>NC_092353.1:45432336-45767644 GCF_963676685.1 Mytilus edulis | reverse complement strand
GCTGAAGAACTGGTACAATTCATCCAGTAATTATAACACAGAGATAAGCTGAATAGATGAACTTTGTTTTCTATAACTAAAATTGTTACTGTTGAACTTTTGAATGAAATCACTTTTAAGTAAATGTATCTCGTACAGTTGTCTTTCATTGTCTAGTTAACTTATACACATTCACAATACAACAAGAGCAGCCGCGACCCAATTCATATATTTTATAGTTTTATTGATAAAACAATTGCATGGGTATTACATGAAATCACTTCATCAAAACGAATATTTTGTGCGAAAAAAAAATCTGTCAGGGAATTACATGATCAAAAAGCGTGATTTAAATTGACAAAAAGTAAAAACACAAAAATACTGAACTCCGAGGAAAATTCAAAAAGGAAAATCAAAAATCAAAAGGCAAAATCAAAAGTCCAAACACATCAAACGAATGGATAACAACTGTCATATTCCTGACTTGGTACAGGCATTCTCTAATGTAGAAAATGGTGGATTGAACCTGGTTTTATAGCTAGCTAAACCTCTCACTTGTATGACAGTCGTATCAAATTCAATTACATTGTCAACGATGCATGAACAAAACAAATATACTCAAAGAGTAAAAAATGTCAAAAATAGGGGTACAGCAGTCAATATTGTGTTATCATCTTAATATCCCTATAAAAACAACAAATGTAACGAAGAAGCACAAAAAGGCATACATCAAATTTAACATACTCATTTTGTTTTTCTTATACGACAACATATGGGAACAAAACGTGCTTCTCTTTTTGTCGACTTGCCGCTCAGAAATATTGATCAGGAACAACATGTGTTTTTTAATTTGATATGACAAATACCATAAGTCATACTGTTGAATCGAACAATCATTTTAACTTTTGATGCTGGTTGTCTCATCGAAATAAAACATCTCTAAAACATCTCTTCAAAACATTTATCAACGAAAACTACACTATTCTGCATTTAAATGTCTTAACTATAGAATCTTGACAAAACCTCATAAGGATGTTATTAATCCAAAAGTTCCAAAAGGTCAAGTTGAAATCCTTCCTTCCTTAATTTGACGGACGCCGTCATTATTTGTTGACGTAATGGAATGTCCGTTCCAAAGATGATAGTGGATATGTTTCTCCTGTCGCAACTACGATCCCGTTCTCTTTTCACGAATGTTTTCACCGAATAAATTTATTATCGGGTTTGTACTAACATGAGCAACACGACGTTGCCATATGTAGAACAGGATCTGCTTGCCCTTCCGGAGCACCTGAAATCACCCAATGTTTTGGTTGGGTACGTGTTACTTAGTCTTTTATTTTCTAAGTTGTGTTTCATGTACTATTGTTAGTCTGTTTGTCTTTTTATTTTCTAGCCATGATTTTGCAAGTTTTTTTTTCTATTGATGAGTTTGAATGTTACTCCGGTATCTTTCGCCCCTCTTTTGAATTATCACATACATATATGTATACCGTTATCAAATATAGCGAGTTAATGTCGAAAAAGCTATTCGCTAACTTAAATGTTGTTTAGTTCTTGGTACGCTGTCGCGTCATTCGTGCTAGAAAATAGATAAGATTTTCCAACCTGTGCTGGTTTTGTAGAAAGATGTGAAGATTAAATTGACTGAAAATCATAGAATCTCTCCTTTGTCATACTTCATATGACTTTATATAGAATGTTAACTATAGAAAAATCAATACGCCTTTTGAGACAACCCCCTTTAACAAGTTTATCGTCTCTATATTCTCGTTTGGTTGGTGGGGTTTTGGATAAAATAAATCATTCATCTAACACATTTATAAGAAAAAAAGACAGAAAAGAAGCAGTGAAAATAATACATAACAAGAAGGTGTTCATAGTACACGGATGCCCCACTCGCACTATCATTTTCTATGTTCAGGGGACCGTGAAATTGGAGTCAAAAATCTTATTAGGCATCAAGATTTGTAAAACCATGAACAAGTGTACTAAGTTTGAAGTTGATATTGGACTTTCACCTTCATAAAAAAAACCTTATCTGAAGCGGTATAGACTAACGAACAGACAAACGGACACATAGACGCAAAGACCAGAAAACATAATGCCCCTCTACTATCGCAGGTAAGGCATAAAACCGATCATGTCTACCTCTGAGTGTAGTATAATAGGGTTAACCAAAGTTTAACTAATCTGTCTTCTTTACGTTAAATAGCGCAATTTTTTTAATTTTGATAAACATGCAGCAAAAAATGACGTGTTTTCCTCTCTTCATGAACATTTGATAAATATAGAGTTATTTCGGAATAAAAATTGCATAATTTTTAATGATACTTATAAAATACAGAAATTACCGATTATTTAACAAAAAACAATTCGTGTTTATTTTTTACAACAAAAAAGTTGTGTCTTTCTTTCGAAAAAGAAAATACGGACACAAATCTGAATTTTGAGCAAATATACAAAATTTTGACCTCATTTTACTCAAAAAGTAGCACATGAAGGTATATTTTTTTTTATTACATATTTGATTAAATCAGGTAAAAAATAGCCTATATGCAAATTTCCATCATCTTGTAAATACAGGTTTAAAACTGTATCGTATGCCCTTAATCTAGCACACAGCATCTGCCTCTCCTAGTCTCTCTCTCCTTCTCTCACTCTCACACACTCCGTCTTTACTACTGTCGCTCAGATTCACTCTCTTCTTCATTCACTATGTCCTACACTCTCACACACACATAGTCAGTGTCTCAGACACACCCACACTTACATACACACACCCTCTCACACACTCACTCACTCACTATTTCACACACTTTCTCTCTGTCACACTCATTCTCTCTTAAACACTCACTTTCTCACACACACTGTCTCTGTTTCACACACTGTCTCTCTCTGAAACTCATTCTCACTTACTCTCTCTCTCTCTCTCTCTCTCTCTCTCTCCCCTCTCTCTCTCTCTCTCTCTCTCTCTCTCTCTCTCTCAATTTCTCACGGCCTTGCTGACCAACTTGCACACTCACTCTCACACACTGTGTCAGAATTCGGTATGTAACACTCTGTAAAATGGGGACGGCATTGTAGTCATGACATTAGGAAAATCTCCGCTGTCATCTGTAAAACAGATATTCCATTGCAGTCAACCAACCCGTGATGAGTTCTCAAGACTTAAAAAGAGGATGATTTCAACTTCATCACCTTGGAACTCTTGGACAAAGAATTATATTTCTCCATCATAAAATTTAACTTATTTTTTTTTTGCGGTTAGCTAAATATCTTTGAATAACGAAAAGGCATTAACAGGCAAAGTATGATAAATTGGTAGTGGCTATTTTGCACTGACTTTTTTTTGTTGTGATTTTACTTTTTACTTCAAAATTGTTCATGTACATACAAATCTTAGAACAAAGAAGAAGGATGAAAGGGAAGATGGATTAACAGACATTAGGATATCACAGACTATAAGTCTCAATGCACTCTATTTTTGTTGGTAGGGCATTAACATATTGAATTTTATGGTGTTTTGTTTTACATGTCATTTTGGTGATCTCTTTAAAGACGGGATACAAACAGTGTTGATTTCTTAGGAATGTAAACTAAAAGACTGAGAATTTGATACCAAAATTGTTAATTGCTGATAAATCAATCTTAACAAAGATTGCGGAATAAATCAAATCTTGAAATTATTGGGCTTCTATCTCATGTTTTCATTACTGTATTATAATACACGAAAACTTTCGTAGCATTTTATGTGGTATATTAGCCCTTGCTTTTTTAAAACTCATAGGATATTCAAACTGATAAGTCGAAGACAATCTGACAAGGCTTTGAAATGACAAAAAAGAAAAATATCAGTCTACAAACACAAATCGGCTGAGTAAATAATTCTAATAAACCCTTTGACATTAATAGTCCGGCGGCTTTGTAAAAAATTGTGCACATCCTGTTACAAGCATGAAATTTGGCATAGACCTTCCTCAACTATTACTCTTTTATTTCAGATAGGGAGGCATTTGAAAAAAATGTCTCACTTCCGGTAAAATCCAAAATGGCGGACATTATACTTAAATCAGCCCAATATCGAAGGCTAGCGTGTAAAAATGTCCTATTATCATGCTACTATCATAATATTTGGTACAGACCTTTGTGTTTTACTACTTTTGGATAAATTAAATAGATTAGATGTCTTCAGAAACCCCACTTCCGGTTAAAATCCAATATGGCGGACATTGTACTTAAATAAGCTTATTTTTTAGGGAGGGTAATTGAAATGTGTTTTAACGTATTGCTACTATAATTACATTGTGTATGAACCTTTCTTTGGTGCTTCTGATGGATACAATGTATAAGACATATGTCTTAAAAACCCTTACTTCCGGAAGTATCCAAAATTGCGGACAGAGAAATATCAATTTTTTATTCAAATTTTCAACTTTCTTCAAAATGTAAAGAAAATGATTTTATTTTGTGCTGGTCATTAAACTTTTGGCTTTAAGTTATCCCCAAAACCACTTATTCTAGCATGTTGTAAATGCTAAGATATAAAGTTGACACTTCTGGTAAAAATATGACGTAAATTTTAAAGATGAGTCCTCAATCTATTTCTTCGATGTAGAGTTTTGGATAGATTGATTTAAACAAAATAAAATCACTATAGTACTAAAAAATATTTAAAACTACTTCTATTTGGCCAAGAATACATGCTTATTCACAATCACCACCACATGCACACAAGGCAGTGGACGGGAGACCCGATTTTACACATTAAAAATAACCGCGGCATCCTTTCTTACATCCATAATGTACAAGCTTCTGAAAAAATGATGAGGTCTCAGAAAGAGTTTTTTTTTAAAGGGACCCTCTTTGTCCCTTCGCAATCCATTAGTGACAAGACTAGGTAGCATAAGAGTCAACCCAAAGCTCGTCTCACTAAACACCTGCATTAGTATATTACACGTTTTACATGCTTGAAAAGACTAGAACAAGTCGTGGGAATAGCCTCACTTAAAATGAGATTTCCCTTTTGTGCAAAAATTGACTTTCTTGGTTCGTTAATCATGTTAGATCTGATAAGTTTGTACAGTACAACCCCGGTGATTTAGGCTGATCAATCATCATTCTTTATGTTAAAGTCACATCTTCAAATACCATTAATGTCTCCCACGCAGTCTTTTTTTTCCTTTTCAAGCAAAGAGAGAACAGTATCACAACCCGTCATAAGGTATTGGTCAGAAATAAAAGTGTGTGATCACTCATTGCCTTGTGCATTTGAAAGGCCATTGATAGATATTAATCCAAAGATTTTTGCCTCCCCAAATACAATCAATAGTTCGTCTGCCCCTTTGTTACGGAATAGCGAAATACTGGTAGTTTTAAAGCTGCTAAAAGAAGCAAGGGCAACATTTAGGGGAAAGGGAATACACAGACGAACCCAGGATTAAAAACATCCTCAAAGATGGGAAAGTTTTCTGAGAGATGACGACAGTAAGAAAGAACTTTTAAGTTTTCATTCACAGGAGCTTGCTCAATACAATTTTGAGTACAAGGTAGTTGAAGCAACAAATGCTCAGGATGTTTAGTGTTATCCACCACTTGATGATGTTTCAAGTTTAGCACCATGTTTACACGAAGAGACTGACACTAGAATCAAGATAGATGTGTCTGATGCAGTGAAACATAGACTTAACTGAGTCATGACTCAAACAGTCGATACTGATGTCATTGCTGTTTCGCTATTCCGTGACATAGGGCAGACAAACTTTGGTTTGCATTTAGAAGGGGAAAAGTATAAGATATATATCAATCAATGACCTTTCAAATGCACTAGGCATTAAAAGATAACACGTTCGCTGGAAAAGGAACTGCGTTGGTGACATTAATGGAGTTTGAAGATGTGACTATAGCATTTAGAATGATGATCACCATATGGATTTGATGTTTAATGTCATTGAAAACGATACGTGGTTTTGTTGGAAGATAAAAAAAAAAAAAGAAACAGATTAGGTTAACAAGGCAAGAAAATATGTGTTTTTGCAGAATTTATTAAGATGTGAGAAACAATACCACAGTCTTTGTAAATGTTGGAAATCAGCTCTCCGATTGTGAATTGCGGCCTACTGAGTATGCTGATTGGGTATTATGTCCTTACCTAAATAAAATACCTTGAAACTGAAATACGAGTGGATGAAGTCTTGGATGCGTATGGTAGTTATAGCAACAAATGGTCAGGATATTCTATCTTATCCACCACGTAATGTATTTCAAGTTCAGCACCAAGTTCACATTTAGAGGCAGACACTAAAATCATGGTGCATGTGTCTGATGCAGTGAAACACGCACTTAAACGAGTCATGATTCGAACAGTCGTTATGATGATGTTGTCAATACTGTTTCGCTATTCCGTGACATAGGGGTAGACGTTGTGTTTGGGAGGGCAAAAGACTTTGGATTAATATCTATCAATGGCCTTTCAAATGCACTAGGCAATGAGTGATCTGGGTGATCTGAAACACTTATTGTTATCCATGTCTTTACCTGTTGTGATATGGTTCTCTCTTTGCTTGAAAGGGGGGAAAAGACTATGTGGGAGACATTGATTGCATTTGAAGATGTGACTTTAACAAAAAGAATGATGATTAATCAGACTAAATCACCGGGGTTTTACTGTAAGATCGCACAAACTTAGCAGATGGGTATAACATGGTTAACGAAGCAAGAAAATAACTATTTGCGCAACAGGGACGGCTTTTCGAGGCTATTCCCTCAACTTGGTCTAGTCTTTTCCAGCATGTAAATAATGCAATATACTTAGGCAGGTGTTTAGGGAGACGAGCTTGGGATTGGCTCTTATGCTACCCACTCCAGGCGGGGACAAAGAGGATAACTTTTGAAAAACTCTTTTTGAGGCCTCATCATTTTGTCAAAAGCTTATACATTGTGGATGTAAGAAAGGATTCCGCGGTCATTTTTAATGTGGAAAATCGGGTATCCCGTGCACTGCGATGTGTGCATGTCATGGTGACTGTGAATAAACATGTATTCTTGGCCAAATAGTAATAATTTTAAATAATTTTTAGTACTATAGTGATTTTATTTTGTTTTAATCAATCTATCCAAAACTCTAAATCGAAGAAATAGATTGAGGACTCATCTTTGAAATTTACGTCATATTTTTAACCGGAAGTGTCAACTTTATATCTAAATATTTACAACATGCTAGAATAAGTGGTTTTGAGGATAACTTTAAGCCAAAAGTTTAATGACCAGCACAAAATAAAATCATTTCTTTACATATTGAAAAAAATGAAAATTTGAATAAAAAATTGATATTTCTCTGTCCGCCATTTTGGATATACCCGGAAGAAAGGGTTTTTAAGACATATGTCTTATGCATTGTATCCATCAGAAACACCAAAGAAAGGTTCATACACAATGTAATGATAGTAGCAATACGTTAAAACACATTTCAGTTACCCTCCCTAAAAAATAAGCTTATTTAAGTACAATGTCCGCCATATTGGATTTTAACCGAAAGTGGGGTTTCTGAAGACATCTAATCTATTTAATTTATCCAAAAGTAGTAAAAAACAAAGGTCTGTACCAAATATTATGATATTAGCATGATAATAACACATTTTTACACGCTAGCCTTCGATATTGGGCTGATTTAAGTATGACGTCCGCCATTTTGGATTTTACCGGAAGTGAGACATTTTTTTCAAATGCCTCCCTATCTGAAATAAAAGAGTAATAGTTGAGGAAGGTCTATGCCAAATTTCATGCTTGTAACAGGATGTGCACAATTCGTCTGAAATATGCTTGTAGCCGCCGGACTATAAATATAGTCAACTATTTACATCCATTTCGTATGCACTTTGATGGATAGTTATTTCATAGTTATTCAAACTGCATCTCCTTGTTTTTATATAGATAGATAAAAGTGAGTATAGTTTGTGTTTTTTCGTTGATGTGGCACGTGTTATGTTTTATTTGGAGTACATATATTTTACAACTGGAGTTATCATCCATTATTATGTTCATTTGAATTATTTTGAGAAATTTGAAAAACAAAACATTTTTTACTCTATCAAACTTATAAATTTAATAGAGTGATAAACTATTCATAAACAAATGCAATTAACAGATCTACGAGTTCCTTTCCAAAAGGTTAATTGCAAGAATCAGAAATTAAAAACACCGCAAATTGCATTATATTTTTATTTAGATAAAATGATTAATTTCAAGATGTTGGGTGCGTTCTTACCTAATGAAGGGAACTGAAGGTTAGAGCGCCAACCCTTCCAAAATCCTGGTAGGCAGTGGTGTTCTCGCCAATGGACTGTTATAATTTATAACACCGACGGAGGAGAACCCGTTACTGCTGTAACCGTGCACCTCTACAAGGTGTAATTTCTTCTAACTTCGAAGAAATTATTTTGGAATGGATCTCTTCTTATCTTCATTCTTTATAACTCTCTTTCAATCTTCATTTTTTCTCGCTATTTATATTTCAATCTTTCCCATTCTCTCACCCTTTCTCTTTCTCTCAATCTTCCAATCTTTCATTTTTTTTCTTTTTCTTACACAGATTTTTTTCCTTTGATCTCTCGCGCACTCTTTACTTTCTCTCATACGTTCTTTCTTTACTTTCTCTCATACGCTCTTTCTTTTTTTCTCTCAATCTCTTTCTTACTCTCTTACAGTGTGAGTGTGTGTGTGTGAGTGAGACTTAATGTGTGAGTGTGTATGAGTGAAAGAGTGTGAGTGAGAGAAGGTGTGTGAGTGAGAGTGGGTGTGAGAGAGAGGGAGAAGAGGGAGAAGAGAGAAGGAAGAGAGAGGGAGGAGAGAAGGAAGAGAGAGGGAAGAGAGAGGGAAGAGAGAACAGAGAGGGAGGAGAGAAGGAAGAGGGAGGAGAGAGGGAAGAGGGAAGAGAGAGGGAGGAGAAAGGGAAGAGAGAGGGAAGAGAGAGGAGAAGAGAGAAGAGAGAGGGAGGAGAGAGAGAGAGAGAGAGAGAGAGAGAGAGGGAGTAGAGAGGGGAGAGGGAAGAGAGAGAAGGAAGAGGAAGAGAGAGCGGAGAGAGAGAGAAGAGAGAGAGAGCAAAACTTTGTATAGATCACTATATTGCCGGAGCCTTTAAAATAACTTTGAAGTGCCGGCATAATAGCCACTGCCAATAAAAATAATGACACATATGAACCATGTGGACGCCATGTTTAATATAAACTATATCACGAGATGTGATATGATTGTCGGTGAGACAACTAGCATCGAAAGTTAACTAAACTTATCATAGATACCAGGACTAAATTTAGTATATATGCCGATGCGTTTAAAAGGGTTGTTCTATTCAACAGTTCATGACTTATGGCATATCAAATTAAAAAACACATGTTGTTTGTGATCAATAACGTGTGAGCGGCAAGTCGGCAAAAAGAAAAGCACGTTTTGTTCCCATATGTTGTCAATATAAATCAGGCTTTTGATTATGTAATTCTCCAACAGATTTTTCTCTCTCACAAAATATGATTTATCTATTCCTTACACAAGGTATACGTATCTACGTTAGCTATTCGTTTTGATGTAGTTATTTCATGTAATACCCATGCAATTGTGTTATCAACAAACCAATGAAAAATATGATTAGGTCGAGGCTGCTCTTGTTGTATTGTGAATGTGTTTAAGTCAACTATACAAAGAAAGACAACTGTACGAAATACATTTACTTAAAACTTAAGGGATTTTATTCAAAAGTTCAACAGTAACGATTTTAGTTGAAGAAAACAAAGTTCTGCTATTTAGCTGAAGTCTGTGTTATGATTACTGAATAAACTGTGTCTATTCTTCAGCGAAGTTGTCTATTTGTTGATGAGACATTGAAGATTGTCTGAAAGAAAACAAAAATGTTATGTTAAATAAGCACAACAACCGTCGATGAGATAAGATGTATCCATATCAAAATGAGATGATATGTTAAGATTGACATAATTATGCTAATACACAGAGCTATTTTTGTCAGTTATTTATTTCCTAAACTAGACTAAAAGTAGGCAATAAAAAACATAAGTCGAAAAAAAGAATAGTTCTAATGTAATCTAGATCCAACGCAAGACTTCGGAAAACTTCGATTGAAACTAGCCGTTACAAAAAAAAAATTTACATGTACCAATCTGCACCAACAGATTGCAAATTTTACAAACATTTATACATAAATCATAATCAATAATAGAGGATAATGTTGACTAATAGAGGCCACATCGATAAGGTAAATCCGGATTTAAATTATTTTTAAAGCTATAAAAGACATTTTTGGAGAAGCAGGAATTGCCATGGTCACACTGGAAAGGTAAATTTACTTGCTTTAAATTATTTCTTTAAAGCTACAAAGGACATTTTTGGAGAACAAGAAATGGTCAAGATCACATTGGAAAGGTTAACTTATCTGATTTTAATTATTTCTTTTAAGCTACAAAGGACAAGGAGAACCTGCAATTGTCAGAACTTACACTTTTATTTGTTTTATGTCTATCTTTGTTACAGATTCATTGGCACACCGATAGCATTTACATAAGCAAAAGGGTCCACGTTGAGCTGCAAAGTAAGCACCGCACCCTCTTCCAAAACATTTCAATCTACAACGGGATCTACAGCTTGCATCTGATTCGTGGACTAAAACGAAGCATTGTAGATAAATAAAATTGTTGTAATTTACCTCTTCAAAGAAAAAACATTCATCATACTTGTGCCAGGAAATGAATTATCGTTCCTTTAAATTATTTTATGAGTTGTCTTCCTCATATAAATCAACCAAGAATGTGTTGAAGAACTTTTGACAATATGTATCAACAATGTATTTCCAAAAAGTATCGAAAGAATTGCTGACTCTTCCGGAGCACCTCGTTTGACTACTGTTACTCTTGACTAGATTCATGTTGCATTATTTGTAGCGTTTGTGTAGCATTATATACAATGTTGTTTGTATTTTTTTTCTACCATTGTGTTGTCTGTTTTTCATCGACTAGACTATCTTTTTCATTGCACCCTTCATATTTTCTAAGAGGCCCCGGTGGGTGATTGGTTTTATTACGTAGTCGACAATATGTATCAACAGACTGTCAACATCGATGTTGTGAGTTCGAATCCCGCACATGTCGGGTGCATTCGGCTCTAATCTTATTTGAATAGGATTGTTAGTTTTCCATGTCACTGGTTTTTTTCCGTCACTACAAAATTCCTCCACAGATACACACTGACAGCCACAACATATCCCGAATGTAAATGATTTAGGTTAGATTTACTTGTAATTAGATAAAAACATGATAGAAATTCTTTCTCAAAATTAAGTTGTATTGAAATTACTAAAAGCGTTCCTTTTCAGAAGTTTGTACTTCTGAACACTTAAGGTGGTACCTAACACTACAGGGAGATAACTCTGTAAAATCAGCATAACGTTTTAATGATGTTGTGTTGTTAAGAGAATATCAAGCTTTTCAATGATCAAAATAAGTTTTTGTCAAACTGCTATATAACCAGTGTAATTTTTCTGATTAAACGGTTGGTTCAAAGTTTTTGAAATTTTTATATTTTGGTCAAAGGGTCAAACTAAATACTTTGTCAAAATGTAAAGAAAATTAAACGAGTCAAATTAATTTTAGTTCAGGTGTTGGGTACCACCTTAAACTGTCATAGGCAAGAAAAATATATCAGACAATATGTGACATTTGTACTGTAACATTTACCTGCAAAAAGAACATACAAGGCAATAGCCAGAATAATGGCAGACTTCATACTAGATCTTATGATGATACTGAAGTTCAGCTGAAATATCAACAAACGAATTACGTGTCAAGTGTACTGGGTCTAGTGCTTTTTGTAGAGTACAGTTCAGGATTAGAAAAATTTTGCGTTTCAATTTTCGAAGCCATTTTTTTTATTTAATTAGTTGTTTCCATCTTATACGACAAACAAAAGATAGCAGTCTTATAATTTGGAATGTCAGACGAGCGTTTCTTCTTCTTACGACACATCAGTGGCAATGAAATCAAAACAGTTTAAGGCTTATACAAGTATCAAATTTGATATTAATCGCATTCTTTATCTAAATAAAATCTATGAATGGTTGGCGCTGATTTAAATTAGTGTATCCTTCACGACAGTCTTGAACATTAAAACTAAATATAAAAAAAGACACTGCTAGATAAGTGTTTGGTACAGGTTGGCTGTCATTGTGCACCACAGTTCAACATAGAAACCTACTAGGAAAAAAAACAGAGAACTCTCTATGTCAGAAAACACTGTCAAACATTCAAATATGCTATCCACACTGATCTGTGTCCACACTTGTATGCTTAAAAAAACCCTTTTTGTCTTTAAAAACACAAAGTCGAATAGAGGTACGCAACGACGATTTCTGAACGAAATTAACGGCATATATTATATATTATTTGATATGTAGTTTATTTTGTATTTTGGTATCCGGTAAAGTTTTGAAATGGACAAAATATCGTTACTTAATATTATCTAAACAGTGATCAATTTCATCTTTAAATTACAATATATTGCAAGACGACGTACAGACAAAAGTTGCAATTCGCCGTAAAACGTTCTGCATTTCGCCGAACAATAAACAAACAATATTTTGATCCATATTCTTAAAAAAACATCTTTATGACAGCAAATCTCAGTAAATATCCTGTCACATTATCATAATCTAAAAACGTGCCTGGAAAAATAATTAAAAACAGTTAGGTATCTTGCCTATGGGGCGACAAAGGACGATAGACCTCGAAATTGTCGGGTACTAAGTGGCAAGTTTTGGAGTATAACACAAAATCGTGTATTATTTTGTACTTATCGGCTTAATTATTTAAAGATTTATATATCAGAAAATCATTTCTTAAGCGGTACCCTCGTCAAATCAGTAGAAATGCTTTAAGTGAACGAATTATTACCTTGTTTACTTTTTTTTTTACATTTCTCTCCACTTCGCTAGTACCCAATTTCCGGTGACGATAATACACAGTCATTACTAAAGTTTTTTTTTTAATAAAACCTACTTCGTTCAGGGAGATAGGGACCGAAATGTATGAATTAGGAGCAACTTTTTTTTGAATACTTTTATTTGTTAAAAGAGGTGGATTATACTTAAAGAAGAAGAAAAAACAAAACATAAGTCGAAGAAAAAAATAAACAAAAACATGGCAAATAACACATAAAAACGACGAAAAGACCAACAAACATCTGCAAATCACTACACACATACGAAAGGCTGACCAACACATTAATGTCCTTGTTGTATGTATGGTGACAAGTAAGATAAATTAAAAAAATTAATGGACCGAAATACCTCACGGCTAATTTTGGTCTCATTTTGAAGATAAATATAATACCCTTCGCTTAAGGCATGTCGTAGATACCAAAGTGGTGCAGATTTTTGATAATTGCGATAGGTAAAAAGAGGGGATTTTAAAAAATCGATTTGTTTGGACATTTTTGACAATTTCTCGGTAGTCCCTCATGATAACTGAGAACAAATTTTCAATGGAAGCAAGCTCTGGGGATGCTGCACAAATTCAGCTTGTTATATTTATGCCAGATTGACATTGATAAGTGCTGTTTTCCCCCGCAGCCAATAAGGAAGAAAATGATACAGATTATCTTTATTTACAAAATTTTTCGATAAAACATATTTATATTCAATATTCAGCTTTGCAATAATATATTACAATATGTAAACATATTTTTGGGAAAATTTTGTTACGATAACATAAAGAATAAAGGAGAATTTAGTACTGTAAGGTTTACACCCGGTCAATGATTCAATGAAAAAATGATGAAAATCGTTATTACTTTTTTTAAATCAAAAATAATGTTGAAATCATCAAAATAGTCTTGATGCATAAATGTCAGCATGAACACGATAGTATATGAAGTTTTATTTATGAAAATAGGTCAACCAGTGCAAGAGTAATAGCATTTTGAAAATGCATGACGATGTGCGTCCACCTTTTTATAAAACAACACAAACATAAAATTTTTTAGAGTAGACTTTTGACTTTAACTGTTTTAAAGCACTATTTATATCATACAAACACGATTCACAGATATTTTGATAAAAATTAAGATATTTGTGTATATTTCAGTAACATTTGACATTAGTATGCACGTCCGATGATTTGAAGTTGTTACGAGAAACGAACACAAGTACATGTTATACTTCCAAAATATTCGATAAAGTCTCCAGTTGGTTTACAAGCCCACCAACCACGTCAAGGTCGGAGACCACTGGTAGGTTTTTTTTTTTTTTTTTTTTTTTAAATTTATTTTTTTTTTTTTTTTTTGTTTTTTTTTTTCTTTCTCAAAACTTTATTTTCAAGAGAGAAAAGGCTACTAGCTTCAGAAAAATGAAATATTGGGAATTGGGGTTCATTCTTTAATTATCATCCTCATCGTTGTAATCTTCTAAAACAGTCTGATGAGTAAACTGGTTTCTACAATCATCACTGGCCTGACAACCACAAATGCTTGTTCATGACAAGTTTTGTTCATAACATACATACGATTTACCACAAATAGTTTTGCCTTTGCATGTGCAAACAAGATCTTGTAAAAAGTCAGAAGACATTGGCCCTCAAAATATACTGGAACTATCGATCTATTCAGGGCCAAATGTCCATCCATATTCAAGATGTGATCTAGGTGGTGGTTTTTGCGGTATGGGCATTCATCAAGACGTACACTTGTTGGGAGACTCTAAATATGTGTTGTCTGAAAGATGCCTCTGAAGGTTGGTAGTATCGCTAAGGAAGCATCCTTAGATAGCGCTGACTTCACTCGCAGTATATTTAGATCACCATGTACAGATTAAGCCTTGCCTTTAGGGTCATATAGATAATCTATAAATTGTCTTCCCACTGTTACAGATGTTTCGATATCAGAACCAGCTAGATTGATAAAACTTTGATATCTGAATTAGTGTTGTTTAATGCCTTGTATAATGCTATTTTGCCTATTCCAAAGAAAGAAGACGTCGTGTCGCATCCCGTTAGAGCGTGATCAGCTGGTAATGTGCTAGAAATCACTGGTCCAATGGCATTGTATATATCGACTATACCGCCGTTTCCCTTCGAATCCTTTATTATAGTCTTCTCTGTTGCCATATCACTCCATATGCCATTGAATACACCAGGCTTTTGTCTGACTGCAAACGTTCCGGACATGAAAGCTGAATAAGTTTCTTCTGGGAAATTCAGCAAGTCAATTAAATAAGCTGGTGTCCACCTAGCATAATTTGTCTTGTTTGCAATGAAGAAATATGGCAACAAAGAAGACACGGATTTGAGGTGTAAAGTCCAATCTCCATCACGTTCTGCTTTGACATTCATAAGAATAACTTTAACGGCTAGTAAAACATTTCCCAAAAATTTAAAAGTTGGAGATGCTTTATAAGAAATCTCTCTGAACTCCAAAACCAAAGGGGAAAACTATTCCTGGAAAAGAATTAAAAATTCAGAGAGATCTACAACTTTTGTAGTAAGGTCACTGAATGCATCATGACAAGAAAGCATTGTTTGACAGAACTTTTCGTCTATGTTAGCAATTTTTCGTTGGCTTGAACACCATTGAAAAAATTTCTTGAACCACAGTGCCATCACAGTTTCATTTGCTAATGTGTAAGCTCTAACTCCGCGATTAAACTGCTTGCCTTGGAGAATCTGATCTACAGTACATCCTTCATATGCACATGAATCGACCAATAAATCACGAAGCCCAGCTGATGCCCATTTCTTGCCTATTGCTGAAATGTAACACGAAGCCATGCGAAATCCACCTAATCTCACAACGTGCGGGTGAAAAATCTGAGGCATAGACCACTTTACTTGCTGGGCTATGGCATAAAGCTGTTGGTCGAAAGTCTGTTCTGGGTTATTCTGACCTGCGGCCTTTGACATTTCTAGGCATTTCAGCATTGTCGTATACACTGTCGTCATGTCAGCAGGTTTTGCGTTTATGATTGGGGGATATGCAACAACGACATGAATTGCTTTTCGGTCGGAAAGTCTTTTGTGGAAGCCTGTCCAAAAAGGTATTATTTGTTTTTTTATCATTTTTGAAACCCAGGTATTTCAACAATGTCGCGTGTAGGTGATCGGAGCAATACCCAAGCCATATCAGACACGTCAGATCTATTGGTTGTACATGCTTAAATTTGGCTATATGGCTCGGTAAATCTAGGTGGGCCGAATCTTTCTTTAGGCTTACAGAAGGCAAACATGACATGAGAGCAGAAGTGTTTTCATCCAGAGCGAGGGACCTTTCTTGGCCGCGTTTTATTTTGACGTTATCTACGTCTGTCTGAAAAGTCGGATTGTTCACAACCTGAAAACTGCTCGAGCCATAGAATGGAACGTGTTTTTATCATCAATAGTTTCTGCATTGATATCACCATTGTCAGACCCTTCTTGAATAAAGTCTCCACCTGCAATTTTAGGACATATGCAATTGAGAATGTATGTTCCATTTTGGGATCTTATAATTTCATGGTTTGCTGAACTAGTCAGAAATTGTCTAACCTCAGTGTAAGACGTACAAAAGCAATGTGAATGTAACGTTTCAAAAAGATTTTTCGAACCATATTCATGATGCAACTGAACAGCCAATGATAAACTTAATGGGATGAACTGGTTTTTATGCAGAGATATCACATACTCGGCTAAAGCAATACATTTCCTTACTGTATCACCTGGGAGTGAATTGTAATCATTCTACATATGTAAATAATTGTCATCTATTAATATGGCAAGAAAGTTTATCAAAGAGGTAGGTATGAATTGTAAAGCCGTAGGGATAGAAACTTCCGAAGGAGATGGATAAAATCAGCAAAATTTTGAACGATTGTAAACTGCTTCTCAAAATTTTTGCCGCATCATGTAGGGTTGATCTTCTTGATGTATGTAATTTTTTACAAAACTGGTTTTCATTTCAGACAATTTTAATTTTGCTTTTAAACTACTGGCAGCGCGAAAGGCCTCGGAAACACTGATAGAGCTACTGAAAATCATACTTGATTTACCCTGTCCTCTTTGAGTCTGAACAACAATGAGATCACCGTAGTGATTTTCTAGTTTGTGTTGCAGTTAAGTAGTTGTATATCTACTTATAATTTCTTGTTGAAGAAAGGAACAATATGTGTCTAGTAAGTTGGATAACGAAAATGCTTTCTTATTCAAAAACAGATCATCGTGTAGAACTTCCGTCAGGTTCTTGAAAACAATGTCATGCTCCGACTCATTTTAAGCATCATCATCAGGTTCCTTTTCCCAGTTCAGCATGTAGTTAGCAATGCATGTTAATTGATACAGTGCCTTGTCCTTGAAGTTCTCCATAGAGAGTAAACTTACCATTGGATAGTCACACTTGTCTTTTGTGGCATTTAATATATTATCAGCACGTTCAAAAGACTCGACTCACCGTAATTGCTTACCTCGCTTGTAGGACTTTTGTCTACAGAATAAACATTTAGACCAGTCTAATTGTAATATTCACTCAGCGTGTTATAACACAAGTTGATTCAAACACGGAATGGTTTGCACTCGGTGTTGAGCATTGTTCTTTCCCTATTGAAATGTTTCTAAGTTTTTTCTACTTGTATAGGCTTTGTAAGACGACCTATGATATTTTATTTGTTCTAATGGAATCACTTTCGCTGACTCAAATTTATAACAAAGGCGGCGATAAATAATACCCTATCTGAAATGTATTGCGTCTAAATGAGTAGTTTTCCCTTTTTCTGTTGCATTTGACAAATTTTCATCAGTAGATATTTAGCAAATAACGCATAATTCCCAATTACTCTTAAGCCTACTCTTTTTTGGAACTGAGTGAGCAAACTTAACAGGACTCGTGTCCATTTTCCCGGGTTATTTCGGAGGTGTAGCAATTTGGTTTAAAATTAGGGACCGTTCAATATTTATCAGATGGATGGGCCGGTGCATTCTTAATATTGTTTTATTGAAAAAGTTATTGCCCATCCTTTTAAATTGTGAAAAAAAGTCCTTGCCCATCTAAAAAAATCTATAAAAAAAATCCTTGCCCCTCTAAAACTCTTAAGACAATCAAAAGTGATTTAGGTTCTTTTTCTATTTTAAAGTTTTTAAATTTTTATGTCTTGAAATCAAAGAATAGACTTTATACAAAATTTAAAATGTGCTAGTTAATTATATATGTATATATCTATGTGTGTATCAGAACCATACATTTTATTGATTTTTAAAACCAGTATGAATATACATGTACAGATTTGATTTTATATGTGCAGCCTCAAATACAATATTGATTTAAAATAAAGGAAATAATTCAAATTAAGGGACAATAACTCTTGGACTAGTAAACATATTATCATATACTGAATTATTAATTATTGTCCTAAAAACAGAACATGTTTATAGTTCAAATATCAATGTCCCTTTATCTATTCTAGTTTTCAAAAAAAGAAATTTATTATGGTCTTTTTAAGCAAATATAGACAGACATGTTTTTGACTTTGATGCAGCCTTTTTCGCCTATTAATTAATTCCCTAAATTTGACAGCTTAACACCAAACTATAAAAAAACCTGGCATTCTTTAAGATGAATATATAAATGAGATAGCTGTACAGTTATATGAAAATCTAAGTTGATTTGAAAAAGTTATAAAAAAAATGAAAGGTGACCATCTGAACTTAGTCGATCTTTAAATTGTAGCTTTTTTTCAACCTATTAACTAAATCCTTTAAATGACAGCAAAAAAACAAAGTACTAAACAGCCTGGCATTCAGTAAGATCAATATACAAATGATATAGCAGTAGAGTTGAAAAAGTTATGAAAAAAATTAAACATGACTATCTTGAAATAACAAAAAACTGAAAATTTAAGCTTTTTCTTAAACCTTTTTATTAAATCCATAAGAATGACAGTATCACACCAAACTACCAAACAACTTGGCATTCTGTAAGATCAATATATAAATGAAATAGCTATTATGTTTTATGAAAATCCATGTTGATTTAAAAAAGTTATAAAAAAAAATTAAAGATGATTATCTGGATTTAGCCTAAACTGAAAATTTGAGCTTTAATTAACCTTTTTATTATTGAATCCATAAGAATGACAACAATACACCAAACTACCAATCAATCTGGCATTCTATAAGATCAATATATAAATAAAAATAGCTGTAGAGTTTTATGAAAATCCATGTTGATTTAAAAAAGTTATAAAAAAAATTAAAGATGACTATTTAGATTCAGCCTAAACTTAAAATTTGAGTTTTTTTTCTTACCTATTAATTAAATCTATAAATTTAACAGCAATACATATAACTACCAAACAACCTGGCTTTCTATAAGATCAATATATAAATGAGATAGCTGTAGAGTTTTTGGAAAATCCAAGTTGATTTGAAAAAGTTAGAAAAAATTCAAAGTTTACTATCTGAATTTAGCCTTATCTAAAAATTTGAGCTTTTTTTCTTACCTATTAATTAAATCCATATTATACAGCCATACACCAAACTATTAAACAATTTGGTATTCTATAAGGTCAAATTAATCTAAAAGATAGTCTGAACAGAAAATTCTAGCTTTTTATTCCTTAATTAAATCCTTAAAATTGACAGAAATGAGCCAAGCTACCAGTTTGTTGAGACATGTTTTGAGTGCCTGCAAAAGAAATATCCTACAAACCAATAAAATTGATAACAAAATTTTTCCTATAAAATATGTTCTGGCCCATCCACTAAATATTTTAAAAAAAGTTCTTGCCCATCCAAATATTTCCACAAAAAAGTGCTTGCCCCGCCCCATTTTGCACCGGCCCATCCATCTGATAAATATTGAACGGTCCCTTAGTTTATTCAACAAAATCAACAAGAAATAAAACACCTAAAAAAACACTAACACATAAAATCTGTCTACTCAGTCAAAACTAGTTACAGACATTGATACAAATATGTCTTACTATAAACGAAAATAAAGAAAATACACAGTTTTTTTTCTGTAAAACACAGCAAGTCAGGGGGAAATAGGATAAGGGAAAGCAACAAGACTTATTGAAGTGAAAATCGAATAGTAAAACTGCTGTATATGATGAGTATTATAAAAAGGCCCGAAAAACTTAATTTGCATGTTTTTTCGAAATTGTAGATAAAAACTTCTTGCATATTGAGTATTGTATTATTTTTTGTGAAAATGTACCACTGGTGATATATATAAGAAATGTTATATACTTTGTCAGACGGTAACATTGTAAAAAATGACATAAACTTTTGAAAATCGTTCAATTCACTTAATTTTTATGTTCATATGATAAGTAAGTTTGATATCAAATTAAAGCTGATACATGACTCTTTCATCTGATAACAATTTTTGTGATGATATCTTCATTAGGGAATAAGTTATAAACGTTCCCGTTTTTGAAAATGAAAAAGAAAAAATCGGAAAGTCGCACTTTATCGCAATTCTACCAAAAAAAATGCACCGTGGGAAAACTCTACGACAGAGCTAAAATGCATAGGCGGATCCAGCCCCCCCCCCCCTTTTCGTGGGAAAAAATTGGTTGATTATTTAGGGAATCATTGAAGCATGACTGGAGCGGGCCCCCTCCCCTTTGGAAAAGTTCTGGATCCGCCACTGAAATGAAAGTATAATGTTAACTCTATCTTCATGTGCATTTTCAGCCGTGAAGTATTTCGGTCCATTAAACTCTTTAACTAAGCGACTTTTCCTGATTTGTCACTCCACTAGTATTGTTCATTGTCGAATCTTTTGTCCTGAATAAAAAAATACATATTTTCATTTGAACTTTCACATTCTGTTTTAGAGCTCGACAATTCAAGCGTATGCATGTATTAGAAATTTGGTATTGCTTTTGCTTTAACTTCAAGTCTCGTAAGACATATGACATGAAACCTAACCACAGACTTTGACGTAAATATTTTTAACATAAGTAACGCAACGATTATTAGATTATTATTGTGTTGCTAAACCTTTGAAAACTGTGTTGTATTTATAAAATGCTCCGAATCGCTTTTATTACATCTATATTGTTAAACAAAATTTGGCCCACTTGAGACAAAAACAAAAGAAGAAAATGATAACTAGAAACTTTAAGCATGTTAGTGCAACAAAAATGAACACTAAATGAGCTAGTGTTACTCTAGGGTGTTGACTGACAACCAGCAGATTCCATAGGACTATGCATGTCAAAATGAAAATCGAATAAGCAATGAAAGGTCTTACCTTTTTTTAAATTAATTATATTGATCATCTGTGATTTATCTGTGTAATACAAACATAAAGATCTTAAATCAAATTAACAGGAAAGAAGGAAATCAAGAACATGAAGACTTTTCCTGTGTCGAATGTAAAATAATTATATCGAATATCCGAGCTGAACAAAGTTAATATTGTTAATTGAATACTAGTCAGGATAAAATTCTACAAAGATTATAGGGTTTTTTCTGGTTGAAGCTACAAAGTATTAAAGAATGCATCGTATATGTTTCTTGATGGTTTTCAACTTATTCGGTATTCAAGCGTTTGCAGCTGCTACTCAGACTTTGTGAAACGCCTCCAGTGTCTGATAAGAAAGGGTTATGACAAAGAACGTCTCGTCCTTTTTTTAAAAACAGTTAATCAAAAGGTAATATAAATAAGACCTTGTTAATAAATATCCCTTATCAGCTGAACAAGTAATACGTGACACGATGGCCTTGGAATATAGATTCTAGGCGCTGACGTTGTTAATCATCTTAATAACGTGTTACAGTATTCTTTTATTTGTATTTATGAATATTACTTTTACTGGTTAGTCTGTGTTTGTGATATCCTTTTGACGTGGCTCTGTACTTATACTTCCCATCATTGTTTGATGTGTCTTAGTTTTTAATATTGCCATTTGATTAGGGACTTTCCATTTTGAATTTTCCTCCGAGTTCAGTTTTTTTTTGTTATTGTACTTTTTATCTTATGTATCAAATATATCCGATGAATAACAATTATGTACTGAGAAGTATTCATAGCATTTGAACGAGAATTATTTACTTTTATTAAATATATTTGCATAAAGGTCGACATTTCCATTAATTTGGCAATCGATTTTTATGCCAGCTAATTTTCATTTTTGTCAAGGTTTTAGTCTGCTTTCATGAAATTCGATAGTCAAAATTATATATTTGATAAAAGTGAATCGTTCTTGTTCTAATTCTATCGTGCCCTTTCGTTATATTATAGTTATTTAAAGGAAATACTAGATACACAAGTAAGAACCATCAATTTTTACGTGGGAACGGAAAAACGTATTACATCTTAAGCATGATAGATGCTTTATATTGATAGTGGTATTCTCAAAGTGCTGATCGCAATTGTTTTCTTGTGAAAAACTTATCTGGTTTTAAGCAAATTTCAGGTATACCTATGATTCTATAATATGATGTGTTTGGCATAACAACTGTTTCTATTCGAGCGCTACTGATCAGATTTATATAAAAACAAAAAAGCACGTCTGCCGTAACAAAATACACGACTCGCATCTTCGTATTCAATTTAGTTAACACCTTCATGATCGTAGTTTTAATAGGAAGCTCCTTTACCTTATTTTTTCTTCTTTTATTTTTTAACTTTTTGAACCTAATTGAACTTTAAAAAACCAAAAACAGATGATAATGAAAAATCAGGAGAGTAGTACGCTATCACAACATTGTTATTCAAGATTGAACAACACAAACCACTCTAGCAGTAAAGGTGTGTGTTCCGAAAGGACAAAACAGCACTCACTCCATAAACGATACCCGCTGCGTTAAAAATATTATTATAGATATGTCATACTCGGCGATATGGCTTCTAGCCAAAGAAAATATCTCACGTCTTTCATCTATTTTTAAACTCAATATTATATTCGTGATACAGTTTCAAGGGAGTAAACTCTTGGCGCCATGTTAAGCGTTCGAATTCTCGCACAACGTCACTTTCTGCGGGACGTTATAGGAGTAATTTTCCGTTATAAATACGATATTTTCTATAATCGATGCTTCAATTTATATTTAACACATGTTAACTTTTACACCATTGATAATCACGCAATAGATTCTTACATGATAAAAGTCTAATCAAATTATAAGAAATTAAACACATATTACTGTTTCTGCTGTTCCTCATTTTAAAGCTTCTGTGAGATCTTAAAAAAAAATACCGTATAGTGACTAACCCTTTTAGTATCGCTAATATCAAAATGAAAGTTTAGGTACACAAGGAAGTAAATTGCCTAGCTAACAGAATATTTTATTCCATACATTTAATTCAAAATAAACAATTGTATAAGTTCCAATGTTCTCCGCGTTGCATGTACTTTATCCAACAAAGGGCAATAACAAAAAACAAAAACATATCTGATCTCAGTTCGAATTGCCCTTCGAAGAGATTGTTGTCAGGAAACTTTCACTCGTTTGGAGAACCATTAATAAGCTATAATCATAGGACGTAGTTGACTAATTCACATTAAGATGCCATATTCTGATTGTCTAATACAAGGGTGTTAATTCACTCTATCACATGGCTGAGCGGCATTCGAGTGACTATGTTTTGGATTGTCACCTTCTCGTCAACAACAAACAAAAATCGACAATTCAAAGGATAATGAATTGAATTTACATCAAGTAATTAAAGGCAATGCTTAAGATCTACGTGTTGGCTTAGATTATGACTGTCAAAATAAAACAATAAAACATTTTGATTTTCGAATACCCGTAACGTTGTTATTTACTTGACGTCATATGCTTTAAATTACAATTAATCTGTAAAAAACAATAATGTTTCATTCATTCAGTATAATGAATTAAAAAGCACATAGCTGAGAGGATGATGGAGCAGATAAGTACCCTTGGCAATGTTTTTAGGGGTAACAATCTGTCCTATCACCCTCTTAGCTTAATGTTATTTATACAATGTGCAACCCGATTCATCTAACAATATGACGCCAAAGATTTACTCTAATGAAGTCAACGATTTAAGGGAACGGCTGTGCTGTTCAGTAATAGAGAAAAAATAATGCTAGTGAATTGTTGAAGTATTATTTGCCTGTTTACCTTTTTATTTTGTGCCCATGGCGTTGTCAGTTTATTTTCAATCTATGAGTTTGACTGTCCCTCTGGTATATTTTGCCCCTCCTTTATACTTTATACTTTAGTTTATATATAAAAAAAAGAAGATGTGGTATGATTGCCAATGAGACAACTGTCCACAAGAGACCAAAATGACACAGACATTAACAACTATAGGTCTCCGTACGGCCTTCAACAATGAGCAAAGCCCAAACCGCACAGTCAGCTATAAAAGGCCCCGATATGACAATTTATACTTGTATTCCATTCTTTACTTGATGTAGTTTTCTAAAACCATGGTTTTGATATTTTCTCAATCTTTCAATTTCACAGAATTTGAATACACTTCAAACAGTATAACTATATATATACATATATACTACGCATCATTTCTAGTCCCATGGAATAATATGCACATACACTTAGAAGAGGATATATCATCTTTCAATAGGAAACAATAAGGAAGTTTTTGTAGTTTTTTAGACTGCTAAGATATATTTTAAACACATACACTCTGTGTAATCAAGTCGAAACAAAGGAAAGTTGTTCTATATTTTTATCTTTAAATGATTGACTTTTTTGTTTAAAAATGTTTCAGACAAATAAGATAATAAATTTTGTTGCTTTCATGCAAGGGTTTAAAAATCAACAGCACCATAAAAATAAAATAAATTGGAAATAAGATGGAATGAAATGATATAATATAATATTTTTGTTTACTATTTCAGAATAAAACTATTTGGCTGTTGAAATGGAAAAGACTTCAATCGTTACCGTACTCAATTACCTAGAGCACAAATACTCAAAAGCTTAACAAACTTACAACTTTGCAATTTTACATTAATGCCAGCCATATCACCTGACCTGGTTAAAATTGAATATAATGAATTTGTGAGACGGTTTTCCGATTTTTCAATTTTGGTGATTTTAATTGTAATTGGAACGTTTGGAAATATTCACACAATACTGGTTTACTTGCGAGTGAACGATATGAAAGAAAGATTTCAGGTTCGAACATTAATTATCTGGCTTTTTGCTGTCGACTTAACTACATGTCTTTTAGTAATGCCGTTCGAAACATTTGCTATTCGCTTCAGTTATTCCATATCATTGACTGTTGCCTGTAAATTTTTTCGCTCCATTCCTCACATAACAGTTGTATCGTCATGGTTGATATTAACCGTTTTAGGCCATGAAAGATATAAGAGTATCTACGGTATATTGTTAAATACAAAGTCAGCAGAACATAGTCTAACTTGTAAAGTAACCAGTTGGATGAAAGGCAAGTCTATTTTTTATCAAAATAATCTAGTTCTCTGATTGTCATATCTACTACAGTACTTTCTACTCCGACATTGTTCATGCTTGGAATTGAACCGGTTTCGCTGAATAATGGAACTTTGTGGGGAACTGAATGCACAACGCACAAACAGTACAGAGGTAAACTGACTGCTGCATTATATGTAGCGGCAGTTGGTTCTTTTATTCGCGTATTGTTCTTATTGCTATGGAAAGATTGATTGATTATTGGTTGCTAAACGTCCAGTGGCAAATATTTCATGCATATTCAGGACGAGAACAAGTTCACAATAAATACAATAGGTAGGTTGATACAATATAGGCCATTCAGGAATTATGGTCGGAGAAATTTGGGCTGCCACCAGAAAAGGAGGGTATATGGATAGGAACAGAAATTTTGCCTTGCAACAGGCCACCTACGGACCTGTTGCAAGGGTTCTTAACGTGCAAAGAGCGTGGCACTCTCTTTACACGAGGCATCGGATTTAACGTCCCCCTTCTGACCGGACGTGACTGCGAACTTGATACATCCCGCACAGCCAAACGGACGCCCCACTTCGGCAAGCGTTTTACTGCCGGTCGGGAGAAGACCAAGTGACCATATTTCTATACCCCAGTCACCCTTGGGGGTGCTATGGAAAGATATTATATCTTATTTATAAACAATCTAAGAAAGAAAAAAAAAACAAGACGTGAAAACAGTATTCATCTAACAGCTTAAAGTTCACAAAGCACAACAAACCGCTAGCTACAAAATGAGGACACCACACTACAAAGTTACAATTAGCCTTATTGTCGTAACTGGAGTCTCACTCCTTGGTTTCGTTCTATATTCGATTGGATCAGCATTTGCTGGAACGTTTGATTAAGCGCTAAAACGTGCTGTCATATTATAACTGGTATACTGAAGCGCGCATGTTTTATAAATAATACATTCAATCCCGTCATATATTTTATTTGTGACAACAATTTCAGACATGCTTGCAAAAAGCTGTATATTAAATAAACCTTGCCAAACAAAACAAAACAAAGACGTGAACAAATTGAACCTTCTAAAACAATAACTATTTCCATTTTTTAGTATTTAAATTATTTGGTTAGTTATTCTCTTCATTACATTGACAATGTATTTTTATGGAAATAAAGTAGAAAATGCAACAATATTTTTCTTACGATTTCACATGTTGCTTTGATGCAGCTACAACGTCTTGGGAAGTCTTGTTATTGTATGAAAGCAAAGGAGTGATATTTTTGGTTTTTGTTTCTCGTGAAAATCACAGAAATTCAATGCTTCCAATGTAATAAATGTCTGTTGACAAAATATTTACTAAAGAGGTTCAAGTGCATAACTCTGGTACACATGTCTTTTCATTCAGTGCTATAACGTCGAGACAACAATAGTTTACCTAGAAAAATGACTGCACGAAGTCAGGAATATGTTAATGGTTTTTAATGCGTGATTTGATTGATATATTTGATTTTTATTATTGTGTAAGGACTTCCCTCTTTTAAGAAGTAAAAAAAAACCAATAATACCGAACTCCAAGGAAAATTCAAGTCCCTAATCAAACGACAAAATTAAAAGCCAAAACACATCAAACGATTGGATAACAATTGTCATATTCCTGACATGGCACAGGAATTTTTCTTTGTAGAAAATGGTGAATCAAATCTGGTTTTATAGCAAGCTAAAGCTCTCACTTTATTGATGGTCGCGTAGATTTCATTATATTGACAATAATGTTTGAGCAAAACAAACATACATTATAGGTAAAAATGTCAAAAAATTGACCAGACACAAGTTGTTTCCTTTTTCCTTTTTCCTTTTTCGTTATTCCGTGTAAGCAGATCCTGCTCCACATGTTGGACCCGTCGTGTTGCTCATGTTATTAAAAACTCTGTATATGGTCTAATTCAGTAGGTCACATTCGTGGTGAAAAGGGAAGTGGATTGTAGTTACGACATAATGAACATATCCGAGATCATCTGTGAAACGGTTATTCCATAACGGACAACCAACTTGTGATTGCGTCCGTAAAATTTACGAAGGGATGATTTCAACTTCACCATTTGGAACTCTTCGATTAATAGTTTTATTGTGAACAGCAACCCTCTATCAAGGAAAGTTTCCAAAGATTTCTTTAATATCTGAATAAAAAAGAGAAATGTAAATCCTAATATAAAAAATCACTGTCTGCAGTTTACGCCATCTGGTGGCGGCTAGTTTGTATGCGCGGTGGAAAACTGGGCTTCCTGCGAGAACAACTGACTGCCCATACTCAAGTAAAAAAATATATTTTCATAGTATAAATACCAAAAAATCATAATTTAATGTCTGACTCTATCGTACTGAAGCGTATTAGCGCCACACAACTTTTTTTTAAATATTTCTTCCTATGTTTGCGTTATAACTTTTGCGAAATAACGCAAACCTTTGCGATATAACGCGAACCTTTGCGTTGTAACGCAAACCTTTGCGAAATAACGCAAACCTTTGCGTTGTAACGCAAACATTTGAGAAATAACGCAAACCTTTGCGTTTTAACGCAAACATCTTGATTTCAATGATTCATTTAGTTTTGTGTATATGTCAGTCTGTCAATAATTTCGGTTGTGATTTACTGGAAAAGAACCATAAATACAAGGCCAAATCATTATAATAAATATGAAAAGGAATAAGGGAATACTTGAAGTGCAATTATATATAGATTTAGAATGATTTGTGCATCAGAAAAGTAAATAGATATGGTGTAGTCATATTGTAATTGAAAGAGCAAAAATAATGTCATACAATTGTGAAATTTTCAAGACAAATAGACATATAGATTCCTACACCGCAACAAGTGTATTACGATATTTCTTCACTTGAGACAGTTAAATTTTATTATTTAAAGCGCGAGGCTTGCCGAGCTCTTTAAATAACTAAAATTCAACTGTCGAGTGTGGAGAAATATCGTAATACACGAGTTATAGTGTCGGAATCTGTTTCTCTAATGATTTTTATCCTTCTTTTTCAAAGATCTTCAGAAACTTGTGTTCTTTTTTCATGGCGTCACAATAGGAAAATTCAGAAGAAAACAAAACATTTAGACGTCATAATCAAATTTCGACGTATCATTTCCCGAGAACAGATTTTTCACTAGTGAGGAGAAATATTTTTCTTACACCGGTCAGGAATTGTGAAAATAGCACAAAAATTAGAGAAAAAAAATGATCTTTCTGTTACCCCAGTCCCACTAGGCCACGATCGCACTACGATCTGCGAAAAAATGCAAATTTTGATGATCGTAGTACGATCGTGTAGATCGCAGTAAGGTCGTAGCATGGTCGTGGTGAGGTCTTCAAGATCGTGATGAGCGTGGCCAGCTTTGAACATGTTCAAAACAATCGTGGTGCGGTCGTGATGAAAACAGGTCGTAGTAGGAGCGTAGTGAGAGCGCACTAAGGTCGTGGAAAGATCGCAAAGGTCGCTGTTCCATCGTAGCGAGAGCGTGATTCTATTCGGAGAGACTGCGCTACGATCTCACAGCGACGTTATTACGACCTCACTACGACCATCACGTTCTCAACGCGACCCAACTACGCTTCCATTACGACCATACCACGTTTACACCACGCTGTTCAAGACCACATTACGATTCTAGCACGCCCTTGCCGTCCTCATCACGCTCTTCTTATGACCTCACTACGTTCATACTACGACTTTCATTCTTATTGTCATTTTCAGTGGCGGATCCAGAAATTTTCATAAGTGGGGGCCCCCTGACTGATCTAAGAGGGGGCCCGCTCCAGTCACGCTTCAATGATTCCTTATATAAGCAACCAATTTTTTTCACAAAAAGGGGGGGGGGGCAGCCCCCCCCCCCCTAAATTCGCCTCTGATTTTCACATAAAATATATGAAATCTCTTAAGGTTTAAATTTTTGTTTGTCTGTTTGTAATAAGGACTTTTTGTCCATTTTTCCAACCATGCTTCTCGTTTTTATATAGATTAGACCGTTGGGTTTCCCGTTTGAATGGTTTTACACTAGTAATTTTGGGGCCCTTTATAGTTTGCTGTTCGATGTGAGCCAATGTTCCTTGTTGAAGGCCGTACCTTGACCTAGAATGGTTTACTTTTATAAATTGTTACTTGGACGGAGAGTTGTCTCTTTGACTCATACCACATCTTCCTATATCTACTAATATTGACACATGTGTGTCATCTCTGCTATCGTTCACTAAAATATCGTCATTTGAGCTTGACGAAACAGCAATAGGTTGTAATTTAGGTTGCCTTGATCGGTCCATCATCTCTGCTGGATCAGGATTCGTTACTATCAGAACTCCCTTTGCCTCTACATCAACCCCTACCACCACGCCCACGTGTTCTAGTAGATTTTGGTGGCATGACTGTATTGTTTCAGAGAAATCTACGTATTAATCAGAAACAGAAGGAATGGAACTGTATTGATATGGAACACGATGTTGGCGTTTTTGCTGAGAACGTAGTAAGATCGCAGTATGAACGTAGTATAATCGTGGTAAGAACGTGCTATAAGCGCAGTAAAATTGTATATAATCTTTATTTATCATTATTATTGATGCATTGTTTATTTTTAATGTAATTAATATTGTATTAAAAGAGCCTTATTGAAAATTGGTGTAATCCAAATGAGTTATTCTCTCTAAATAAAGATATTATTATTATTATTATTATTATTATTATTATTATTATTATTATTATTATTATTATTATTATTACTATTATTATTATTATTATTATTATTATTATTATTATTATTATTATTATTATTATTATTATTATGTAAATTAGGAACGTTGTCAAAATGCACCCTCGAATGTTTCAGAAATAAGAAGCAGAAAAAAACACAAACATGAATGAAAGGTAGAAAAAATATTGAAAAGGTCTGCTCGTTTGCTTAGATCAAATGTTAAAAAAGATATCATCGCATTGTAAGGAAATAAAAGATAAACAAAAGATTATAACCTGAACACATTTGATTATGTTTGTCAAGAGTATGATATTTTGTATACCATTTATATATGTATAACACATGACATTATCTTGATTGATGATCGTCATCTGATCATCAGTTTAATTAATATGGCTGACTGATAAAAGTACAGCCTTGGCCTAATAAACTGGTAGAAGTAAAGTCTAGGTTCTTTCTCAATTCACAAAAAAATTCAGATTTAATTTTAACTAGCTCAGTGTGTAAAACATTATCAATCTGACGACATAATCCATGTTTTTTTTATCATACGGGTAAATAAAACTTACTTACGGATCATCCTCTTCCCCATTGGACATAAGGCTACAAAATCTAATTACATTTGTAATAGTTTCTGTAACTGTAATTTAGAGCCACAACCTTAACCCTGACATGTTTAGAACATACACAAATAAAAAAAGTGTATGATGCATTATAATATATCAAAGGAATTTGAAAATAAAACAAGTCAAAATTGTCGGCAGGAATAACAATGATTTATCTTAATTATGGTATAAACAATAATCGGAGGATACTTCCTGTCGGACTCAATAACCAACTGGATAGCTAACAACCAGTTTAAGCCATAGGTTTGGTATATTTGTTTTAAATAGCGAGATGGCAAATCTTTCTTACGTATGACTATCCTAAGTCAAAGACAATGACCAGTCGCTGGATGAATCCAATTGATGTTTTCGTGTTTAGTGCAACCATATTTTATATTAAAAAAAATGTGAATGGTTTTAACATTGGTATCTACATGTCCTGGCTTGCAACTTAAGCTAAACCGGATAAAAGGAATAATTAATGCATGCTTAAAATGTCATTTCCCCCGCTATAGAATAATTTTCTAAACTGTAAAATGTATATATGAAATAAAAATAATATAATTATTCATATTATTATAAGTTATCTCTGCATTATTTAATTTATTTAATTGTTCTCTGTATTCTGTCATATTTGTCATATTTGTATATACCTTGTTTTATGCTAAAGCAATGTTGTTGCTAATGCAATAAAGATTCAATTTAAGACAGCAGGGAAGAGAATTCTGTATTAACTCTTTTTTAAGACTTAAATATAGAGTGAACTTTTTATACTGAAAATTGTTATCTCTCTAGTCTGGTCAAAGGGTCAGAGTTGACCTACTTAATTAAACGATAAATTGTTGAAATTATGTTACATGTTTTCACATATAGAGAAATTTCACTTCTGACGAGTGCATTCGTAGATTGCATCTTTCTTATTTGTCAATGATCTTTACGGGGTCTCTTTCGTTGTAAATTCGTTTGATTGTTAAATGCATGTGGTTCTTTAAAATGATTTTGTGAGAAAGTTTGCTTAACATAAGACAGATAAGATACGACATGATAGGATTAAACAAATGCATCTTATGAAATGAATAGTTTTATATATAGTGTGGTTAAGTAGTGTGATAATGCAAAACCAAAAGGACTACACTGAATACATAGTAACTTGTTGTCATAGGTCATGCATTTTTTAATCAGGTAATGATGGTTTTTTTATCAACCTGGTTTTTACTGTTTCGTTGTGATAAGTGAATATTTGGACTGTAACACATTACATGTAATAACAACAAAGAAACTGAAACGTAATTATGTGTTTGTCTATTATCTAAACATAAATCATTTCATGTTTACAATAGCATAGTTATTCTTGTCATTATTCTAAAAACATTATTGAGCTTGTTTTTGTTTTACAATAAAAAGGTTATGAAAAAGTTGCGTATTATAATCTACGCATCTTTAACATATAAAATGAAGATGTGTTTTTATAACTTTGTCAATTAACTTTGTTGTATTGTTTTGTCAGCATTAGAATACAGGTAAGTGATAGAATTTTCCTTGTATAAATACAATGCCTTAACTTGAAAAAAGTTATTTATAATATTACGCTTCACATTGAAAAAAAAATACCATATAATGGCGGAAAAGAAATATAAACAGAGTATTTTTTCAATGCCTTTACGAATGTTATTTGTGCACATAGCTTATATATATCGTAATGATTATGTACTCTTGTGTTGATTCAATGTTGACAATTTGATGACTGATAGATATAGGATTATTGCATGCAGTGCTGCATTGATTTCCTTTAAAAAAAAATTATTAATGTAGTTATTGGTTAAAACAAATAAAAATATGGACCAAATCAAGTACACCTTTTAGGATACGCTTGACTTTAGTGACCCATCACGAGGTATTTTGGAATATACAGGTTGATTAGAACGTTTTGTAAAAATTAAACACTAGCACATCATAGAAAAGCAAGTGAGTAATCTATGTTTCAAATTTAATAACAACAATAATGTGTCCAAAGTACACGGATGCCCCACTCGCAATATCATTTTCCATGTTCCATGGACTGTGAAATTGGGTAAAAATCTAATTTGGCATTAAAATTAGAAGGATTATACTATAGGGAACATGTGTACTAAGTGTCAAGTTGATTGGACTTCAATTTCATCAAAAACTACCTTGACCAAAAACTTTAACCTGAAACTCCCACTTTCATTTTCTATGTTCAGTGGACCGTGAAATTGGGGTCAAAAGTCTAATTTGGCTTTAAAATTAAAAAGATCATATCATAAGCAACAAGTGTACTTAGTTTCAAGTTGATTGGACTTCAGCTTTATCAAAAACTACATTGACCAAAAACTTTAACCTGAAGCAGGGCGAACGGACGCACAGACAAACGAACGAACGAACGGACGAACGAACGGAGCCACAGACCAGAAAACATAATGCCCTTCTACTATAGTAGGTTGGGCATGAACATCTCCGTATTAAAGGCTGTGGATTTTCTATAAAATTCTTGTTTTATTTGCACAAAGTACTCTTTTTCTAATAAATACAATGAAACAGTAGATGATAATGCTTTGCATCAAGTTTCCCCCTGGTATATGTACAAAATGGCCTATCTCTATTGTTCAATATATCTGCAGTTTTGATACAATTGAAGTTTGAAAAGTTCGTACAAAAATGGCTACAGAATGGGTCATAAACCTTTATAAAAAAAAAAACAGACACTGATTTTCTAATTACGGATAGGCAATTCGTACGCCAAGTGGTCAAAATAGTTCGACTACTGCAATTACATAGCCGGTTAATACTGATGCTGTGAGTTCGAACTCAGCTCGTGCAGGTGAACTCGATTCCAATCTTAATTGACTAGTTGTGCTGAGTCACTGAGTCGAGCGCACCATAGAAGGTGTACTTAAATTGGTCCATATTTATTTGTTTTAAACCAATATCTAAATTCATAAACTAGTTTGAAGGAAATCATTGCTAGCACTGCATGCAATAATCCTCTATCTTTCATGCATCGAAACGCCAGTTGTGAGAGAAAAAGGGGAAAGGCGGTTGATTTTTTTTATTAGATTTTCAATAAGTTCAGCATTGAATTAACACAACAGTACATAATCCTTAATGGATAAATTGAAATCAATTATTGTATGATGTTTTACATTGACAAAATCAATGAAGAACAGGAACTGATAACGATCTTTTTTAATCTCTTTTTTTAGTGTTTGTGATTGCCCGCAAAGAGTAAGCTTTAAAAAAATGATATCGTTCTTATTTTTCAAATCATATTATACAGAATGATTATCTTTCAGATATTACAGTTTGTATGAAAGATGACAACAAGGTACAATTCTGTTGCGATTTTACTTCTACTTGTTCTTATTACGAATTGTGGTAAATATCCCTAAATTAGAATTATTGATACACTTGACCATTTTATCACCAACACCATATTAAATGCTGATTTTGAGAAAACAATAACAACTGACTTATAAAAGGAATCAGCCAGCCTTATATACTGCAATTCTAGACCCATCTCCCTTTGAGCTATACAATAGATCCCACATAATTCAAATATTGACCATCTTACTTAGTTACAATATACATCACCAAATCCCCGTCAGCTGATGATATTGTGCTCAACCTACAAAAATAAATATATTGCATAACTATGGAGTCTATGATTTTAATTGATACAATAAATATAAAAAGAGTATTGTTCTTTGTCTTAAAGTAAAAAACCAAATACCGCTACCTTTATTTCAGGAAGGCGTAAAAAAGAGATGCCATTATTGTTTCTTCTCATGAATTAAACACAAATGACGCAATTATTAAGGCAAAAATAAAATCAGATACAAAAGAGGGACGAAAGATACGAGAGGGAAAGCCAAACTCATCAATAGAAAATAAACTGACAACGCCATGGTTAAAAATGAAAAAGAAAAACAGACAAACAATAGTACACATGACACAACGTATAAAACTAAAGAATAAGCAACACGAACCCCAATAAAAACTGGGGTGATCTCAGGTGCTCCGGAAGGGTAGGCAGATCCTGCTCCACATGTGAACAAAGTTGTAGAGCAAAACGAACATGCTATTTTTCACACTATCCAGTGAACAGTTACTCATCTTTTTTTATATAGTAGATTTAAATGTACGGTCTGTTTTAATAAAACTTCACGAATGAAATTATGACAAAGAAATATATTAACTTAATGCACATATTTAATTTTAGATTTAAATTCTTTTCAGTTATAAATGTTGAATCACGTTGCACAAGCGCCTGGGAGCGTCACTGTGCAAGATATTGTCGAAACTCTCCTAAACATAGCTTAAGAAGTTCCTGTTATTACAACGGGAAAATATATCAATGCACATGTTATTTAACCCTTGGTACAGCTGGATAGATTTAGAGGTTCGTATATATATTATCAATAATCATTTCCTTATGACTTTTTTCCCATTTAAACCCATTTCGTTCAGAACTCTGTAAATTTAACAATAAAATAAAAAACATCAAACGAGGTTTTTATACATTCTTGCATCTTATAGTTTTGACTTTTGAGAATCTGTCAAAGTCATCATATTATGTTGTTCAAAAGACAATTGTTTAAAATTGGTTTCGATTGATTTCTATATGTTATTCAAACTTTTTAAAAATAATTTCGATTCACACACTTCTGACCAACATGTTTAACCCATTGTTTTCATAGGTTCATCATTTCAATAGAAAATCAGATTATATTTTTTTTGGTTTCCTCTTTTTCTCTGTAAATATTTTAATTTGAAAAACACACGATTTCCTCTTTAGTTGTGTAAAGATTTGAAATTTAAAGGATACAATAAAATTAAGAACGGAAATTGGAAATGTGTCACAGCGACAACAACCCGACCATAGAGCAGACAACAACCGAAAGTATTTATTATTCATAAAAAAAAAACTATTAAAAATACTATAACAGTTTTATAATATGATTATGAAACGGCCATTGTTCCTTGTAGTTAAAGATCCGTTTTATGTTTCTATTTTATAGATGTAAAGGAATATATCAAAAGCATGAGGAAACAACTTATAAAATACTATGGTTTACAGACGCATTCAAACGCACAATGTTTGACTTTCGATTATCAAATTCAAACTTTATGTATAAACTATCTTTAACATTTTCTTATATAATGAATGTAAAAATCAATAAAAAACGTAACTCAACATATGGAGCAAGATCTGGTTACCCTTTCGGAGATGACCACTCTATGTTTATGGTAGAATTCATCTAGACTGGTACCCAGCTGTTTTCGAAATTCTTCACAATATTATTTGTACATTCCGAAGGCAAACTGGATATTTTACGTAGGGAAACAACCTAGCATTCATCTTTCTCAGTCTATGTGTGTTTTGTGTACTTTCGTTTGTAATTTCGTCGTTTTTCGTTTGGTGCTATATTGGCATTTTTTACTTATGAGTTTGTATATACCTTTGATATCATTTCCCCCTCTTTCATAGATGTAGTGCATTCATCTTACTCTCAACAATTCTGTCAGAAACTTGACTATTCAAATCATTACTCATTCATTATTAAAATACACAGCTTTTACAATTTGATCCGCTGTACAAGTTCAAATTAGGACTTGTTATTCATTTTTTAAATATTGATCATAAGCCGTTCATGTTTTTGAGCTTTAGAGGTGATGGAATATACATGTATACATTAAAAAAAGTAGATAAAAAATACCGAACCATAGGACAAATTCAAAAGATGAAGGTCATAAAAAAAAATCAAAAATCAATCGTTATTAATAAACAGAACAAATGACAAACAAGTGCCATATTCCTGACAAGGTTCAGGATTTTCAGAAGAAGATAATAGATTCAACCTGGCTTAGCTGCTAGCCTTAACTTTCCCATGTATGACAGTTAATCATAAATATTACATTTGTTTTTCCATTTGTTTGATGTTTTTGAAAAAAGATATTTAGATTATATTATAGTTCGTTTCTGTGTGTGTTACATTGTAACGTTGTGTTTATTTTGTGTCGTTTGTTTCCTCTTATATTTGAGTGTGAATTAACATTATTAAAAGACGTGTCACGGTACTTTTCCATCCCAAATTCATGTATTTATTTTTGATGTTTTATTTGTTATTCTCATCGGATTTTGTCTAATGCTGAGTGTTGTTCTCCTCTTATATTTAATGCGTTTCCCTCAGTTTTATGTCCAAAAGATAATTGTTAAAATTGGTTTCGATTGATTTCTGCATATTAATCCAAATTTTAAAATCAATTTCTTATGCACAAACTTCTGACCAACATGTTAAAAGCGTTGGTTCGCCAGTACAATAGAAAACCATATTATATATTTTAAGGTTTCCTCTATAGTTTTGTAAAGATTGGAAATTTGAAAGACACAAGTATTTATTATTTAAACAAAAAATTAAAAATTGTACTTTAACAGTTTATAATATGATTATGAAACGGCCATTGTTTCTTGTAGTGTAAGAGCCGTTTTATGTTTCTTTTTTTATAGATGAAAAGGAATATATCAAAAGCTCAAATTCAAACTTGATGTATAAACTATCTTTAACATGTTTCTTACATAATGAATGTAAAAACCAATTAACGTAACTAAACATATGGAGTAGGATCTTTTTACCCTTCGGAGATCATCTCGGCTTATGGTAGGATTCATCTAGACTGGTACCCGGCCGTTATTGAAATTCTTTACAATAATATTTGTATATGCCGAAGGCATACTGGATATTTTACGGAAGGAACCAACCTAGAATTCATCTTCTTCAGGCTTAAGTTTCTATGTGTAATTTGTGTTCTTTTGTTCGTATTTTCGTTGTTTTTCGTTTGTCATGACATCGACATTTTTTTTTTACTTTTGAGTTTGTATATACCTTTTTATTTTATTAAATATTGATCATAAGCAATTCATGTTTTGAATTTTATAGGTGATCGAATATACATGTGTGACATAAAAAAGTAGACAAAAAATACCGAACCATAGGACAAATCCAAAACATGAAGGCCATAAAAAAAATAAACAAAATCGATCGTTATTGATAAACGGAAAGAAACTACAAACAAGTGCCATATTCCTGACAAGGTACAGGATTTTCAGAAGAAAATAATAGATTCAACCTGGCTTAGCTGCTAGCCTTAACTTTCCCATGTATGACAGTTAATCATAAATATTACATTTGTTTTTCCATTTGTTTGATGTTTTTGAAAAAAGATATTTAGATTATATTATAGTTCGTTTCTGTGTGTGTTACATTGTAACGTTGTGTTTATTTTGTGTCGTTTGTTTCCTCTTATATTTGAGTGTGAATTAACATTATTAAAAGAAGTGTCACGGTACTTTTCCATCCCAAATTCATGTATTTATTTTTGATGTTTTATTTGTTATTCTCATCGGATTTTGTCTAATGCTGAGTGTTGTTCTCCTCTTATATTTAATGCGTTTCCCTCAGTTTTATGTCCAAAAGATAATTGTTAAAATTGGTTTCGATTGATTTCTGCATATTAATCCAAATTTTAAAATCAATTTCTTATGCACAAACTTCTGACCAACATGTTAAAAGCGTTGGTTCGCCAGTACAATAGAAAACCATATTATATATTTTAAGGTTTCCTCTATAGTTTTGTAAAGATTGGAAATTTGAAAGACACAAGTATTTATTATTTAAACAAAAAATTAAAAATTGTACTTTAACAGTTTATAATATAATTATGAAACGGCCATTGTTTCTTGTAGTTTAAGAGCCGTTTTATGTTTCTTTTTTTATAGATGAAAAGGAATATATCAAAAGCTCAAATTCAAACTTGATGTATAAACTATCTTTAACATGTTTCTTACATAATGAATGTAAAAACCAATTAACGTAACTAAACATATGGAGTAGGATCTTTTTACCCTTCGGAGATCATCTCGGCTTATGGTAGGATTCATCTAGACTGGTACCCGGCCGTTATTGAAATTCTTTACAATAATATTTGTATATTCCGAAGGCATACTGGATATTTTACGGAAGGAACCAACCTAGAATTCATCTTCTTCAGGCTTCAGTTTCTATGTGTAATTTGTGTTCTTTTGTTCGTATTTTCGTTGTTTTTCGTTTGTCATGACATCGACATTTTTTTTTTTACTTTTGAGTTTGTATATACCTTTTTATATTATTAAATATTGATCATAAGCAATTCATGTTTTGAATTTTATAGGTGATCGAATATACATGTGTGACATAAAAAAGTAGACAAAAAATACCGAACCATAGGACAAATCCAAAACATGAAGGCCATAAAAAAAATAAACAAAATCGATCGTTATTGATAAACGGAAAGAAACTACAAACAAGTGCCATATTCCTGACAAGGTACAGGATTTTCAGAAGAAAATAATTATGAATGCTAGTCTTATCTCCCACATGTATGACAGTTAATTATAAATATTACAATTGTTTTTCCTTTTGTTGATGTTTTTGAGCTTAAGATTTTTCCACTAAATAGAGGACCTTCCGTTTTGAATATTCCATTCAGTTCGATCAGTGTCTGAGCAGAAAGCTGATTAACCAGGAGTATGTCAAAATACGTATAGTCCTTTTTCTAAGAAAAAAAAGTACATCGGAAGATATAAAGACCTTGCTAATGAATATTCCGTATCAACTTCACAAATAATACACGATGGTCTTGAATAATAGATTCTAGGTACTGACGTTGTTTGTCATCTTAATAATGTGTTACAGTATTCTTTTAATTTTTCTTTGTAAATTATTACTTATACTGGTAAGTTTATTTTTGGTAATATCCATTTATTGTGGCTCGGTACTTTTACATCCCGTCATTGTGTTATTGTGTATTCTTGTCTTTTGTATTGTTATTGTGTTTTGTCTATAATGCTTTTTGTTGTTGATATGTTTGTTTGTTTGTTTTTATAATGATGAAGATTATAATACAATGTTAACTGCTTTACCCCATTTTTTGATATTTTGACATTTTATGTCTATTTGTTTTGCTGACACCTGGTTGTCAAATATAATAGAATTTTGTGCGACTGTCATTCGAGTGAGAGGTTTAGCTAGCTATAAAACCAGGTTTAATCTACCTCTTGTACATAAGAAAATGCCTGTAACAAGTCAGTAATATGACAGTTGTTATCCATTCGTTTGGTGTGTTTGCGCTCTTGATTTTGCCATTTGCTTAGGGACTTTCCGTTTAGAATTATCCCCGAAATTCGATATTTTAATTGTTCTATTATTTTTTGTATGACAGCTGTTTATAATTCAGGTATATTGACTTATTCTGATGAACAACCCAAACATATTTGATACGTTAATATGAATATACATACTTTGGATTTAGAAGCTAGAAATGTGTTAAAAAAAATCATCACAGATACACAACCTTTTAACTGACTGAGAAATTTAAACAAACATACAAATTTATCAAACAAAGACGCAAAGATGTAGTTCATGATCAATTGTAAATTAAACAATTGCACCCCCCCCCCCCCAAAAAAAAAGCTTTTGTCGTTGATACTACATACTAGCAATAAACGAACACTGGACTAGCAAACTATGCTTAGAAGGTGAAGAAAAATTAAGCAATTTCAAACTTAGGAATAATGTCACATATCCTGTTTCGCCTTCAGTTTCCTCATCTGTCTCATGTATCAGTAAAGCAATTATACAAAAAGCCGCATGTTAACAGGAACACATCTTTTATAAGCTTAAGGTAGTTCGGGGGTTTAAATTTTCGCGCCGTCTGCGCATAAAGTTGCGCAATGATATCGTAAGTCATGTACATTGTCGTAATTTTCCATAACAATAAAATATGATCATTTAAATAATCTTTTTTATTCAAATGCATTGAGAAAGAGTTGAATAACTTTTAAATGCAATTTTAAAACTTAATAAAGTTTATTGTTACTATTGTCATTGTCGAAATAGTACTTTCGTTCTAAAAATAAATATGGAGCATGTTTTGACGTAGGAGAAGAATGAAGAGAGAATAACTCATATTAATCGAACACGTGAACTGCTTTTCATGAATACTGTAATGCAGATCGAAATTATAGATAACGATCTTCATTTTGGTAGCTTATGAAGCAGTTTCACCCTTGTCTTACACTAGAAAAGGTCCGACAAATATGCGTAAAGATGAATGTAAACAAATCATGAAAAGAGGGAAATTTAAACCGAAAAGTAAGTACTAATGAATTGAATATACATGCAGAGCGATTCACGACCACTGAAAAATAATATGTAAGCGAAAAATTAGCGGAAATAATTTCAAAACAATATCCGTGTCGAACAACAAAACAATGACCCCCCTTTTCAGGCTGAACATTAATTATACATGTACATTTGTAAGTTAACCATAGGCATAGCTCATGGTACTTCTATCATGTAATAGATTTGAAAATTTGTGGACCTGAGAAATATGTCATCTGCATAGGGTTCAGACCATTTGTGTTTCTGGGAGAAAAGGTCATGAATCATGAAAGTAGACGGTTTATATAATTAAATTTATATCCAAACAGAATTTTCTTGTTGTAAACTTGGATTATTCGAATGGGAATGCAGTTGATTTTGCCCGGATTCCAGTTGTTACATTTTTAGTTAAGCATGCACACTTAAAACTTAGAACATATCCCATCTATATAAAAAAGATGTGGTATGATTGCCAATGAGACAACTTCAATGTATCCACAAGAGACCAAAATGACACAGACATCAACAGCTATAGGTCACCGTACGGCCTTCAACAATGAGTAAACCCCTTACCGCATAGTCAGCAATAAAAGGCCCCGATATGACAATGTACATTGTAAAACAATTCAAACAAGAAAACAAGAAAACTAACAACCTTAAACGTATAAAAAAAATAAACGAAACACAAATATGTAACACATAGACAACCACTGAATTACAGGCTCCTGACTTGGGAAAGGCACATACATCAATAATGTAGCGGGGTTAAACATGTTAGCGGGATCTAGACTGTAAAAATTATTTTTAAAAATGAATCATTTCACAAAACTACCTTTCTTACCGATGGTCTGGATAGAGGGTCCTTCATTTCATTTCATTCTTATCTAATTCTTTATACCATTTATCTCTATTTATGTTTTTGTTTTTTCCATTTTTCTGTAATTCTAATAATTAATAACACCCGGTTTTTCTTCATTGTTACATGTATGTCTATTTTCTTTATTTACAAATGTGATGTGAACATTACATGCATTTTTCTCTATTCTTTAAAACTTTTCCTGACCCTCCTATAATATATTTGATCCTACAGACCTTCATGAGAGAAAAACAAAACTTTTACTACCTAATCAGGAAAAGGGGTCTTGTCATAAAATGATTTATTTCTAAATTTAAAAGCTTTTTAGGTCTCTAAAGAGTTATTTCGAAGTGCATTTCTTTAACATGTTAAAGACATTAAATGCAAACTTTCAAAAATTACACCTGCGCTAAGGGGGTGTTATATTCTCTTGATGGCTTCAGACACTTTTTAACCTTTTTCAGCTGGTCCATTCATGATCAAAAGTTACAGCAGTTGAACGGCAAACGATTTAATGGCTTCTAAGATCAAGACATTGGTCACGTGATAAAAGGTCAGAGGTTACGAATTTTTGGTAAACGTGCATGTCTCGTGGTCTTTGGACTCGTATTGTCTTATTTGTACTCGTACATTAATAAAAACCAAAGTGTTCAATTCTAGATTGAATAAGCTTCCTTATTTTATAATAATTATCATTAAAAAGTGTTGTTAAAATGTTATAAATTCACGAGTGAAGTGAAACTGTTTTTCTGAAAATTTGCGTAGGTCCACGGAAAATCTTTAATAATTCCTTAAATAGGTTTGGTAACGTGTTGAGGGGTATAAAATATGAAGTAAAACCATTTTTTGCTTGTTATTTATCTATATCAGATCACAAAAACCCCGGATACGCAATTGTGTCAGCTTATTCGTTGCGAAGCGGAGATCAAAGGGAGATAACTCGGTACGCGTATCGTAGGATATTGCAAGTTCACAACAGTAAATTAAAAAAAAATTAATGATTGCAGATCTATTTCGACGATTTCTTGAATAACTTTTCAATATACCATGTTCCTCTACTGTTGTAACATTAAAATAGTCATGGAAAGGTTGATTATGACATTTTTTTCAAGTTCTTACAGGTCTGAGTTACAGGTTTTTGAACACTTCCAAAGAAGACAATTACGTACATTTTACAGACTGACTTTTTCTCTGAAACTTGGACTTATTGTATATTATCAAACACCCTTTTGGTAGATAGAAGGATACAAGAGGGGTTTATCAGTCATTTGTCAGAAGAACCCGTGTTACAATAAAATTGAACTGTTCATTACAGTTGAACAAAAATATGGAAAAAAAGGAAATATAGTCTTCAAAATTGTGACCATTACCATTGAATGAAAATAAAACCAATCTGCAGTGGACGGAAGTACATGTACAATTTTTGTTTTATTATAGAGCTGCTTTAAGATACAGTGGCAGATCTCAGGGAGTCTGGTGATTGGAACCTCCTCTTTTTATGGAAGATTAATTAATGCATTTGAATGGGATCATATAGTTGGAACCCCTTCTTTATCCTTGGTTGAGAATACCACCACTTGTGTTTAAAATTGTCTGGATTCACCCTGAGATAATAAACTATATAAGTTGTACAAGTTATGTTGCTTGCCTTAATCAAGAGAAAAAAATCTGAACATCCAAAGAACCAGAAAGGGATTTAAAACATATAATAATCAACACAAAGATAACTGAACAAAACCTGTATTGCAATCTGATATCCTGCAGTTATCATAAATCCTATTATATGTAATATTTCAAGTTTTGTTTTATATTTTTTCTTCTTGCTTATATTTGAATTCAAAAGTCCTGCAACCAACTGTTAAGTCCTTTCAATTAAATTATCAATTGCCATGGATAATAACCTAAGGTGACCATGCAGTAAATAAAATTTGAAAATGCTTTGTTGAAATATAATAGTGGTATTATGTCATAAAATATACTGAATCAACTTCAAATTTAATCCAAATTCACTTTTACCTGCTCTAACATGCATAGTCAATTGGACTACAAAAACAAAATCCTGAGACTACTTCAATGTATAACATAGAGATTGGTCACCTCCCATGTTATAGTAGTCTCAGACAAAAACAAAACTGACTTAAATACAGTATGTTCAGATATTTTTTGAAAAAAGGACAACAATAAGAAATTTATTATTCTGATATCAGAAATAATCTCGTAGTATCAAAGCAGAATGTCAGTTCTTTTAATTGAGATAACCAGTTTAATCACAATATTTATTTTTATAAAAAAAACTCATGATATTATCTGGATTTACAATCATTGACTAAGCTTGTTAACAATTCACTCATTTTAAATGCTTTTTAAAGTTAACCTGTCAGTACTAAAATAAAGAAATGTGGTATAAGACAAGACATTTTATTCCAATTAAAGGGCACGTGAAGAGCAAAGTAATGTACAATGATTTTCATAATTGAACAATCATTATGATGTTAATATTAATCAGATAAATATGGAGATAACCAACTCCATTCTTAGATTTTAAACCACAGCCAGATCAGAGCCACACATACATGTATATTAGAAAAAAGGGCATATAACAATTATATCTTCTATTAACAGGCAAATATTCTCAAAGTCTTAATCAAAACAATATCTGTACTCTATATATTGATAGTTTTCTGAGTTCAAAACATTTATTTTAAATTGCAACACTTTTCAATACCTCTAGGTTTTCTTGAATGAAAAGCCAATTAAATTTGGCACTTGTGCTTAACTTTTCACTTTTTTTACAACTTATTATTATATTGTCATTAAATTCTTTTCTTAAAAGCTTATAAAGGGGAAACTGACATTTATGGTATAGTTGCCAATGAGACGGTCTAGAAACTTATCTAAATATCACCAGAGTCTAAGTCTCTGTTAGCAGTGACAGTTAAATTACAAGTCACTTTACATACATCAACAATCAATACATTCCATTGTTTTCATGCAAATGAGGACAATAAGAGTAAAAATAGCTTTTGCCTTACTACATGCACAAGAGAGTATTAGAAATTATAATATAAATAAGTAAATATCAGAGGCAAAAAAGACAGGACTTAGCCATTGGACTTTATGTAAAGTGTGCCCTTACTAATCCTTAGAGGAGCTCCTGTATACTAGAAAAAATGATGTTGATGATTTGACCCCATCAATCAGCATTTTAGCTTTACATTATTGTCTGCTATCTGCTCTATTTGTTCCAGTGATGAGAGTCAAAATGTGTTCCTAGGGTGGGAATTAAACCCATGTATGTTCATTTACTTTATTGTTCTTTGTGTACATAAAATGTACATGCATATGAAATATATCAAATCCAAATTACATCCTCATTAGTTAAGGACCAAGTAAAGGAAGTCCCTGCACCTACCTAGACGTATTTCTTGGGTAAGATGTATTATATAACTCTTGAAAGTATACCACGATAAAGGTTATTGGTAAGTATATAGTAACATCAACGTGCAATTCAGTTTAACAAACTGTCAAACATAAACAATCTACAAGTGTTTGTCTGCTGTGCTTGATTTCAAAACGACCCATCGGGCTTATTTACACGATTTTTTGCTCAAGCAGACAGTTAAATATGTCCGTTTACCTTATGGGGTCTATTAAAAATGGATTTGTTTTTATAAATTGTGTATGCATGGAAATATAATGAAGATAACATTGATTTTTACCGTAACTTTTGAATACACAACATTCCCAAGGTATCCCCACAAAACACATGGCTACTTTGTAACGATGGCTGGTAACGTGTAGCCACTTTCTAACGGTAAATGTGATTGGATGATCTTCAAGGATCAATAATAAAATTGCTAATAAATGATTGGATACGAAATTGTGTCAGATTATAAATAGATGAAAAAATGTAAACATTGAAATTCGCCATTTTGATGCAGGAAACAAACAAATTTTCAATCTTGGATTAAAGGACATTGCGCACATTGCCAGCGTATCATGTATAACAGGTCATCGTCAAATATATCTTTCAATTTGTTTTTTACACTTACTTTTCTATGTTTTAGTTAATTTAATGTTTTAATTTACTACAGAACGGGACATCGTTCTCAAAGATGCCGTAGAAAAAAATTATAGGTGGCGCTGTTCGTGGGCGTAAACATTTTACATACGGGTCCTTTTTGTGTCGACAAATTGACCTTTATCTGTCAGATTCAGGCGTTTGCCGTCCAACTGACAGTATAATTTCAACTCATCTAAAACATTTTAAAATACTTCCTCTTTAAGGCATATTTTTTAAAGGTGTATGAAGTAAATTGCAAGATGTGTAATATTCACACAAGAGTCTATATTTTGTAAATAAAGATAAAATCAAAGGAAAATAAATTAACTATGTTCCTATCTAATAGGATAGTAGGAATAAACCGATCTTAACCAACTTTGTGTGACCAGAGCTTACTAATTTAAAAGCCTGTGGACCAAATTTCATGGCAATTATAAGATATATATTATAGATAAAATGTTTTTAAAGACTAATTTGATGTACATGTATCAGACATGTCGAATGTATAAAAATTATTCAAAAGTCAAAATTATAAAAATGTATGAGTATGTGCCTTTTAGCATGTTTAGTAGGTTTTTGAATGAAAAGGGGGAGGGGGGCTTGTATGGAGATGTGATATTTTCCAGTAATTTAAAACTCGTGGATGCTTTTGTTGAATAAATAATCCCAGTGGCGGATCCAGAATTTTTCATAAGTGGGGGCTCACTGACTGCCTAAGAGGGGACCCGCTCAGGTCATGCACCAGTGATTCCCTATATTATTAACCAAATTTTTCCCAGGGCCGCCGCTGAATCCTCCCATATGTACAAAATGTACTTTAAATAGAAAGGAAATTACAAATGGCATAGTATATTACATGTAATAATTTAATAGTACGTTATGTATTAAAAAGTCTTAGGCCAAAAGCACTTGAAATAATTCAGGGTCAATTTAGGCCCTATCACATACATTGTATTTACATTTAAAAATGCATTCTACAGCTGTAGTTATTAAAATTTGCTTTTTTGGGGCTGATTTCTATTGCATGTAATTTTAGTCTCAAGAGGCATACATGTATATTTGAACCACTTACTATCCTACAGTAGAAAAGAAAAATAACATGTGAAATACAGCAGTTTAAGTTACAATAGATATTGTAAAATGCGAATATACTGAAATCTTTAATTTTATGACAGACTTTTATGTACATACAAACCTCGTCACATTTTTCTTGCTTCATAAAGGTTGTAAGACAAGGATCCCGACTATTCATACAACTCAATCTGCAAATTTATCTGTGATAATCAGTGATAATCTACTTTTCGCTAGATTCAGAGTTCACAAGTCAATAATACAAATTGATAAAACTCATATGTTGTACATGTACCAATTTACACCACTGTCCCAGGTTAGGGGGAAGGGTTGTCACCTTCAAACATTAACCCCACCACATTATGTATGTGCCTGTCCCAATTCAGACAGTGGTTGTCTCATGTGTCTGTTGTTGTTGTGTCACATACATGTACATGTATTTTTTTGTTCATCATTTTGTACATTAATATGCCTTCAACATGTTCAGTTTTCTCATTTGAATTGTTTTTCATTAGTCATTTAAGGGCCTTTTACAGCTTACTATGCGATAAAGGCTTTTGACCTGTAGCTGTTAACTTCTGTGTCATTTAGTCTATTGCGCAGAGTCGCCTCATTAACAATCAATTATCATACCACATCTTCCTTTTATAGTGAAACACAAATAATGACACATGAAAACCTGTCAGATAGAAAGTCAGAATGAGACTTATGGATAAAAACTTAGCAGACTGTCAGCTCACACTTTTCATATGTTGTCACAATCATGGTTTAAGCACAATAATAACCAGATGCTCCGCAGGGCGCAGCTTTATACAACCGCAGAGGTCAAACCCTGAATGGTTTGGGCTAGTATGGACACATCATTCAAGCTGGATACAGCCTGAATTTGGACTGTTAAATAGTTGACACAGCATAGGTTTCTGACACAGAATGAATGTGGTCTAATGAACTTAAAATATTTTTTTGGGCTGAAAATTGAGCAATTCACTTTGTCTGATGCATATTAATCCTCTCATAAAAAAAAATATTTGAAGAAATTCAGATTTAATTTCTGGAATATGAAATTAGAAAAATTGACCCCCTACCCCCCAAATGTTTTTGTTCACCTCCCCCTTTCTTCTATTCCAACAATGATCTCAATTCAAATTTCCAATGCAACAATTACTACTCATGATCATTTAAATAAATCATAAAATATTAAAATATAAAATGTCATACAGTCATGGTTAAAATTAATATTTATTAGTAGTAACTTCCAAAACTAGAGGCTCTCAAGACCCTGTGTCGCTCACCTGTTACTGTATTTACTGATGTCGGCCATCTTGGTTGGTAGGTGGGGTCATTAGACACTGTTTTTAAAATAGATACCCTAGTAATGATTGTGGCCAAGTTTGGTTAAATTTGGCCCATAGTTTTAGAAAAGAAGATTTTTGTAAAAGTTACAAAAATGACGAAAAGTTGTTCTATATTGACTATAAAGGACAATAACTCCTTAAGAGATTCTCTGACAATTTTGGTCATGTTGACTTATTTGTAGATCTTACTTTGCTGAACATTATTGCTGTTTACAGTTTATCTCTATCTATAATAGTATTCAAGATAATAACCAAAAACTGCAAAATTTCCTTAAAATTACCAATTTTAGGGCAGCAACCCAACAACGGGTTGTAGGATTCATCTGAAAATTTGAGAGGGGATAGATCTTATTCTGATGGACATTAGTATCTTGAAAGATTTGCCCTAAATGTCTTAGTTTCAAAGATATAAAGCAAAAACTGTATTTACCACTATGTTCTAATTTTAGCCATGTCGGCCATTTTGTTTGGTAGATGGGGTCACCAGACACATTTTTTTAACTATAAACCACAATTATGATTGTGGCCAAGTTAGTTTAAATTTGGCCCAGTAGTTTCAGAGAAGAAGATTTGTGTACAAGTTACAAAAAATGACGAAAAAGTTGTTAAAATTGACTATCATAGGTTGACTGACAATTTTGGTCATGTTGACTTATTTGTAGGTCTTATTTTGTTGAACATTATTGCTGTTTACAGTTTATCTCTATTTATAATAGTATTCAAGATAATAACCAAAAACTGCAAAATTTCCTTAAAATTACCAATTTTAGGGCAGCAACCCAACAACGGGTTGTAGGATTCATCTGAAAATTTGTGAGGGGATAGATCTTATTCTGATGGACATTTAAATCTTGAAAGATTTGCCCTAAATGTCTTTGTTTCAAAGCTATAAACAAAAACTGCAATTTACTACTATGTTCAATGTTCAAAATTACAAATTCAGGGGCAGCAACCTAACAACAGGTTGTCCGATTCGTCTGAAAATTTCAGGGTAGATAAATCTTGACCTGATCAACAATTTTACCTCATGTCAGATTTGCTCTAAATGCTTTGGTTTTAAAGATATAAGCCAAAATATACATTTTACCCCTGTGTTCTATTTTTAGCCATGGCGGCCATCTTGGTTTGATGACCAGGTCATCGGACACATTTTTAAACTAGATACCCCAAGGAAGTTTGGTTAAATTTGGCCCAGTAGTTTCAGAGGAGAAGATTTTTGCAAAAGTTTACGGACGACAGACGACGGACGCAGGACGCCGGACGACGGACGCCAAGTGATGAGAAAAGCTCACTTGACTTCACAGGTGAGCTAAAAATTAATGGGGAATGTGTCCAAAGGGACACAGATGATGCCCCCACTGTCATTTATTTTGCTCTGAAAATTCAATCAAAGATATTTTATGTCTGTTTTCCCTATATTTAGCCTATTTGCACTCATTTTCAGAGGTCATTAAATCTCTTGGATGGCCGGTGACCCCCAAATTTTATTTCAATTTTATAAAATAGAGACATCAAGCTTTACAGTATGAAATAATGAGCAACTTTTGTCATTTATTTGGCTCTGAAAATTCAATCAAAGAGATTTTATGTCTGTTTTCCCTATATTTACCCTATTTGCACTCATTTTCAGAGGTCAAAAAATCTCTTGGATGGCCGGTGATCCCCAAATTTTATTTCAATTCTATAAAATAGAGACATCAAGCTTTACAGTATGAAATAATGAGCAACTTCTGTCATTTATTTTGCTCTGAAAATTCAATCAAAGAGATTTTATTTCTGTTTTCCCTATATTTAGCCTATTTGCACTCATTTTCAGAGGTAATTAAATCTCTTGGATGGCCGGTGACCCCCAAATTTTATTTCATTTCATAAAATAGAGACATCAAGCTTTACAGTATGAAAAAATGAGCAACTTCTGTCATTTATTTTGCTTTGAAAATTCAATTAAAGTGATGTTTTGTCCATTTTTCCTATATTTCCATATAACCTATTTGCACTCATTTTCAGAGGTCAAAATATCTCTTAGATGGCCGGTGACCCCCAATTTTGTTTTGCATTTTTTCACTTACAATACTTCAAAGTTAAATTTCACAAAGTATAAAAAAATTCTGTCATTTTTTTTCTATACCCCTGAACTACCTTAAAGACATAGTTTTAAACAGTCAGAAGTAGAGCTGATTTGTCCAAAGAGTAGAACCGAAACGGGAGACCTATGCCATGTGTTCACAACCTGTTCATTGTACAAATGTATATGAATATCAGGAAAGCATTATTTACTCATGCCAAAGTCTTTATGTTGAGAATTATATATTAAATAAAACTGACAACTGACTTCAGTAACCGTGATGCAGTATGTGCGCTTATAGTTTAATGTCAGATCTATCCAAATTTGGTAATCATGCCAAACAACTCAAAAATTCTTGAACAGATTGAAAACATGTCAAGGGAAAAAATGATGTGAAATGAGTGTCAATGAAACAATTCTCCATCCAGGTCATAATTTATAAAAGTAAACCTTATAGCTCAAAGTTCGGTCTTCAAAACGGTGCATTGGCTCACACCATACAACACGCGATAAACGAGGACGAAAGATACCAAAGGGACAGACAAACTCATAGATCATAGAACACCATGGCTAAAAATGAAAAAAAACACCAATCAGACAAATAATAGTACACAAGACACAACATAGAAAACTAAAGGGCCCCAAAAATAACTAGTGTAAAACCATGTCTATCTGTAATCAGTAATTGAGGTATTTTATACGTTTGTGTGTACGCAGAGATAGCTTGGCTCGTATATTTGTGGAAATTATTCAGTGGAATCTTGTTGCCTCACTGCATAAGTTATACTTATATTTTGTGAAATCAGTACAGCTGCACGTCATATAAGGCTTGTGAATAGGGAAAGTAGGACTATTATATTTTTAATAAATGTATTGACCTTAACACTCTAAATGCATCTCCCTTTAAATCTTCACAATCTGAACTATACAAACGTCATAGTAGATGCAGTAGTATTGTATCATTAAAACTAAAATTATCAGGAATGACAAAGCGTTCATTTATAGAGTACTACAGATACAGCTTTTTAGCCTCAACTTAACTATCGGTTAAGCGGTTAATCGATCGATAGATTATGTGAATAACCGGTTAGGTTAACCGTTTTATATTTTGTTATGAAGAAACATTATTATCGTACTTTACTTATCCGCCAAATAACATGTATTTCCTAAAATAATAAAATATGCTATGAATCATCATTATGACCAGTTTAGGTACAAACAAAATGAAAGCAAAAAGAAAGAAAAACATTTAAATAATTCAAATATATTATAACATATAAATTACCAAACAGACTAGTTTGATTGTAGATTGTATCCATGTATATATTTTATAATTCCTTGTGTTGCTTTTGAATTTGTATCTGATTAGCGTACAAAGTCCATCTTATTCTATTCGCATTATATTTTTTGATTCATATCTGAACTTTCTTTTTGAGAATATTCTTTATTTCCCCGTTTGAATGGTTTTAGATTAGTAATTTTTTTGTGGGCCCTTTAAAGCTTGGTTATCGATGTGAGCCGATGCTCCGTGTTGAAGACCGTACCATGACCTATAATGGTTTACTTTTATAAATTGTGCCTTGGATGGAAAATTGTCTCATTAGCACTCATACCACATCTTCCTATATCTTTTGACATATATCCCAAATTAAAAGTTGTGGGAGATATTTCCAGTTTTGTTGTCAACGTTACTAACAAATACAACTCGAGTTTCACACGGCGACAATTTCCGATGGAATGACTTACATTTTCTTATTTATGTAGATTGGAAATAACTTTGCTATGAGTTGTTTAAACTTAATGCTAACTTTGTAAATTGTAGAAAATACAGATATCTTCAGACGAACACTTCATAATTTAGTGTTACGTCTTTTAAGATCAATTGCAATCAAATTGGCCTTTTCAGACTCAAAGTGGTCTATTGGTGCTTATTGCTAGGTCAGAAAACATGGTTTAGTTCTGGGAATACTATATGTATGCTTGATACACCAAATTAAGTTTTTTGATAGGCTTAATTTGGAGTATGAGTACAAAAAATCAATGACCTTTTAAATTAGATAGTCTTTTATTATCATTTGACACTTTACATAGCGGGCTTGTCAAATGATGAATAAAGTGCAAATGTAGGCGTAAGGCTCGCTGCATAGTAAGCACATAGAGTGGACGGATATAGTAACTTTAAATAAGAAACGAAACAAAGGAAGTATTTTAGGGTTTTTAAACGATCCTAAAATATTTCAATCTCACTCTGTTTAATCAATTAAATACAAAGGTTAGTACTTCTATATATTATTTTAACCACTGTATTTGGTGGAGTTTTAGCCTTTCTTTTGTCTTTTGAGTATAAACATAAATTAAAGTAATAGTATGTCCTTTATTAAACTGTTGTTGCCTTTATAATGGGAAGTTCTTATTTACTTTGACATTATTATGCAATAGAGAAATTCATGGATAGAGTTGGAATAAAAATATTCATTTAAATACGTACGCCATTTATACTTATATACAAACATTTTTGCGTTTCAGAATATAACCTTTTTGCATTTCAAATGGATAAATCTACAACCGTTGCTGAACAAAATTACCAAGAGGATAACTATTCAAATAAGTTGGCCCACTCTGTATCACAACTTAATGTGTCAACCTTAATGCCATCCAAGTCAATTTTACTAGGAGATATCGAATATAATGAATTCAAAAGACGTTGGCTTGAATTTTCAATTATGATGATTTTAATTTTAATTGGAACGGTTGGAAATGTACACACAATTTTGGTTTACTTGCGAGTGAAAGAAATGAAAGAACGGTTCCATGTTCGAACATTAATTATCTGGCTCTCTGTTGTGGATTTAACAACATGTGTTGTAGTTATGCCTGTTGAGACGTACGATTTTCCCTGGCGTTATTCCATATCATCAAATGCTGCTTGTAAACTGTTTCAATATATTGTTTTTACGACAGTCATGTCTTCGTGGTTGATTTTAACTGTTATTGCCTACGAGAGATACAAGACTATCTGCGGTATGAGGTCAGGTACTAACTCAGTAATACCTATCAATATTTGTAAAGTAACCAGATGGTTTAATGGAAAGTCTAAAATTTATCAAAACAATTTAGTCTGTTTTCTTATTGTTATATCTACTTTTGTGGTTTCCTCGCCGACTTTGGCCATTTTAAGGATTGAACCAGTTCCGTTGAAAAATGGAACACTTTTCGGAACGGAATGCACAACGCACAACCATTTTAGAACTAAACTGATTGCCGGATTGTATTCAGTTGGAGTCGGTTTGTTTGGGTTTGTGTGCTTCGTGTGCTGTTTTTATTGCTATGGAAAGATAATATGTTTTTTGTATAAACAATATAAGAAACAACAGAAGAGAAGAGAAAACGTTATTTTACTTTCAGCAAAAGTTCATAAAGCTCAACAATCCCCCTACTACAGACAGAGGAAACCTAAGTGCAGGGTTACAATGAGTATAATTGCCGCAACTCGATTCTCGCTCTGTGGCGTTATCATTTCTTCGATAGGAGCAGCCTTTGATGTATCGGATTCAGAACTTAAACAAGCAATCATTACAGAAGTTATGAAACGTGGGTATTTTCTGAAAAATGTGTGCAATCCCGTTATATATTTTATTTGGGACAACAAATTCAGACATGCTTGCAAGAAGCTGTATATGAAATAAAACAAAACGATCAAAACAAAGGCGTGTGCAGATCTATTTACATGAATTATAATGTGTTTATTTTCTTTTCCTCAACGAACTTTTTTTCTGGTCTGATATCTCAAAATGAAAAATATTTATAAAAATAGACGCACATATACACGGACCTTTTGTGCGAACATGTGAGCACTGTGAGGAAATTTGTATGTAAAATTCAATTTTACTAAAAAATGATTGTCCATTCAATTTTTTTTTTTTAAATAAAGAAGTCAGAGAATAATGGAGCAAAACAAGTTAATTCCGGGTTTATGTCAAAGAATTGTCATTAGTCTGAAGTTGACTGAAAGACTGAAAAACTCTTGATTATTTATTGTATGGTCTTGTAAGAACCATTCAGATAAAAGTTTATGACCTTAAACCACTACGTCTCCTTTTAATTTATATAGATAAATGTCGTCTGCTCTGATTTTTTTTTTACCCTATACAAAGTAAGTTTGTCAATAATATTAGGAGTGGGCGTTAAAGACACGGAATAGTTTGCACTTAAAGTGAAAGGATATAGATACTTAAAATAGGAAACGAAACAAGGACGTATTATGATGCTTTCAAAGTGCTCGCAAATATTTATATATTATCAATTCAAAACATTGGTGAGAACTACTATATTATTATTTCTTTCTTTTTAATCGTTAAATTTGAATGAATATATGGTTTTCTTTTGTTTATTTTATATGTTTTTAGCTTCATGCAGAGAAATCATGGATATACCACATAAAGTACGAAGGATGGACATGTCCTGTTATTAAAGTTTCATAAAATGATTTGTTTGTATTCATTTTGACATTATCTAATGCAATTAAATAAATTAACAGATAGAGTTGAAATAAATTAAATCCTTATGACACGTACCTCTTTTATTCTAATACTGAAACATTTTCCTTGCTGTAGCCGAATATAAATCCTCTTATAATGGAAATGGAGAAAACTACAAACATTGCAGATTTAAATCACATGAAGACAATAATGAATATATTGTGTCAAAACTGTATACTAGTAGTTAGTAGATATAAGAAGATGTGCAAATGAGAAAACTCTCCATCCAAGTCACAATTTGTATAAATAAACCATTATTGGTAAAAGTGCGGTCTTCAACACGGAGCTTTGGCTCACACCGAACATAAATGACTAGTGTAAAATCATTCAAACAGGAAAACCAACGGTCTAAACTATATAAAAACGAGAAACAATTATGAACCACATTAAACGACAACTACTGAACCTCAGATTCAGACAGGTGCAAGCAAATGCAAGCAAATGCAAGCAAATGCAGTGGATGTTAAGTCAATAGTATTGCCAACCAGATCACCTTCCCTCGGGTTTTTTTTTGGGGGGGGGAGGTGTAGGACCTTTATCGGGACTCCTGGATCGGGTGTTCTTAAGCTCGGGATTTCGGGAAGTATTTTTTTCGAATTTCGTGATGTCGGGATTAGTTTTTTTTTAATTCGGGACCTCGGGATTTCAAGCCAGGGGATTCGGAATGAGGACCGCTCCTACCCCCCCCCCCCCCCCAATCTGTGATATCGTCTGAAATGAATTGATTAAACGTTGGTTTGCATTTTAATTAGTATAGTATTGTTTTAATTGGAAATTTGAAAATGTTTAAACAATACTGGTTTGAATGCGAGTGAATGATATGAGGAGGAAAAAACGGTTCCAAGTTCATACAGTAATTATCTGGCTCTCTGCTGTCGACTTAACAAAATGTGCCGTAGTTATGTTTTTCGATATGTACAGATTTCGATTTCGATGGTGTTTTTCCACATCATTGGGTGCTGCTTGTCAATTGTTACGATATTTTTTTTCATGCTTTTTGATATCACATAATTGTCAAAATCAAAATTTCACCATCGGTACAAAGACATGATAAATAAATATAAATCAAAATGAATACATCTTACACGTTCAGGTATTTCACATCCAATATTTTATGGTAATATTCTTTACAAAGCACAAAAAAATTCGGCATTCATTTCAAAAGTTAACCAAACCTTTAAACAGACTTATGTGGAAAGGAGATAGTTAGGATACTGTTGGCAGGTCATTAAAAATTGCATATTTTAGTATTGATATTGATTCACTCCTAGTTATATTGGGTTATTGCATTGGAAATAAACACACTTGTTCTAAAACCAGTCGTTCTCATTATAAGGGTTATGTTCGTCTCATATATTTTATGATGGTATGATACTACACCCTTGACGGAGGGATTGTACTTGATTTTCCTGTGGTTAAGATATAATCTTTCAATCAGTTTAGTTGAGGTCTGGAGCTGGCATGTCAGTAACAGCTAGTAGTCCTTTGTTAATTTACGTATCATCGTCATTTTGCTTAGTTTCTTTTGTTACCTTTTCTGACATCGGACTCGGACTACTTTAAAACTGAGTTTTCTTGTGCGTATTTCTATGTGTTTCTTTATTCTACATTGGGAAGAGGTATAGGGGGAGGGTTGTTGAGATCTCACAAAACATGTTTAACCCCGCTGCATTGTTGCGCCGGTCCCAAGTCAGGAGCCTCTGGCCTTTGTTAGTGTTGTACGTTTTTTTTTTATTTTAGTTTATTTATATGTTTTGGAGTTTAGTTTGACGTCAATTTTCACTGAACTGGTACACAATTTTATTAAGGGGATTTTCTCGCTGCGTTGAATACTTATTGGTGGACTTCGGCTGTTGTCTGCTTTAAGATCGGGTTGTTGTCTCTTTGAAATAGTCCCCATTTCCAATTGCAACTTTATATCCAACTTAGAGCAAAAGTTTATGAGGCTAAACAAACCGCTAGCTACAGAAAACCACACTGCAAGGCTACAGTCAGTCTATTTAGCTTATTGTCGCAACGTGATCTCCGTTTCTATGGTATCATTATCTTTGCGATTGCAACATAAATTGAAATGAATGATGTTGCAAAATCTTGTTTCTGAAGCGTGGAAGTTTTATAAATAATGCATGCAATTCTGTTATATGTTGTATATTTTATTTGTGACAATGAATTCAGACAAATTTGCAAAAAACTGTATATAAAAAAATGATGATAGCGTTTGCAGATTTTGTCTTGTGAAACAACATTTATTAGTTTCAAGACAAAGTTTTTGGTGGTAAAATTAACATTTGTATTCAAGTTTTTTGTTTTCCAAACTATGCTTTACATGTATCACCCGCTATGTAAATCAATATAAAACACAATTCAAATGAGGTCAAGGTCAGATGACACCTGTCAAGTGAGATTTCGTCTAAACCACGAACACTTAACCTTGTTCAATGATCCATCAAATGAGGTTATGGTCAAGTAAAAACTAATTTTGGTTGCACACCATATTATATATTTAAATTGTGCGCACAATATATTTAAATTATGCGTACAAAATATTGCGTGCGCACAATATATTATTTCGTGCGCACAATACATTATTTTGTGCGCACAATATATTTAAGCTGTGTGCACAATATATTTTTTTCCTTGCATTTCCCTAGCGGGGATCCGTACCGGAGAAACGAATCAAGGAAGTATTTTAAAGTTTTCAAACAGCCAGGAAATATTTCTAACTCACTCTGATTAATGAAGTTATAGCAAAGGTCAGTAATTTTTATCCGTTCATTTTGCAACCAATATTTTTGGATGTGTCTTAGGTTTTCTTTGTTTAAAAGATGTTAAAGCCAACTGCAGAAACATTTTATTTTAATTTGAATATGCAATATAAAACGTAAGGAATACAATTCGAATTTTTTTTCTTACGATTAATATTTTATTTTAATAATGTAATGATTTGATTTTTTTCAAAAGAATTAAAATAAAATGTTCTTTGTTCTTTTTTAAAAGTTTTTTTGCGTTTCAGAATAGACCCATCAGGTTATCAAAATGGAGAAAACTACAACCTTTGCCGTTCTAAGTTACAAAGAGGACAATTTAACAAAATTATTGACACACTCTGCATCACAAGTTAACATGTCTACATTAATACCAGCCAGATATCCTAACCTTGAAGATATCGAATATCAAGAATTTATTAGACGGTGTTCAGAATTTTCATTTATGATCATCTTATGCTTAATTGGAACGGTTGGAAATATTCATACTATATTGGTTTACCTGCGAGTGAAAGAGATGAAAGAACGGTTCCATGTTCGAACATTACTTATCTGGCTTTCTGCTATGGACCTTACTACATGTGCTATAGTAATGCCGTTCGAAACGTTCGCTGTTCGCTTCAGCTATTCCGTATCGTCAGATGCTGCTTGTCAGCTATTTCGATATACTAATTACACGACAAGCATATCTTCATGGTTGATATTAACAGTAATTGGCCATGAGAGATACAAGAAAATCTACGGTATATTATTTGGTACTAAGTCAGTTATGCCTTGTAAAATTTGTAAAGTAACAAATTGGTTTAAAGGAAAGTCTTCTTTTTTCAAACACAATGTATTTTGTATTCTAATCGCCATATCTGCTTTAATTATATCTTTTCCGGTTTTTGTATTTATCGGAATTGTTGAAACTGTTCCGTTAAACTATTCAAGACTTCTTGGAACACAATGCACAACACGTAATCAGTACAGAAGTCTTGTAACTGCTGGATTGTATTCGGGGGTAGTCGGTTTATTTGGGATATTGTGCTTCGTGTACTGTTCTTATTGCTATGGAAAGATATTATTCGTAATTCACAAGCAATCTAAGAATGAAAAAGCTAGAAGGGAAAACAGCATTCAACTTAGAGCTAAAGTTCACAAAGCCCAACAAACCACCAGCTACAGAAAAAGGAAACCACACTACAAGGTTACAATAAGTCTCATTGTGGCAACTGGATTCTCGTTTTTAGGGTTCATTATTTTTGCGATCGTAACAGCATTTGAAGTGTCGAATTCACCTTTTAAACATGCTACCATTACAGGTGTTATGAAGCGTGGAATTTTCATAAATAACGCATGCAATCCTGTAGTATATTTTATTTGTGACATAACATTTAGACATGCTTGCAAAAAACTGTATTTATGTATAAGAAGATGAGCTAACAAACAAAGGTGTGTACAGATTTTGTCTCATGGATTGGAATATGTATCTCTTCGTTTCCTAAACCAATGTTTTATTTTGGTCTAATTTTGGATTTATATTAAAATATTTTGTTCACCAAAATGCTCTTAATTAGAAGCAACATTACAAATAAAGGTTAAAAAAACTGCTTAGAGAATCACATGAACTAGAAAAGAGCAACACATGGTTCATCAAATGGTAAGCATTTCCTAGTGTGTATACATCACTTGTCATGTGAATCAATAAAACTATATTTGAACGATTTGAAAAATAAAAAAAAAAATGGTTTTGCCCAATAAATGACATGTATTTAATAATGTTTTCAACCCTCTTCTCCTTGTCTTTTTTAAGGAATCAAAATCGTAACCTTTTTTACAAATCGTTATGATTATAGAATTTTTAAACAAAATCTGATATTTATTTTTCTGGTAACAACATTAATTTGTAAATAAAACAAAGAGTTACTTTTTAATTTGGCCGACATTTTATTTTGTTCCTTATCTATAGATAGCACACTGTCCAAAGTTATTACACGTGTAAATACACAATAAGAGGATAGGGTAATTCAACTTTTGATTGCATATACTGATAGAATGCATATTTCACTTTTTTATTTTAATATTTTATTTAATAGCCATGAAGACTATGTGTTCAGTACAATCTATGCTACTAAAGAAAATAAATTACATAGACATTTTCTAACATTGATAATTCCCAATTTCTTATTCAAATTTTTTAGCTCATATCCAAAAGTATAAAAAATATAAACAACCAAAAAAAAAATCTTGATCAACAATTTAAGAATTTAAAGAATATAAGAATCTTATCCAATTTAGCATGTTTAGAGAACCATGGTATAAAGCGATTACGTGGAAAGACGACCCTTTTTAACAATTTAGAATATATTTCTGAAGCTTTAGTGATGATATTTGTAATGTAGGCATCGATAAGAGCTACAGGTCGAATCATTTTTCACTGATTTTGATTTATATAATTTATGACTTATGAAAACATTATATGGATAGGTACAAGCAGACATAGTCATGACAACATTTGTCAAAAGCGGGGACTGAAGGCGGGTTCCTTTACTGTCGAATATTTGGTAGCACTTTTTGTGTTAATTTAGAAAGAATCTAAAGCCTACATTATACTCCACTAGTAAAAGAAATTTGAATATGTTACCAAAATTGTCAAAATAGTCCCTTACCCCATTATGAAATATACATTTTACAGAATTTGCCTGTGCTTATTTTCGAAGCATTAAAATACAAAAAAAAAAGACTTATTTTGACATGAAGTGTTTTTTGGTTTTTTTTTTAAATTTTAAACATATTTTATTAATAATCACCTGTAGGTCGATGCCACTGCTGGTGGAGTTTTAATTCCACCAGCCCAGTAGTCAGCACTTCTGTGCTAACATGAGTTATCATTGATATGGTCATATTTATAAATTAACTATTTACAAAACTTTTAAATTTTTGAAATACTAAGAACTAAGGCTTTTCTACCTCAGGAATAGATTACTTTAGTGTATTTGGCAAAATGATTAGGAATTTTGGTTCTCAATGCTCTTCAACTTCGTACTTTATTTGGCCTTTATAACTTTTTTGGATTCGAGCGTCACTGATGAGTCATTTGTAGACAACGAAACGTGCGTCTGGCTTAAATACAAAATTTAATCCGGGTATCTATGATGAGTTTATTAACATCAACCAGGAAGCAACTAAGGGGCCCCCAAGTTTTACAGGCTCATTTGTCGGGAAAAAACAAATGAGGAAAAAAACTCCCATTTTATGCAACATCTTTCTTTATAAATATCATCTATCTTTGTACACATGTACATGTAATATAATCTCTGATCTATATATCTATACCTCACACCAAATATAATCATTTGAATACAGTATTCATTCTATCGTATTGGGTTTTTTTTCTCAAAGGAGGTATCTGTATTTATTTACAAGCAGTTTAATTTCTAGTGCATATCATATGAAGTTTTGATACCCAGAAAAATACACCAAAACTCAGACGTCTTCATTTTGAAGCGAACATATCGGCATTTCTCTTGAATAATGATCACATCAAAATTTATTATGTCAACGTTGAATTTAAACATTTTTCTCACCATTGGATATGAACTGTAAATGGCTTGTTAGAAGAGCATGGACATATATTAACCTATGATTTTCTTTTTAAAAGAATGTATAAATCAACAGCCAAGTTCTTCCAGTTTTTAAGGGCATATAATTGTACTCAAAAGTGATTGCAAGCCATTGGAAACAACATATAAAGAGGAAATATCAACAAGCTTTTATTAGGTCAGATAAGGGTTCTAAGGAAATTTATACTTTTTCAAACTAGGGTAATAGACCTACAGATTTTGCAGCAGAAACAATGGAAAGGACATTCTAAATAATGTCATTGGAAATAAGAATAAAATACAATTTTATCTTCCCAAGGTTTGACAAAACGCTACGCTATTTTGGTTTCAATAAAGAATTATTCATAAATTTTTGGTACAAACGCTCTACTCATTTAACTGAACATTTTAAACTTTAATGTGTGTACGATTTTCAAGAAAGAGCAAGATTCTAAAGAACATTCACTTTTGGGTTGTCATATTGTAGCTGACATTTAGCAAAATCTGAATTCTTGGACTTTTTATATAATATATTTCAAAATTCAACTAAATGTGTGTGTTGTCATGTTTGGCATCTATGAAATTATAAATTGAAAATTCTCAAAAAAAAAGTATTTCACTCACAAAGTAGATCAGCTACAGATCTGCGGTGCAAGATGTAAGAACTCAAATAAAAGGACATCAAATTTATATAAAATGAAACATATTTCTTCAAAACCAGTGAGTGGGAAAGAACACAAGTTGTACTTGAAACTCTCGCTTAAGGTAGCACAATACAAAGATTTTTCATCCCGAATCAGACATCTTTAAACTGATGTAATTCCACTCATCTTTCTTTAAATTTTATAAATGAGGTACCAAAAGAAAGAAGAAGGATCAATCTTTCCAATTGTATTAATTTTATTATGACATAATTATTACATAATTAATTGTTATGTAATTAGTTGCCATATTGTGATGTCCATACTTGAATGAATTTAGCTTCTTTGTTATGCATAGCATTCCAAAATATTTTATAGATTCTTGCACACAACACAGTTTGACCTCCAAAACTGTGTCTCAGATTTTTCCTATTGCATTTCATTCTCTCATAAATCTTCAATGAAGTTTGCAACATCAATTCATAAGAGACCACAAAATTCAATTGGGTATAAAATTTGTTTTATTGATGATTTTGGAAATCTGAGACAAAATATTGAACCGACTTTTGCCTTCCCATATATAGCTTTCACGAAATACATCTGAGGGAGCTTCCATTTGATTTTTATTCGGCGGGTGGGGCGGGACTAGGATTAACTTTGAAAAAAGACAGGACACGAGTCTTTAGTAAAAATTTCAGTAAGAGACACTTTGCAAAAAAAAGGTAGGATGGAAATGTATGTAAAAGAAGTCAGGATAAACTAATAAAAAAGGCAGGACAGAGATTACAACTAAACAAAGCATTTCTGAAGCTGTTTTTTTTCATAGGCTGCTTGATACGTAAGAAGCTTCATAGGAAGGTTCCATTTTATTGGTCGTGTTAATCAAGCGGACCTTGCTCGGATACGGTGTACTCTTTATCTATTTTTAAACTAGCAATTTCTATAGTTTCTATAGTGGTTTACAGAAATTGTTCCTGAATACTCCATTTGAAGTATCTAACGTCAAATGTAAAATTAACATTATATAAAACACGATAATATTTTGAATCTCATTCGACAACATTAATCTCAAACATGCATTCATTTAAAAGTTGCAAAAATTGAGCACACCTCATACATGAGGCGTGTTTGAATTTTTCCTGAGAACATGACACAAGGAAAAAAATTCGTTAACATGTTTTCACATTTGAATTTAAGGTTGAGTTTACTTGGTGAGAATAGATTATATAAACATGTGGAATATAAAGACTTCAACGCGGAGGTGTTTAAAATATTTGAATAATTCTGTTCTTGTTAATTTTGCATTGCAACAGATGAGGGTTTTTTCGGTGGATTATCTGATGATTCTGTTCTAAAAAGAAAGAAAATGTGTTACATACGAATAAAGGACGTTCATTAAGAAATGATACATTGATTTTCGTTTCTATCTAAAAATGTGCATTAAAATGCCGAAGTAAATTTAACCCTCATTCTAAATTCAAGTTGAAAGCAATCAACTAGAATACAGAAAATATGTATATATTATGTTGAATATTCTAATAATTAAAAAGAAGCAATTTTTAAACAAAAAAAAGTCTTAATTAAACTCATCTTAGATACCAGGACTAAAATTTTACACTTACGCCAGACGCGCGTTCGGTCTACAAAAGACTCATCAGTGACGCTCGAATGAAAAAATGTTTAAATGACCAAATAAATTACGAAGATGAAGAGCATTAAGGACCAAAAATTCTAAAAGTTTTGCCAAATACAGCTAAGGTTAAACACGTGCTAATGAAACTGTTAAAAAATCTAAAGAAAACATCTATAAATGCAAACCTTGTGTAATGACTTCATTAAAAAGAGTGAGTTAGAAAATTAACTGGAAGTTTAAAATTATAAATACATTTCCTAGGTTCTATTGTTATCGAAAGTTACCATATCCTTTTTTTATGAATTCTATCGCCCCGTTTCTTCAAGGAGTTATGAACTTACATTTCTCTAGGGAAACATTTGAAGTGTATTGAAATTTAAAAAAAGGTGCTGTAATTTCTAGAAATACTGAAACCTTTTAAAAGATTTTTTCAATCTACCTTTGGATTGCAAAACGTGCACTTGCATGTAGCAATTGAAATACTTTAGTAACCTCGTACAACAGACTTTCTCACATTTTGTCCACCAATGCTGGATAACACTGCTGTTTCCGTAGAATTTGTAGCAATGCCTGTAACTGTTGTCAGGTATCAGTTCAAGTAATGCAGATTCGAACAATTCGATCAAGTCGATAATGTGTAATTTGTGGCATACAAGGAAGATGAGGAAGATGGTGATAATTAATCCTCGGAAAAAGTGGTACAAAATATGGTCATCACTACATTTGAAAGGAAATTTCAAAGATGGTTATTGAATGTCAAGTATGGGAAATTAGCGTTTCATATACAAGTTTTTTTTACAAGTTTGACAAGTTTATTAACACACTCAGGCACACATTGTGTGTACCAAGAGCAACATAATGTAGCATACAAAATAATAAGTTGGTCAATAAATATGTAGGACAGTAAAGTGCGATGGTCACGCTAAAGTGCGATGGTCACACTAAAGTGCGATGGTCACGCTAAAGTGCGATGGTCTATGCTAAAGAACGATGGTAAATTGCGTTAAAGTGCGATGGACCAAAAGGGTAAGATTGCAAAAGCTAATATGCTAAGATATAACATATTTGATAAGCTTTATAATTTACCGGTAGGCTTAAGTAGATGTTTCTAAATTTAGAAAACCGACCATGTAATAACTGCTAAAAGGGTAATTTATGTATCGCAAAATTTTATGTTTCATGTAAAATGATTTTTAAACAAGTCGGAGCTTATGCATTATTTGGATAAGTAGTGTATTTGCCGTTAACACTCATGTTACAACCTCCCTTACAGTCGTCATTCTAAATAACAAATACAAAATTCGTTCATTGTCGGAATATGCAACATTTATAAGTATAAGATTCAATTAGAATGCGAGAGAAAGGCAATGTTCGCCGAGCTTTCTCCTTTTTCGTAGCGAGTACAAATACATGTTTTATTTTCCTACAATGTACAAAACAAACTAATGTTTTAGCAGATTTTTTTATAATTCACGCATGAAAACATGTATCGTTTTTTTACCGGCGTTACTTTCATTAAAGTCGACAGCATTTAACGGGGATCGCAAAGTAGACTGCCACATAAACAATGATTCAAATGTGTCCGTCTCCTTCAAATAGAAGCAGGATAAGTATGCGTATACTATTTTGTATTTATATAGTAAAACGGTTGACTGTAGGATATCGTAATTAGCGTCCACGTCGTACTTTAGAATCCTACAAATATAAATATAAATATAAAGGGACAATATCGTCGACATAGATTTTGTTTATAAATTCAATTGTTATCCATTCGTTTTATGGGTTTGACCTTTTATTTTACGATTTGCTACTATAGTGACTTTCCTTTCAGTATTTTCTCCGGAGTTCGGCATTTTGTTATCTGACTTTTGTTATTCAATTAAATGTATTGAATGCTCCAGGCTCAGCCTATGCTGAAATCTCGGTATAGAGAAAAATATCGCTAACTTGGAAAACCTGAAAAATGTATGGAATGCTCCAGGCTCAGCCTATACACAAATCTCGGTACAGAGAAAAAATATCACAATATATATACAAAACCTGAAAAATATAACTCAAAAATTTTAATGTAAAAGCTTTGGACTTTGGTTTTTGAATTGATTTTTCTACTATTAAAGTTATCGTACCATTAATTTATCATGATAGAATGATATATTCTCGAAAAGTGTACAAATAATAAAACAAGTTATAAACCTGATGGTTATCAACCATTCTGTAAAATGAACTTAAATAAAACTAAAAACTATACTTCCTAGTATTTTATTGCGTTGATAAAAATCTTTAAATGTCCGTCCTTACATTTTTCTTCGTTTACTAATAGTATATAATAAACTGTTCTAACCTACTGTTCTAGTTTATTTCTTGGTAAAAGCAAACATACTATTTAAACTCCTGCGACTACCTCATTTGTTTGAAAATTGTTTACATCCAATTTATTTCAACTTTGATGCAATTTTGTCTCATTAGTTCAAGCAAACTAAGTTTGAAAAATTAAACTAATTGCATGAGAAAATGTTTAATTCTAATCTATAGAATTAAGCTCCAAATATATATATATAATACACAGAAAAAAGTCCCATAAAATATAACTTGAGGAAAACTAAAATTTTGCATATTTTATTTCTTATGGAAATTAACATTGGAAGAGGAGATAACTCCGAAAAAATAAGTCTTTTTCGTCAGTTTTTAGTTGATTTTCTTAAAAATCTTTAAATTCATGTAAAATATGATACTTTGTTGGGGTTATAAGTTTGTATTTGACTAAATTATATAATCTTCTGCTCATGAAAGAAACAAAACTGAAGTGTTATGGCTATAATTTTTTTTTTTGGGGGGGGGAGGGGGAGGGGCACATTTTTCATTAAAAAAAATTGCAAATTTATGGCTTTGTGACCTTTTGGAAAAAATATTGTGAATATTTGGTATTGTTTATATCTGTAAATTATATTTGTTTAGCATCTTCCTTGTTCAAAGAAACTTTAAACCACAAAAAGAAGAATATATGCTTAATTAGTTTTACTCAATTTGAGATTCCTTGCAGAAAAATCTAACAAGTGGTGAACTAATGTATTAGGTAATCTAGGTTGTAGCTTGATAAAAGATATGAAAACACGTTTAGAGTTGTTTGTTATACTCTTAAGACGGCTTAAATATCAAGTTTTAATACATTTTGTTGAATAGAAGCGGTAAAGTTATAATTTTGTATCAATTGTCATTGATATTTCTGCCTTATTGCAGAACTATTTCCCATATCAATACAAATCTCCATAGGAAATTTAAAATCATTATTTTTTAGTTTTCATCAAGTTAGATTTAATGGGAATTTTGTGCGTGTATATTTGGGGTATAATGCTGAAGACAAAAACTTAAAATCTTCTGTTGCTTTTACTTCAATGTTAGGGTCAAATTTATGCTAGATTGATTGGACTACATTGGCAATCATATATCACCCTTTTTTATATATAAATTAGGCTATCAAGATAATTACTAGTATTTTTATATTTAGCATGACATACAAGTATTTCTTGTATTTAAGCTAATTTATTTAAAATTAGGGTTTTTAAATTTATTGCGGTATTTTAAATGTATCAATTCTTAATGGACTTCCTTTGTATGTAACACATTTTCTTTCGTTTTAGAATAGAATCATCAGATAATTAAAATGGAAAAAACCTCAAATGTTGCAATGTTAAACTATCAAGAACAGAATTATTCAACTCTTTTAAACACTTCCACGTTCGAACCTAACACTCCTACTTTATTGTTGCCAGCCAGCTCACCTTCCCTGGAAGTTATCGAGTATAATGAATTTGTAAGACGTTGGTTCGAATTTTTAGTTATGATAGTTTTGTGGTTTTAGTTGGAACGTTCGAAAATATACACACAATACTATATAGTTTACTGGCGGGTAGTAGATATGCAAGAACGGGTCCATGTTCGTACAGTAATTATCTGGCTCTCTGCTGTCGACTTTACTACATGTGTTGTAGAATTGCCTTATGAGACGATTCTCGTTCGATTTTGGTTTTCCGTATCATCAAATTTGTTTTGCAAACTAACTTGATATATCTCTCACACGGCAGTCATCGCTTCATGTTTCATATTAACGTTTATTGGACACGAGAGATATAGAAATATATACGGTATATTGTTAGGTACTAAACCAGTAGAACGTCGTCTGATTTGTAAAGTCACCAGATGGTTAAGAGGGAAGTCTACTCATTTTCGACAAAATTTAGTATGCTTGTTTATCATAATGTGTTCCTCAATACTCTTCAGCATGATTTTCGTCGTCATTGGGATTGAAACGGTTCCATTGAAATATGAAAATATAAGTAGAACGCAATGCATAACGCTCAAAGAGTACAGAACTAAACACACCGCTGGATTGTATTCAGGGATAGCCGGTTTGGGTGGCATATTATGCTTTATGTACTGCTGTTATTGGTATGGAAAGATATTATATCTAATTCATAAACAATCCAAAAAAGAAAAAGCGAGAAGAGTAAACAGCATCCAACGTAGTGCTAAAGTGCATAAGGCTCAGCAAACTTATTGTTACAAAAATAGAAAACCGCACTACAAGGTTACAATTAGTTTAATTGCCGCAACTTCACTCTCGTTCTGTGGGTTCTTTCTATATTCGATTGCATCAGCAATTATATTCTCGGATTCACCAATAAAAACTTCTACCATTACACTTCTTCTAAATCGGGCTTGTTTTTTGAATAATTCTTGCAATGCTATTATATATTTTATTTTTGACAGAAAATATAGACATGCTTGCAAGAAACTGTACACAAAACAATGCTAAACGAACAAAACAAAGATGTGTACATAAATAACAAAAGTGAGGAAATTGCCATATTTCAAACAGAGCATGATCGGGTGCACCGAATGCGATGCATAAATCACCCGCCATGTAAAACAATTGGAACTTTTTTGAAAGATTAGAAATACGATTATCAAGAACGGTATGTGTTCACTTTATATAACATGCACTTAATAATTAATAACTTGTGAATGCATATTAGAAATGAATATCTTAGCCTTATTTGTGGTTATTATAATTGTAATGAAAATTATCAAAGTAATTTCTTTTCATTTAACTATATTCATTTATAAGAAATGACTGTAATATTTTTTCTGTCTATGAAAAATCACATAAAAATTAGGGTGCACACTAAATAACCCGCGTAGCGTGTTATTTAAAAGTTTACACCCTATTTTTAAAATTTTATTTCGAATAATACCCAAAAAAATATTACAATCATTTCTTATACAGTCGACTCTTGTTATGTCGAAGTCAGCCGGACCAGAGAAATATTTCGAGATACACGTAATTCGACTCAAACGAACACCGGAAGTTCGACAATCTAAGGGACACAACTCTTGCTTAGCTTGGTAAAGGTAAAATAAATCCGGGTGAATATGACAAGGGGATCGATATTCTAGTATCAGATCGATGTATTTGTATGTCACAGTCTTTTATTATTATAATGACTGTTATTTTTACTTATTCAATTGTTTCAATTAAAAAGAAAATCCTATGGCTTTTCCAAGAGAGTAATTTCCAAACGACAGTTTCGTAATTCAGGTCGCTAATAGCTGACAAAATTGTTTATTCTCGGATACAAGAGATTTAAGAAAATTTTGATTTCTATTCATTTTGTTTTATCTCACTCTTTGTTTTCAAAAGAACATATAATAAGATTAAAGACGCCGTTTGAGTAGTTTTTAGGTGATCATCAACGGAAGCCATAATCCTCACTTTATACACACCCAAGCTCATTAGTGTAAATCACAAATTAATTGTTTTGTATGTTTTGTAAACAATTAAAATACTTTTTCATGAACATTAACAATTTATCACTAATTATTTATAAAAATTCTACAAAAGATAATCTTAGGAAAACACTCATGGAAAGAGCATGTCATAAATCAATACAGTGGTCAGTGACCGGAAATTTAATTACACGTGTATTGTCAGATTAACTCTTCAATCCATTTAAATCCCGGAGGTCATATTTTGACATATGTGTATTAGTTCGAGATAAAAAATGATTTTTGAATGCTTTTGTTAACCTTGGGACCGTAAATTTAGTTCGACTCAACCGAAATTTCAACTCATCCAATTTCGACTCATCAGGAGTTGAATTACATACTTTTGTATGGAATAAAGTTCGGGACCACATGAAAACTTCGACTCATCCGAAATTTCGAGTCAACCGAGTTCGAGACAACGAGAGTTAACTGTAATTTAATTCTAAATTCCATTTTAAACCGTAGTGTCCATGAAAAAACGTTGATGACGTCACGGTCACATAACAAAATTGTGTCTATGAGCTGATAAACATAACAACGTCAGCCAATCAGAAGACTCGTTACATCCATAATTAAATTATTCGTAAATATATCTAAGACATTGACTTCACAAAAGTGCACTTGATTAAAAATAATTTTGCTAAAAAACGATCAATTTTCAATCTTTGGTGTTTGAACGACATCTATGAATACTAGTCGGTCGATTTTCCAGTTAATTCCTTTGTAAAAGCTAATACAATCTCCAAAATCCCGTGAATACTCATAAAGTCTATAAAAAAAATAGATTCTTAAGACAATTATTTGGTTTTAATCTTTTCAAAGATAAAAAAAAAATGTACCAAACATGACTCAAATGGTAAGAAAAGTCTGTGTTTAGAACTAAAATGCCACCCTAGTTTATTAGTTACACAGTGTGCAACTTTCCAAATACGAGAATTAATCGGGTCAATGAAATTCATATCGGATGAGGCGAAGACAAACCCGATATGAATTTTATTGACCCGATAAATTCCGTAGTAGGACAATTGAACACTATGTAACGAATTTATCCTGATTTTGTTATATTGCATATTATTATTTTCAAATTCAATATTAGGACAAAATCAACCAAATATATTTTAGATATTTAATCTAAAATTGTGCGCAAACAAAAATATAAGAGCTATAAACCAACTCAAATTTATTTTATTAGATCAATGGTATAAGGGAGATTATTCTAATTGACGTACTAAATGAGGGAGATAATTCCAATTGACGTAATAAGGAATTGAACTGAAATTTATTTGGACAATATCAGCCAATCAAATTGCGAAAAATTACTCACAATGAGGATAAAATATCTTACTAAAAACTAAGGATGTTCTTATCTCAGGAATAGATTACCTTAGATTTATTTGGCATAAGTTTTTCGAATTTTTGGTTTTCAATGCTCTTCAACTTTGTACCTGTTTGGTTTTATAAATATTTTGATTTGAGCGTTACCGATGAGTCTTATGTAGACGAAACACGCGTCTGTCGTATTAAATTATAATCCTGCTTCCTTTGATAACTAATTACGATATTTGGATAAACAACTAATTGTGCGCCTCTTCATGCCAAGATTTTCCCAAATATTCCATACGAGTTGATCGCTTCAGACAATTTAACAAAACCAGAAGAGTAAGTATAGTGATGTTGTTCTAACAATCCAATCATTTCTTCTTAAGCCTACTTAATTTTATCCGCCTAAAATGGAGATTAAAGAAACCATCTAACCAGCTTCCTCCGACTAATCTTTAGACAATACATCGAATTTGACTTCATAAGTCATTTTCAACCAAAGTCTATGACTATCGATACGATGTCGATTTCTCTCACCTCAGAAGCTTATACCCACTTTACCCACGAAGGATTATATATTTCTCAGCTCGAACGACATTCATTAGCTTGCATCTGCTACTTAGATTTTGTAAAACGTAATAGGTGTCTGCGCTAAAAGACATTTTAGATAAATGTTACATGTCACCTTAACAAATAATACAGGATGGTTATGAGTTATAAATCATATGGGCTAGTGTGGTGTATCGTTTTATTTACTCTCAATATCCCCTGTATGTGTTTTTGTTGTTCGTATGCCTCTTAAGATGCTCAATTTTTGCGCATCAAACTATCGGTTTTTGGCTTTGGGAACGCGGCTTGTCCCAGAGTGCAATTTGGACAAATGAAATATTTATTCTCTTTTTTTTAATTATTCTATTCTCTCTTTTTTTTTTATCTTTTTAATTAATTTGTACTTTGTCGGCAAAGTGCGTAATTGTCATTTTTTTAGCTTTCAACTACTAAGAAAATCTATTTGTACCTTTGTTTTGATTTTTTTGTCAGTTGTGTTGTATATATTTGTTATGTATTTTTACATTTATTTGGCTGATGAATTTAAATTAGTTTTATGTTAAGCAATTATTTCTGTCTCGGTTGCTCACACAGTCTAACAAGATAACGATTACTATTAACTGCTTTAATAGAAGTTGGATGTTTAACTAGCTTCAATACCCGGTTCAAATCTCCATTTTTCATGGAAAATATCCGGACCAAGTCAGGAGAAGAGTATGTGTATTATCGTTGTTCTCTATGTGATATAGTCGAGTGTGCTCTCTTTCACGTTTGGTGAACTTTTGCCGTTTTGAATTAACCTTTAAGTTCGATATTTTTGTTAGAACATATCGTTTTATATTTTATTGGTGGCTATTAGTCTTTAACTCTGAAAACTTTGTAGTGTGCCCTTTAGTGAAATATTCTACAGAATGTTTAAGTGTTTAATCAAAGATTCGCCTAACTAAGCAGTACTTTTTTTAAAGACATATGGAGACTTAACAATATTTCAAACGATGCTAGTCCAAGAAACATTGTCTTTAGATGGCACCTTTCAAGAAGGAATCGTTATGATGAAGGGCAATAACATCAGTTATCGAGAGTTATCGTGATGGTATTATCTGTACAATTGATTTTGCAGGTAAAAGTGTGGAAAGTCATGCTAGTTATTTATCTTATAAATTATGTATAAAATAACCTTATGTATTGTTCTGTTCATTCAGTTTTTTATTGTACACTTTGTATGTATTTATGTATAGATATATTATCAAACCCTATATATTATATGATAGCCGCTGATTTAATTATTGTTGTTGTTTTATCTTATACTATTGCTTTTATTACTTTGAAAAAAAGTATTCATATGCAGATGTTACTTTTTCATGATATTCAAAATAAAGAAGGTTAATTTATAACACCACAACGTTATATCTTGTTCTACTATTTGTAGTGGTGCTGCCCATGAATGATATTTTGTACTTTTGTTAAAGCGTATACCTTTTAATAATTTTATGGGTATGTTCAAACAAGCATATTCCAGATGCCTTCTATGATTAATATCATTATCATGAACAAGATCATAGTCTATAGGAAACAAATTAAAGAACAATGAAAAAGCAAAAAAAAAAAAAAAAATTTTTAAACTAAATATACCAAAGGATCAAACAACAAGTTTATAGAGTTTTGTAAAAAGTTGGTTTGAAATATTGCTACGAAACTAAATGTCTTATTCACCAATCGCAATTTTGTTTTCCCTTTGTTATGATTACTTTGATGTGAATTTAGTTTGTTTGCATAAGCAACTAATCCGATAAGGTACAGGCAAACAATATCAGCTTGTGACAACTTCAACATTCAGGAATAAGAAACAGTACCGAGACACCAAGCTTGACAATAAATGGTATAAAAAAACAAACAAAGCTGAGTCGTATTTTTATTCACTTCAATCGACAGAGAACGATACACTTCTCAAAGTCGATATGTAACCATCTTTATCGCTATTTTACGACTTTTTCTTTGATCTTACTGATTGATTATATCCTTTCCCAGTGGAGTCGAGTGGTATGAAAATCGGAGTCAAGTGATATAAAAATTTCGCTAGAAATTAAGGAAACACTTGCCGTTGTCAAGGAAATTAACAACTTCTTCATAGGTAAAATAGCAATAAACAGATTATAATTGGTCATTTTGATTGCTTTTCTAACTTTCGCTGTACCGGCTCGAGCGAGAAATTCAATCTCGTTGAGATGATCAACGATAATATATAAGTATTGACTTCATACAAAGACCATATATGTTATATTATTGATTTGAATTTATGAATCTATTTATAGATATATATAAAAAAAATATACCGTACTGTATATAACATGTGCAGTATAAATATTTTAATAGATAAAATTCAAAATTTAGCACCTTTATGTTATTTCTTGAAAATCATAATCCATGTTTAATAACGTGGATGGGTGTTCTACAACAGACAAGTTCATTGTGTATATGATAAGGTATGAAGATAATTCAAAACATGTGAACAAACAGTGTACATATCTCTAGGATTCGTTGTCAGTTTATTTTCGAACTATGAGTTTGACTGTCCCTCTGGTATCTTCACCGCTCTTCTTTAATAAACACTACTGTGATGTTGTATGATCTTTTAACTAAAAGATAGTTAAAAAAAGGTCTGAAATTAACAAATTCTTCATATAAAGAAAAAATACTGTTACGCTTCAATTGATTTCTTTAGAAATGCATATTTCTCATTCCTGAAAACATCGAATAAAATGCATAAATGATAAGGGTTTCGGATACATCAACACTGCAATAAGAAACAACACATGGAAACAGTTATTTGTTCAAACTCTCCCTAAGAATATGTGGTATGAGGGCCAATGATACAAGTCTCCATCAAATGGAGAATTAACGTTACAACTGTTGCAGTCCTAAATTACAGAGAGGTCGATTACACATAATATCGACACTCTCATCACAATTTTTCTTCAGTATTGACAACAAGTTCATCTATTCTGGGAGACATCGAATATAAGGAAATTTTTATACGTTGTTTAAATTTTCATTTAATATATGTTTGTCTTTAATAAGAACGGTTGGAAATGCTCATATATATGTATTGTCGTAAGAAACGTTTTTTCTTTATTTGGTATTCTAATATTTCATTGCTCAGTTATACGACTTATGCCATTTGGAACATACCTATTTATATTTCAGTCTTCCAGGAAAACACGATCTTTATCATGTTCCTTGAAATCAGAAATAAAAATCATTTATAGACGGAAAGGAAAATATTTGATGAATTAAAATAGAACAAAACACAATGAACTATTTTTTATTAGATTTTAATGATAAGAGTCAACTTTATTGATAAATGTGGGAGATTTTGTATTAATGTTTTGATATTATTCCAACATATTTGTACTTTTACACATTAATAACATAAATAAAGGCATCAGTAGTATATCGCTGTTCGAAATTCGTAAATCGATTGAGAAAATAAAATCTGGGTCACAAACTGAAATCGAGGGAAACACATCAAATGTAAGATGAGAAAAACGACACAACAGAAACACAACATAAAAATGCAACACTCACAGAAACGAACTATAATATAACAATGGCCAAGTTCCCGACTTGGTACAGGACATTTTAAGAACAAAATGGTGGGTTGAACCTGGTTTTGTGGCTAGCCAAACCTCCCGCTTTTATTGCAATTTCAAATATAACTTTAAAATGACAACATTACATGACAGGACTACAAAACATATAAATGGGAGAACATATACATGATGCATACAGGAGAGAGAAACACACAAATAATAGCTATCAAAAGGTACCAAGCCTACAATTTAACACGCCAGACGAGCGCCCCGCCCACACAAGACCCATCAGTGAAAACAGCCGATTAAAATACAGTGTAGAAGAAGATACCTTTTCATTGAAATCTAAATTTATCGGTTTTTTTTCTATTTATATGTATAAAGTTGCTACTCAAAACAATACGTCCTGAAATAAAATAATTAACCTTTCGAGGATTTGTTGTGAAGACAACTTGGTTAATCACCTTACTACAAAGCGTTTTAAACTAAACAAAGATGGAGTGTTTCGTTTATGTTCTAAATGATTTGATTGACATTTTCTTATGTGCTAGTTCTTATCATTTGTAACATAGTTTGATATTAAATTATAGAAACCTAATTAATGCACATTCTTATGCAACTAAGTGGTTGTCGGTCGTCTCTCTTAACTCCGATTTTTTTTCTCAATCGATTTATGAATTTGAACAGCAGGTTACCACTGTTGCCTGAAAAAAAATCTATATTAGTTTTCTTCTTTAAATATTGGCGTTGCACAAGCTTGGAGTTCATATTTTTCGGAGACTACTTATGACATCGATCATTATGCTGAATCTGTTGAATTTGTACTGATTGATCCTTTAGTCAGGAAGAACACTATTCATTTATCAGTTGTAACTGGATTTTTAGCTTTTCTCTGTAACTGAAAATTCTTCTATATTTTTTTTTTTGTCTTTAAAAAGGTTTAACGTCAGTTGTTTGTTTGCGTTTTTATTTTAGTTTAGCTCATTTAACCTGATCTTTAATCTTTCTTCTTGTGTTGTGCTGATTTACAACAGTACCAGGAAATGTGAGTTGTGAGCGATCGCAAACATGTTTGACCTCGCCAAATTCTGTATGTGCATATTTAGAGCCAGAAGCTTATAGTTTATATGTTGCCTTTAGTTCATGTCTGTTATATTTGTTTTTGTTAAATTGTTTGTTATAAATTATGCTGCTACGTTTCTTGGGAGCATTGTTTCACACGTTTTTATGTCAGGTCCTCCATCCGATCACAAGTTATTATTTTTTTTTTGCAATGTCTTTAGTGACTTATAATTGCTTATATCAACTAAATTAATAAATGTAAAAACTAGTGTATAGTTGTCTCTTGGTTATCATTCCAAATATTCTTATTTATTTATAATCATAATTTGTCAATATTTAGGGACATCCAAATTCATTCATTCAATCATTAGATTTCTGTTGCACTTGCCTCATTTAAATAAATAAGAATTCATATTGCACTTGTATTGCTATGCATGCACATTTTGTCGTGTTAATGAAATCATAAAACATTTTGTTTTTTTTTATATTAATCCAAGCCTACCGAAGGAAATTTGAAAATTAAAAACAATTTACTACAGAAATTACCTTTTTTTTTTAATTTAAAAACATCATATCATTTTAAAACTCTAAACCAGAAATGCGTATTTTATCCTTTATGGAATCTTGATTTGTACAAATGATAAATACAGAGGATATAACAACAATAAACAAATGATAAATACAGAGGATATAACAACAATAAACAAATGATAAATACAGAGGATATAACAACAATAAACAAATGATAAATACAAAGGATATAACAACAATAAACAAATGAACGAAACAAGGAAACATATTTTTCAATGTTTCATTCTGTTCAATAAAAGCACAACAAAGGTTTGTAAATCTGAATTTATTTTTATTTATTTTTAATTTTTGTTACTTTTACCTTTGGTCGTATTTATGGCTTTCCTTATGAAATCTTTTTTTAAACTTACTATTAAAGGCGTTTTAAGTTTAAATTTGAAAATGTGGCATTTAATCTAAAAGATAAAACTATTTTATTAGTACGTGTAAAAAATTGTCGTTTTTAATTTGGTTTAAATAAAAGTACTACTGAAATAAACGAAATTAATCTCATTATGTTTTATTAACGTACTTAATCTCATAGAAAGACAATGATTGTACATTTCAGAATTGAAAAAAAACAATTCATTGTAATGGAGAACGCTACATCCGTTGCTGTGACAGTATACCAATCGGACAATTACTCATATATATTTTCACACTATGTGTCACAGCTAAATATGTCAACAGCAATGCCAGCCAAGTCACCTGTCTTAGGTGATATCGAATATAACGAATTTGTAAGACGGTGGTTAGAATTTTCATTGATGATATGTTTGTCTTTGATCGGAACGTTTGGAAATATTCATACGATACTTGTGTATGCTCGAGTGGAAGAAATGAATCAGAGGTTCCACGTTCGTACATTAATTACATGGCTATCTGTTGTCGACTTGATAACATGTTTTGCAGTAATGCCGTTTGAGACAGTTACTATTCGCTTAAATTATTCCGTGTCATCAAATGAAGCTTGTAAACTATTTCGATTGATTGGTCATACGACAATCATGTCTTCATGGTTGTTATTAACTGTTATTGCACACGAGAGATACAGAAAAATTTACAGTATATTCTTAGGTAATCACTCATCGACAAAAAAAGGTAATAAAATAACAAGTTGGCTTAAATCAAAATCAACTTTTTTCCAACAAAACGTTGTTTGTACTTTCATCATTATACTATCCGTAATAGTTTCTTCTCCGTTTTTTGTGTTTCTTGGGATTGTTACAGTTCCGGTAACGTTGAATAATACAGGACTATCTGGAACGCAATGTACAATGCACAGACAGTACAGAGGTAAACTGACCGCTGGATTATATGCGGGGATAGTCGGTTTATTCGGGTTATCGTGCTTCATATACTGTTCTTATTGTTACGGCAAGATATTATATCTAATACGTAAACAATCTGAAAAAGAGAAAAAGAGAAAAGAAAACAATTTTAAACTAAGAGGAAAATTAAACAAGATTCAACGAAATCCTAGCTATAATAAAAGGAAACCGAACTTCATGGTTACAATCAGCCTAATTGCTGCAACTGGATTATCGGTCTGTGGTTTCATTTTGTTTTCGATTGGAATAGCAATTGTTGTGTCTGAGTCAGCACTTACAAATGCTGTCATTACATCAGTTCTGCTGCGTGGATGCTTTATAAATAATTCTTGCAATCCCGTTGTATATTTTATATTTGATAACCAATTTAGACATGCTTGTAAGAAACTCTATATCAAACAAACATAAACAAACACACAAAAGTGTGTAGAAACTTTATTTTAAAAATTAAAAGTGTTTATCTTCTTTTTCGAAACAATTATTTTCGTCAGATTAATATCTGTGCATAAAGTGTGAGTATGTAATAAGAGGCAGCAAGCAACAGTTGTCCAATGGCCAAATTTCTTGTATCTTTTGAAAAGATACACATCCGGGCTACTTTATCGGAATTACTTTATTTAAGGGTCATGTCTATAACTTTTGGTTGTGACAGTCTTCATAGTTTTTCTTATTAGATTGTAATGTAAGAATGTTCTTTAATAATTAAAATACTTTTTGTGAGAAAGAATTTCAATGTTCGGTATAGCCATCATAGCTTTTGCTTATTGTATTTGAAAGACTTGTCAACTAATATTATACGAACCAAATAAAATAAAACTACCATTAGTCATAGCTGTTCACGTAATACCACTAGACCTCACACAACTGGTTGATCACATCATGTTGCTTACGATTTATTGCTGATAAGTCTTATACGGTGTTTTCCAATAGTGGGAATGATCAAGGGATTTAAGTTGAAATATTGGATCATATCCCTTCAATCTCTGACTCATTAGTGGTGACAGAACTCGTGATGGCGTTAATGAAAAATTTAATGGAATATCTCAAAATTTACCACTAAGAATCAAAATAATAATAGTTCAAAAGCAGCAATAACAAAATAATTATCTCATTAAATGACAGCTACGTTCTGAAATTTCGTATTTACTGGGGATATTTTCTCCATATACAGGCGCTCCTGAAACGTTGCATCATAAAGAGAGAAATTCCCAACTGAATGGATAAAATACTGTATTTGTCATTAAGGTCATTCCCAATTTCTACATACATGTCGTGATATGATGCAGATTAAACTGTATCTGAGTTATTATAATATTTCAAATGCTCTTACATGTTACTTTATGTGGTCTTTTTGGTTCGAGTGTCTATGGTGAGTCTTTGGTAAACAAACGCAGTCTACCGTACACACTGTCGATCTTGGTATCTATATATGAAAAGTGTACTTAAATCAAACTCGATGCGATAAGTGTGTTTTACAAATTCATCAAATGTTTTTTTTGTATGGTTAAAACATCACCTATATCATGTATATAGCGGAATGTTAAGGTAAATTCAAATACCAGCTTTACGTATTATTTTCTGACAAGCTGCTGCATGAAATTTGTCTCGTATTAAGAAAGGAAAGGTCGGCAAAAAGGATCACAGCTGGTTTCGTTAGTCATATCGATTAATTGTTTTATACATAAGTCCTCCATTTTGTTTATTTAATATATCTAACTGACTAGAATCCCCCAATTTGTTTTTTGATGGGAACCTAAGTGGCTTTTGAGAGTTAATTGATTGGTTACAGGTTTAAATTCATAATATTTAATCTAAAAAAAAAAACCAACGTAGGACAAATAAGATTTATTTCGCTTTTGTACTTAACCATGTTAACATTAAGACCTGAACATCAAGAATGTCGAGCACGAAGTAACACCTACTACAGAAAATGTTCCATATTAAATGTAAATATTCATATTCACAATAACTAAAGTCGGCCATGCAGATGTCGTTTTTGTAGTTGGTTTCGGACAATATGTAAATAGATCTTCTATTTATATATTTACGCTTTGACAAACAATATGACTATTAGAAGTCATATATAATTAGTCGTAGGATTATAATATCAAGATTTCAAATACAGAAGACTTATTTTTAGAAAAAGAAGGGGGAATCGAAAGGGTTTTCAAACTCATAAGTCGAAATCAAACAGACAACGCCACCGACCAAGATATAAATAACAGTCTTCAAAACATAGCTTCAGAAACACTGAAGTCTGAGAAACAGGAACCAAACAAAATACAAGGGGTGACCTCAGATGTGTCTGAAGGGTAACCAGATCCTGCAGCACATGTGACATTCGTCGTGTTGCTGGTGTCTATGATGAGTTTATATGCAGCAACCCACATGAAAAGTAATCATTGAATGGAACTGCAAATATCTAGATTATTAAAAAAAGGACTCTGTAATTGAACCTGTACTGTTTTGTTACTATATCTTCCCTTGAATTTGTATAAGTTAACCTTTTTGTTCGCTATTGAGATTCCACAGATTGTCAAATTATCGGAATTCAAATGGTGACTTACTGTTCATCACTTATTGCGCACTTGATTCTGTATTGTTATGAGTTACAATTTATAACTAAAAGCAGCAAAGATCCATCGAAACAACATCTGATACAAAAAACATAATAACACTTTTATATATTTGGATGATATATAAGCTCTCAATAATGACGACTTTAGTATGTACACTAAAGAGATTCATTATGCGGAACTGACATTAAATAAAGATAATACTAACAATGACCACTGCCCGTTCCCGGATCTCGAGATCTTTTTTTATTTTTGGGAAAAACTAATAGAAAATATTTTGATAAAAGAGATGATTTTTCATTTCCTATTGTAAATTATCCATTTTAGATGTTGTTTTATCTTGTCACCATCTTTTGGTGTTTATATATCTCAATTTGTTCGATTAAAGATGGCATATTTTATACTAAAATTGATTAAATCATGGGTATTTGAATCAACAATTAAAACCTTTAATCAGAACCAGTTGTTGGCATAATACGTGTTATATTCTCCTTATATAGTTTATTATTGTATGACACTAAATCCCTAACGGAAGGATTGTGCTTGACTTTCATATGATGAATCAGTTTATTTAAGGTTAGGAGCTGTCATGTCAGTAACTGATAGTAGTAGTAGTCCCGCTTGTTCGAGTACATTTTAACTGCTAGTATAACAATTTCATTTAATCAATTTATGTTAAGTATTTTAAAGTATTAAGACAAATTGGCAATAACAATAATATTGTTAAATTAAAAAAAATAAGTGATTCATTGCATTATATCGACTGTTTTTCAATATAGGAATGAAGTCTATGTTCGATTCAATTGTTCTTCTTTGTCATATACGGGATTTTTACTCTTTTTTAAATATTTTTTTTCATAAAGGAGTGTTACTTAAATATTCATTGTTGACTTATAGCAAGAAAACAAATTCAGTGAAACCATTATTTTCTTAATTGTATTTTGTAAATAAAAGAAACAGTAGTATATAGCTGTTCAAAATTCATAAATCGATAGAGAAAACAAAATCCGGGTTACAAACTAAAACATATATTTGTAAAAGCACAATATAAAACCTTTCTTCTAATGTTTACACTTCGAAATTCTATCGCCTTAATTTCGTTTTATTCACATCAAATTGTTTTTCGTGAATACCATATATATTCAAAATTTTAGGTTGACAAATAGCCACGTGACCCTTTTTTTAATATATTTTTGAAGAAATGATACCATGATAACATCTATATTTTGGCAAAATATAAGAAATTTCTATCGGAGGAGATAAAAAGTTATAATCCACCTTAAAGATATTTTCTTTATACGGAATGAGATTTTAAGAAGGGGTAATTAGATTCTTTTTAAATAATTGCAAGAAAAGAAAACAAGAGGGAAAAAACATCAGTCAAGAAAAAACAGATAATACCATTGAAACAACAGTCTACAAAGCACAGAAAATGAAAGACAAAGCAACAAGAACCCAATCAAAAACTAAACGTTACAAGTGAGTGGATTAGCGCTCAGGTTCAATCCACCATTTTCTACATTTGAAAATGACTGTACCAAGTCAGGAATATGAAAGTTGTTGTCCATTCGTTTGATGTGTTTTGTCCTTTGATTTTTCTATTTGATTATGGACTTTCCGATTGAATTTTCCTCGGAGTTCAGTATTTTTGTGATTTTACTTTTTATCTCTGGTACTACGGAAGTGTAGACATATAAGTTACAAGAGCGCAATTATTTGTAATGCATTTTCCATAGGACCCCAGTTGATTCAAAAATGTATTTCTTGAAGAATAAACAATCTAGATAAAAATGGGTAGCAGTTTCTTAGACTATAAGTGTCAGCCTTTTATCATAGCTAAAAAAAAAGGCATATTGACACGAGGCAAAAAGTGCTTTAAAATACACACTGAATTGGAAAGTCTACTTTTGAATGGCTCCTCAGTTAAATTAATATACATGCGTTTACTTTTCTACATTGGCTAGAGGTATAGGGGGAGGGTTGAGATCTCACAAACATGTTTAACCCCGCCACATTTTTGCGCCTGTCCAAAGTCAGGAGCCTCTGGCCTTTGTTAGTCTTGTATTATTTTAATTTTAGGTTCTGGTGTACAATTTGGAAATTAGTATGGCGTTCATTATCACTGAACTAGTATATATTTGTTTAGGGGCCAGCTGAAGGACGCCTCCGGGTGCGGGAATTTCTCGCTACATTGAAGGCCTATTGGTGACCTTCTGCTGTTGTTTTTTCTTTCTATGGTCGGGTTGTTGTCTCTTTGACACATTCCCCATTTCCATTCTCAATTTTATCTTCTCACATGAATTTGATTTTTAACTATTTTCAAACCTAATTGGATAATCATGGATTAAACATTTTGCCGGTTGAATGTAAACTAATAATTGCGCTCTTGTAACTTATACATAGTGACAACCGTATTTTTAATAATTTATCATTTGTCAAGTTTTCAATTGTTCCTTTCTGACTTCATTGTAGTACGGATCCTGTTGATTGAGTTGATTACGGATCCTGCAAGTTGATTTATCGGCCTTCCGGTAAAACCTGTATTTGTCAGGTTTCGTGAAATTACGAAATGAGAAAGATAATTATATAAATTCGGAAATGTTTAAATCAATTAAATTAAACAATTAAATACAAGGACATGCTTTTGTAAGTCTTATATGTAAATCCTGTTGATAAAAATAAGCGAATGTTTCACTATTGTTTATGCATGTTTGAATACTATTTGAACGTATTTAATTTGAATACAAATGATAGCGTAACAAATGGCCTAATCAAATATCATTTAAAATAGAGGGGACTTAATGAAGGCAACAGTAGTATACCGCTGTTCGAAAATCATAAATCGATTGGGAAAAAACAAATCCTGGTTACAAACAAAAACCAAGGGAACACATCATTTTAAGTCGAAAACAACAAAACAACAGACACACTGAAGTGCAACAAAAAACAAACGACAATGCAACAAACACAGAAACGAACTATAAGATAACAACTGTCATTTACCTAACTTGGTATAGGATTATTTTAAGAAAAATGGTTGGTTGAAGCTGATTTTGTGGCTAGCCAAACCTCGCACTTTTATGGCAATGTTAAATATACCACTAATTTGACGAACATTACATGACAGGTATACAGTACAAATATATGCAAAAACATTCAGGACACATTAATACACAAATGAACAATACAATAGTACATTTCGACATGCTTACCACAGAATAACAACGAACACGTAAATCATCCTAGGACAGGACACAAAAACCGCACAACAGAACCACAAACTGTCCGTCACACGACTGTATCAAAGCCACAAAAATGACATCACAGATAAATTTCTTAAATTGGACATAAATCAAGTACGTATTGATGTTCAAATATAATGGGTTTTTTTTATACCAATATATAATGAAAACGCAGATATGTATAAGAATGCTTATAAAAATTGTTTCTTAAAAAAAAATTAACTATTCATTTTGTGTTCAAAATAAAGGTCTCTTGATGTGTCACATTACAAAACACTTTACCCATATAATGTGTTCCACATGTCGACCATCATTTTAAAGAGTTATAATTGACTGTCTAGGCATTTCCCTGGTCTTATCATTACTGTATAATTGTATACTCTTGGGTTGGAAATAAAGGTGTCTTGATATGTCACATTACAAAACACTTTACCCATTCAATGGGTTCCACATGTTGACCATCATTCTAAAGAGTTATAATTGACTTTCTAGGCATTTCCCTGGTCTTATCATTACCTGTATAATTGTATACACTTGGGTTGGAAATAAAGGTGTCTTGATATGTCACATTACAAAACACTTTACCCATATAATGTGTTCCACATGTTGACCATCATTCTAAAGAGTTATAATTGACTGTCTAGGCATTTCCCTGGTCTTATCATTACTGTATAATTGTATACTCTTGGGTTGGAAATAAAGGTGTCTTGATATGTCACATTACAAAACACTTTACCCATTTAATGGGTTCCACATGTTGACCATCATTCTAAAGAGTTATAATTGACTTTCTATGCATTTCCCTGGTCTTATCATTACTGTATAATTGTGTACTCTTGGGTTGGAAATAAAGGTGTCTTGATATGTCACATTACAAAACACTTTACCCATTCAATGGGTTCCACATGTTGACCATCATTCTAAATAGTTATTAAGGCATGTCCCTGGTAGTGCGGTGACAGAAGTGTAAAAAGTCGTCTAGATAGCGAGTTTAATCTCCCCGAATAACACACGGCTAAAAATGGTCTTAACTTGAAGATAAATGTATCTTCTTTATGTTTTGCCCTGTCGTCAGAAGTTCGTATGGTCACATTTTTCTAAAAAGTCGTTTGAATGACTAGTAGTATATTGAAATGTTTCAACCCCCCTTTTTCAAAATGAAAATTTGAACATATTTGTTTACATTTAATTGATATATTTTTTTCTTAAGTTATTATCATATGTCGAACTATTATGTTCAGTATTTTATTTTCTTTTAATTTAATAAGTTTACTTAATTTTGACTGTTGAAAATTAAGGTAATTTTATTTGCAAATTCAGACACAAACTTTAGTTTCTTCTTTATAGTAGTATTGAAAACTATCCAATAATATTTTAACCATAAAGTACTTTATAAAACAAGTTACTGATAAAAATTTCGGAGCCTAAATATGAAAAGGCCTTTAGATATCGAAGGAAAAAGAATAGACTAAAAAACTGAAATTTCAACACGGAACTTGATCAAATCTCTTCCATCACGTTTTTTGTATTATTAAACCTTATGGTCAATAATTACTCTCAACTGATATATGAAATTGCTACATTTTTCGCTATAAGATACACATATTTTCAATTAAGTGCACTAGTATATAGTACATAGTTTGTTTGTATATGTTTATATTCTATTTCTTTGTTGTAAAACATCAAAAATATATTTTGTTAGTGTTACTGTAAAAAACTAAATCATTGACGGATAGTTTCAGTTAAAATTCCGCGACATGTACGATTCGTCAAGTCCGTTGAAACTTGCCCCTTCTAGTCCTAAGAAAAGACGAAAGTCGTCAAATTTTATGCATTGTTTAATATGCCAAAAACCATCGACTGAACGTTTGAGTCAATTCACAAGTATAGGTAAGTCGACTTTTGTTTCTGCAATGAATAAAAGATTGGATGAGGTGTACAGCAGGGTTCTAGATGAATTTGGTTCATTTGATACTTGTGCATTTGAAGAAATGCAGGCAGTTTACCATCGGTCCTGCTACAAAAGTTACACAAGTAAACATAATTGTTCCCCCTTTAAGAGTGATGAAGCTGCTTGTCTGACATATAATGACGACAGACAATTGTCGGACTGTTGCCCCTCAGTTTCCGGGGTTTGTACGCGTTCGAGAATTCAATCGTTCGACTGGAACTCTTGTATTTTTTGTTGCAAGAAAACCTTTAAGAAAGATCGAAAACTACGCAAGTTTCAATCAGATGAGCGTATTAAGAATGTTTTATCCGTGGCGCAAAGCAATGACGATGATTTAAAAGTTGAAATTATTTCCCATCAATCTTTTAAACTTCAAGCACTTTATCATTCTGGTTGCATTACAAAATATTTGCTAAACACGAAAATACAAAAATCTGAACCCGTTGAAGCAGAAATCTCACATCACGATACTGCTTTTACTAATTTTATATTGGCTATTGACAATGATTTAATGGTGGAGAAAAAAGCATTCCTCATGACAACGTTACTTGATAAATACAGATCTTTCCTTCCTCCTGATTCTAATCTAAAATATTCTACTTGGAAGTTGCAGTCTAAACTCATTGATTTTTATAGGAACTCAGTTGTCATACAAACACAACAGGGTCAGGGTAAGTCTAACATCATATTCAGTAGCAACATAACTATTGGAGATGCCATATCAGCTGCTAATCAATTAAAAACTGACCTCAAAATCTCAGAAATGCAGGCATCAATGTCAACTTCAATAGACACAAATAACGAACAGATATTGCATTCCGCCGCAAGTATATTAAGGAAAGACATCGAAACTCTACAGATTTCCACAGACGAGTACCCAACTTCGGATGAATTGTCTCTTCCTTCTTCAATCCAGTCAATGCCTTCGTCTTTATTGAAATTTATTTCATGGTTACTTGATGATATTGCATACAACCAAGCATATTCACAAGAAGTGGCACCCGATAAATTGCGTAAATGCTTGGCAATTGTTGAGTCTATTGTTTCTGTGGCCAAAAACAGTTTTACTCCTTTTCATTTAGGATTGGCCTTACAAGTGTATCATGAGTTTGGTTCGAAACACCTTGTTGAAACATTGAACGCCAATGGATTTTGTGCGTCGTATAGTGAAGTTCGACGGTATCTAACAAGTGTTGCCAATCATGAAATTGAGCGAATCCAAGATGGTGTGTACGTTCCTTATAATGTTTCTCATGTTGCAAATGGTGGGGGTCTTGTTCAAGAAGGTGCCGATAACATTGATTTAAATACAGAAACAATAGATGGAAAAAACACATTTCATTCAATGGCACGGGCCGTTTTCCAAGTCAGTAATTCCAAAGAATCGTCCATTGAACCAGTTAAGATAAAACGTGGTAATGAGAGGTCGTTGACACTGACCGAGGATGCCATGTCCATGATGAATTGTGCTATTTTCCATAAACCAAAAAATAGAACAGAACCACCCCGAGTTCCTAATGCATATGGAAAAATTTCCCTTTGCGCCACAAATAGAACAAATTCACATGATATGTTATGGGTGCTATTGAGATCTTTGTCTAGAGGTGTACTTGAATTACCTTTTGCATTGCCTTCTGACACTCCCCAGCTTCCTTTCTGGAGTGGGTACAATAGCACTCTTTCAGAAGTTAGGACAGAATATTCAGTTGTTTCATACCCACCCATAATTGACTCAAAGCCAAGTGATATGTCTACAGTATTTACTACCATGAAAAAATGCTTGGACATGACCAAGTCTATAGGACAAGATCATGCTATCCAGACATTTGACCAACAACTGTATGCAATTGCTCAGCAAGTAAAGTGGGCTTTGCCAACAACATTTGACTGCCATGTCTTACGAATGGGTGGATTTCACACATTATCGTGTTTTATTGCTGCAATTGGTAAATTATGGGGCGATGGTGGTCTTCGTGATTTGTTAGTTGATTCATCTGTGTATGCTGCTGCAACTGTGGATCAGATGTTATGCGGGAAACAGTTTAACCGTGCAGTAAGAGGCCTTACATTAGTTTACGAGGCACTTTGCTCTTTGTGGTTTGGCGCATTCTTTCGTTGGCTTAATGATAAGATTGAAAAATTTCCAGAAAATACATTGACCCTTTTTTCCACGTTTATGTCAATGTTTCAGGCAGGGAAAACTGTAGAAGCCAAACACCTTGCTGAGGTGAAAGTATTTTTTGAAACAAACATTTTGCCTTTGACTGAAGAGTTCCGGATTTGGGGTTGTGAAAATTCCCCCACATTTATGTTCTGGAACATGTTTTTGGAAGCCATTGAAATACTTCTACAGAATGTAAGATCAGAAAGAGAGGGAAATTGGTCCCTTCACTTAAGCTCTACTGCTGCAATGTTGCCCTATATATATGTTACAAATAGGATCAACTACTCAAGATGGCTACCTGTCTACCTGCTAGATATGCTATCATTACCACTAGATGTAGAATTAGCATTTCAACGAGGTGAGTTTTCGATACGCCAGAAGCTTGGAAAGTTCAACGGAGTATGGAGTGACATGGCAACTGAAAAGTCTGTCATAAAAGATTCTAAAGGTTGTGGTGGCATCAGTGGCATAACACGACAAAAGCCAGCCCTGATGAGATGGTCATTGACTCGACATGTGCTTGCAGACTTTACGTCAGAAATGAAAACTCGGTCTGGTTGCATCAATGACAAAAGCGTTGAGCATGATGAGGTTAAGCCAACAGCTTTGATTCGAGATGAAGAACAAGTTCAGAAAATTTTAGACCATGTTCTAGAAAAAATGACTGACCCGTTTGCCACAGAACTCCATCCACCATCACTAATAAACATTTCTACTGGAATGCACGCTTCAAAAGACATACAGGCCTCTTTGACGTCAGCTGTTGATGATGGTAACACAATGGCAAAATCATTTATTGACGGGGCTTTTTGTGAAGGCAAGGTTCGTAGTTTCTTTGGTTCTATCCCTCGGTCAAAGTTAAAATCATTTGAGGACCTAACGAAAAAAACAAAATTGAAATGTAGAACAGGGGAAATTTTGAATCTTCATATCAATCCTGAACTCGTGTTCCGTCGAGCTTTGGTATTAGCAAATAGTCGAGATGACGTCACTGTTGAAAAGGTTTTGTCATTTCCGATTGGACCAATCCCTACAGCCCTTTTTCATGATGATGGAACCATGAGAAAATCATGTAAAGCCGATCTTTGTCATCAACTCGAAAACGAGACAACATATTGTCACTCTCTCCCTGACTTCGATAAATCGCTTACAGTTTTGATAAGGGATGGTATGGCTCTTATCCAGTGTATCAATGCAAAAAAATTGAAAACTTTTGGTGACATTGGGACAGAGATCGTTCAATCTCAGCTCCGCGGCTTTTCAAAAGCATCTTCCGTTGTTGATGTCTTTGACAGATATGACGTCAAACTTTCTATCAAAGCCGCGGAACGTGATCGTAGATCACACTTTACAGCAAAGGTTTTCCAAATAATCGAAGGTCGATCCCTTCCAGACTGGAAAAAGTTTTTATCTTCTAACGAAAATAAGCAAGCATTGCTCAAGTTTCTTGGTAGTTTTATAGTTGGTTACCACACAAAGAATCCTAATGCACTAGTAAATAATAATGAACTTACGTTAGCTGGAACTTTTTCCGATCCTCAAATCGTAAAACGCATTTGTGATCAAACTGTCAAAGACTGCGTTGATCTTTACAGTACGCATGAAGAAGCTGATACTCGTATGATTTTGCACGCAATCTATGCTGATAAGCAGTTTGGTAGTGGTAACTTGAAAGGCAGGATCATAGTGAAATCCCCTGACACGGATGTTATAGTTCTTTGTGTCCACTACTTTTCTTCTATGAAAAACACAACAGAACTATGGTTTGAAACAGGAACTGTAACGAGCACCAAAGATGCAAGACGTTTTATACCTATACATGAACTATGCAATTCTTTGAATTCCATCGTAAGTCAATGCTTACCTGCAGTGCATGCAATTTCAGGATGTGACACCACATCGGCAATGTTTGGTATAGGTAAAAAAACGGTTTTCAAAGTTCTGAAGCAGGTGTGTTGTGATGTGTCCGATTTAGTAAACCTGGCAAACTGTGATGTTGAGGAATCTGTTTCAGTTGCAAGAAAGTTTGTTGCTATGCTGTATGATCAAAAGGGTAAATTCAAAAACCTTCACAGTGACCTCAATAAAATGCGTGTAAAACTAGCGACAACGAAAGATGCGTCTCTGGCCAAGCTTCCCCCATGCGAATCAACATTTACACAACATTTGCTTCGAGCATCCTTGCAGACAAGCATATGGATGTCATCGCACCTCCCAAAACCACCTATTAGATCTCCGTTAAATTTTGGATGGATTGATAAGGATGGTTTGAAGCCTGTGTTTTTCGAGGGACAAATGTCCTCGGACTTCCTACAAGACCTTGTTTGTACTTGTAAAGGAAAATCTGTATGCTCAAAAGAATGTGTTTGCTTTGAGCAGAACCTTTCATGTACAGACCTGTGTCCATGCCAGGCAAGTGAAATGTGTAAAAATATTAATACACGTCTTGTGATTCTTGCTGAAAATGAAGATGACGGAGATAACGCGTAAATGTGTTGCTTGTTGCCCTAGCTGGTACACAATGTTTCAAGTTCTGGGAGGGTTTGCGTGCCTCCAAAATAATTAATCTCCGCCACATTCTGTATGTGTCTGTCCCAAGTCCTGAGCTTGTTATGCAGTGGTTGTTGTTTCTTTCTATATGCTATATTTGTGTGTGTTTTCTTAATCTATTTTGTTCATTTATAAGGATGTTACATCATTCGTATACATTTGTTATTTTGGGAATTGAAGCCCAAGCAGTATAGGTTTTAATCATTGTTGAAGGCAGTACGGTGACACATAAGTATTAACTAATGTGTCAGATGGTAATTTTTGGAGAAAAGTCTCGTTAACAATCATACCAAATCTTATTTTTTATATAGAATACCTTTGAAGATTGTTGTACGTTACCAAGGAAAAAAGGGGGGTTACAGATACCAGAACGATCATGTAATAGACAAGAACAAGAGAATAATACACAACAGCAGATAATACTATGAAAGCCGCAATAATTGTGGAAGAACAGAAGCAACATTACAAGTATTCTTTTGAAAAAACAGAACCATCCGCAAAAATCAATTTGAGGTCATATTTGACTGTAGTGTATTATTGCTTCGTTTTGATACCACACCCAATATGATAGTTTTAAAAATAATTTGGAAGTACTGTCCTTCATGACTCTTGATTTTAATCTGAAATTGAGAATATTTATAAAGCTACGGTGCTCTAAACATTTTATGGGTTGAAAACTGGATTTTTGCAGTTTTGTTTATAAAACGTCGTTTACGGACATTTTTTATAAAAAAAATTGTTATGATTAATGTTTGTGTATAATAACAAACATTTCTAAAGCTTAAACAGTATCGTTTGTATTGAGGTAGAGATTAGAAATAGAAATAAATGTCAAAATTGAAACCCTTCAAAATTTTCACAGATTGGTACATATGACCTTTGACCTCAATTAAAAAAAATTGTGACCATATGAAGTATTGACGACAGGCATAATGTTATAGCACAAGGTTTCCTCTTTCGAATGATATATTATATAGGTGTGTGTTCGGTGGGGAGATTAAAGTCAAAAAAATCTTCCTTCAGTCACCGCACTATGGTCTAATCATTACCTGTTTAATTGTACAGTAAACTACAGAAACCTTTTTGATGCACGTTCAAAAAATAATTTAAGTGGTTATGTGTCAGTCATCTCAATCAACTGTTATACTTACTTATCTAAATATTCATTGTTATGGATGTACTTAGGTGAGCTTTTGGAATTTTAGTCAGATGTTCGGACTCCTTGGTATTTTTCCATACGATACAAGGTAAACTATTTTGCCACGTAACATCTATTTATCTTTTAATTAAAGTCTTAATAGCTCATAAAAGGTCATTTGACAAAATTTAAGCAGATTCTTCATTTTCTTTCTTTTGATTTGATACCTAAAAAATACCAATGCAAATATAAGGTAAAAGTCCGAGTCAGCCTTTTCCCGCCTTATTTTATAAATCAAATATTTCGAAAATGTACTCCATGACCTATCAATATTTTTAGCTTATTCTGATCCTAAACGTACATTCTTTCAGCTTACAGTATCAGTTTTGAATTCTTGACTTATTTAATTTCAACTAAGATACTAAAGGGCCATCCGAACTTATCGTGGTTGTATAAGAAAACGACAAACATGCAAACAGACAAACAACAGTACATAAAACACAGCATAGAAAACTAAAGACTGAGCAATACAAACCCATTCATACTGGGAATGGTTTCAGGTGCTCCACGATGATTAACATGTCAGGAGCGTAGACAAATCCTTATTGTTTATATAAATTGGGCGTTATAAGAGTATTCTATACATTCCAACTGTATCTCAAATATGTACTGATCAATTAAATAAAACCAAGACAACAAAATTTCTGAAATTGAAAAATGTTTACTGTTAAATGACGCCTTCATAATTTAGTTTTAGTATACTACAATTTTTTTCACTCGAAAACTTTTTATCTTTCCTGGAAACTAACACGGAATTAAATGCACAAAGGATACGGGTAAAGGATATAGCAACACGTTAACAAGGAGCGTTACAAGGAAACATATTGTTTTGATTTACCTATCAATGTTCATTGTGGTCTATCAAGTCAGACGCAAGGTTTGTAATTTCGGATATAATTTTTTCTTTAATTCCAATATATGGCTTTCCTAATAATTTATGAAAAGCTTTTTCTTTAATCTAACTTTAAAAAATACATTTACATTTAATTTGAAAACGTGACATTTATGAAAGTTATAGAAATATTGAATAATGTGTATTTGAATATTGATGCTCTTCCGAAGTTGACACATAACTTACTTCCACGTTGACACAAATTATAAGATTGTGTTCACTGGTTTTAATTAACGTTACAAATTAAACACACGGAACCTATTTCATTGATACAGTGTCATACTGTCTTCCTTTTTCTTATGCGGGCACATTTTACATTTCAGAATTAAATCAGAGTATTGACATGGAGGAAACTACAGCCGTTGCCGTATTCAAATACAAAGAGAACAATTACTCAAGTATATCCGCTGCATCACAACTAAATATTTCTACATCAATGCCGGTGATGTCAACATCCCTCGGAGATTTTGAATATAACGAATTTATAAGACGTTGGTTTGAATTTTCATTTATGATATGTTTGTCTTTAATTGGATCAGTTGGTAATGTCCATACAATATTGGTGTACGTACGAGTGAAAGATATGCACGAAAGGTTCCATGTTCGAACATTAGTTACCTGGCTCTCTGTTGTCGACTTGATAACATGTCTTGTAGTTATGCCTTTCGAGACGGTCACTATTCGCTTAAATCATTCTATGACATCAAATGCTCTTTGTAAGCTTGCTCGATATATAGGTCACACAACAATCACGTCTTCGTGGTTAATTTTATCGGTTATTGCACACGAAAGATACCGAAAGATCTATAGTACATTATTAGGAACTTACTCCGGGCCATGCTCATGTCGTAAGCTTATCAGTTGGATGAGATTGAAATCTACTTCTTTCAAACATGGGTTAATTTGTACTTTAGTCATCATAAGTTCCTTATTGATATCAATTCCAATATTCGTTATTATTGGGATTGAACAGGTTGAAATAAAGAGCACATTGTTGAATGGCACGCGATGTACAACACTTCAGCAGTACAGAAGTATACTTTCCGCTGGATTGTATTCGGGAATGATAGGTATGTTTGGACTTTTATGCTTCATATACTGTGCGTACCGTTATTGGAGAATATTGCAATTGATACATAAACAATATAAAAAAGAAAAAAGAAGAAAAGCAGACCGTAGAGAAATGAAACATAATGCGGAAGAAGAACAACCATTCAATAGTGGGAATGGTAACTTTGGCCGCTACAAAGTTACAATCAGTCTTATTATAGCTACTGGATTGTCGTTTTGTAGTTTCATCTTGTTTACGATTGGTATAGCAATTGTGATGTCGGATTCACCACTTAAAAATCATACTAGCAATGCTCTTCTGATGCGTTCATTGTATATAAATAATACATTCAATCCAATTTCATATTTCATTTTTGATGACAAATTCAGATGTGCATGTAGAAAACTATATATGAAACAGAAATAAGTAAAAATTAAAAACCAATTGTTCAGAGAACAATTGAAGGCCTTTCCACATCAATGTTCAAAGTTATTGAAAAGAAACTAGTTCCGGTTTACTCAATAATAAAATTTGCATCAAATCATTTTCTTTATACTGATAGGATAAATTAATGTTTCTATATACTGTTGAATATGATAGCTTCTTTCACACTGATTAAAAAACAATATAGTTTTATAGACTTTTGCATGTAACACAGGGAATAATTGGCCACATCCGGTTTATCAAAAGTCATTTCTATTCTTATAAGTTTATGAAACTTTTTACAAATATTGTGTCACGAATGGTTGATATTTTTGAAAATGAACTTTTTGTCTGTGAATGCTCTTGTGCAGAGTATTTCATTTTCAGCCAAATTGTCATCAAATGTATTTGTATGCTCTAATAGTACTAACATTTATCATGGAATTTATGTGTGTGCTTTTCATCTTCATTCCTATATATAATTTAGTAAAAGAAAAAAACATCAATCTTGCAAAAACATTTATAATGAAATCCATAATGATTACCAATTCAGACAGGTTTGTTTAAATTATATTTCAATTGTAAATATATCTTCGGAAATATTTTTGTAAGTGTTCTATTTCCAAACCCATACCGTTGAGATGCTGGTTTCCAAAGCATTATTGCTTTCCTTAACCACGTCGGCTCAGAGTGTAAATAAACTCATCATAGATACCAGGACTAAATTTTGTTTTTACGCCAGACGCGCGTTTTGTCTTCCAAAGACACACCAGTGACGCTCAAATCCAAAAAAGTTTAATAAAAAGCCAAATAAAGTACAAAGTTAACAAAGTTTGAACAGTATCATTTTATTACATATAGACATATACGTTCTGATATGTTTGTTATACCTTATTTTTGACAATTGTACATGTACTATATGAATCTTGCGGATATTTAATAATCTTATACAAGAAGATCGAACAGTATTACAGACATTCACCCTTTTTATTAATAACATAAACGTCATGAAGAGTCAGAATAAAACACGCTCTTTTACAATGCAGAAATATAGATGTCAGCAGAGTACCGCTAAAAAGCATATTATTACAATAATTAGTTGGTTTTCTTCTGAACTTTAATTTTTTTTCTTCCGCCACATTTTGTTTTTGCGTGAAATTGTGGTTTCGCAAGATGTTGCTTTAATTTTTCGCGTATGATATCGAACAGTTAATTGAAACTGACCTTTTCAAACCGTGCACTTTACGGTGTAAGAGTTATCTCCCTGAACACTGTTTTTCTTGTGTCCACTACTCCTTCGCAACTGTAAAAGATTACGACAAATTTATTTGACCAAAGTGCTTGCTATATCTTCAAGATGCTGAGTCGGTTTGCACCAAAGTACTCCTTAGTCTCCATGTGAGATTTATTTCCCCTTCATGCATTTAATATAAGTGATATGCATAAAAACTCATAACCCGTAAGCCATAAAAACCTAGAGTCGCTTTATTGAAGGTCGTTGGGTCCCAACTTAGAAAATTAGGTCAAAATCAAAGGTCAAGGTCATTTTCTTAATTTTAACTTTCACTTCAAACTGCTTTTACTGAGGAAAAAGGTAGAGGTAAAATTTTTAAAAAAGTGAGAAAAATTTTAGTCACGACATAATCTACGTCGAGAATATATTTCAAAATATTACGCCTAGTATTTGTGGGGTTTTCGTGCCACTGAAATGAAAAAATGAACAAATTGACCTATTATAGCTTGAAACTGTACAGCTCTCATGATGCGTATATGCAATGTATCTTTGTTAAAGTCATAAGAAACGAGTGACCGGTGAAAAATAATGTTCTTCCAATTCTTGAACCAACGCATACAAACATCATAAACTTAGTATTCTGTACTCGAATTTATCATTTTTTTCGTGTAAATTTCGTATAATCGTCAATTTTTTTTTCAATCGGTCAGTGTTGTGAAAATATGGCAGGTAATTAAAGTTCGTGTTTTGAAGCCGAAGTTTAACGATTGTCACCTGTTTGTCAACAATTGACGAAAAATAAACAAAAAAGCATGGCAATTGAGCACGTGTTTAACATGTAAATACAGATAATAGTTTATTTCAAGGACATCCATGCGTATTGTGGTCACCGGATTTTTACGTGATGGGTCACACTGAGGTCACCATGCATACGGAAAATATGTCGGGGGAATTGCTTGCTGGAAGGAAGCAATTCAAATAAAGTAAACTTCTTCTAAATATGAATAAATTAAAGAACTTTCTTCAGAAAAAAGTATATGTACATAAGTTTTATAATGAAAACTATCCATTGAGTTATAAAAAACATATGCATTAAATTTTTTTGACTTGAGGTTTCTTATGACTTTAATTTTCCAATGCCCACAACCACCAATCTAGACCCTCCCACCCCCAGCCCTCCCCCTTTTTTGTAGTTGAAATACAAATCTATTGCTGCAAAATAAAATCTGTTCCTAAACATGTACGTCATGTATTTCTGAAAATGTTTTGTTAAAGTACTATAGCACCAGCATTTATTTTGTGTGCATGCAATTAATGAGTCGACCAGTGGTCAGCGATTGGACAAAAGTTTACCTGTAAAATGAAAAGAGAAAATATATTTTCCGTTAGCAGTATAAATCACGTGCAGTCTGCCTGACGTTCCAATCTGGATTTAGAAATTAAAATCTATGACGTAGAATTCCCTCCAAAGTTCGTAAATAGTAGTAAAATCCTACAATCAAATTTCTAAACATGCATTTAAATTGAATCTGTCGTGTGTTCCTGTAAATATGTGTACGTAAAAGGCATGCATGATCCGACATCAATGACCTGTAAATGAATGAAAATTAAATCCGTTTGCACATTCTTTATACACAGGTGTGCTTAGGAAGAAAGATAAGGAGTTAGCAATTCATTTTAACTTAACTTTTCCGCTATATAGAAAAAAGTAAAATCACAAAAATACTGAACTCCGAGGAACACTCAAAACGAAAAGTCCCTAATCAAATGGCAAATTCAAACGATTAAACACATCAAACGAATTGACAACAACTGTAATATTCTTAACTAGGTACATCCGTTTTCAAATGTAGAAAATGGTAAATTGAGCCTGGTTTTAAGCACTTAACATTTAACTTGTATTACAGTCGCATCAAATTTCATTATATTCAAACCGTTGCGTAAACACAAAAAACAATAGATAAAATCGTCAAAATATGGGTACATCAATCATCACTGTGTCACAATCGCAAAACAAATAAATATTTAGCAGAGAAGCACTATAAGCATCTATAGAAAATGAAACGTAATACAGAAAGAAATTTGAAATATTTTTGTCGATCAAAGTATTTTCACAAAATTATAATTGTATATGGGGAATGGTGGTACACAGGGTTTACGAATCGAAAGTTGTGTGGTAGAACTAATTTCAGAAAGAAAATAAAACCCAGATTTAAAATTATCCAGAAGTTCTTTAGAATTTTAAAAAATCCACATGTGGTTATTACCACTACTCGAGTAAAATATTTTGTCGTTCAAAGTGTTTTAAAAATAATAATAGAACAATAACACAATGGCGGGATCTTTAAAGGTACAGAGCCACGTAGTATGTACCAAAGAAATACAAAAAGTAAAAAACACCAGTAAAATTGAAAGATAATACAAACACATTGACGGGATGTACCGAGCCACTTCAGGATCTGCTTACCCTTCCGGAGCACCTGAGATCACCATTAGTTTTTGGGGGGTTCGTGTTGTTTATTCTTTAGTTTTCTATGTCGTGCCATGTTTACTATTGTGTGTCTGTTTGTCTTTTTCATTTTTAGCCATGGCGTTGTCAGCGTATTTTCGATTTATGAGTTTGACTGTCCCTTTGGTATCTTTCGTCCCTCTTTTCAAATGGATATCACAGAAAACAAACCAAACAGTAACTGAAAATGATGTTCTCTTACTAATAATATATAAATAATTCAAAATTTGGTGACTATGAACGCATCTATCCCATCAAACTAGAAAAAAAAGGATACAACAGATACAGTTACGTCTGCCTCATATCATAAATAACATCCAGAAATTGGCAATGAGGGTCGGTTGAAAACAAAACTTTACGACAAAAACGATGATTTCAGCTTCCCAATTAGGAACTTTTCATTTATATGAAGCATCATTCCAACAGCACTTGCATAAGGAGTATTATCTCCAAATTGATACGAAATTTTCGGGCTTATATTTCCTTTTCATGATTTACCTGATAGAGGGTTGCTGCTCACAGGGAAACTACTAGACCAAGAGTTCCAAATAATGAAATTGAAAACATTCATTTGTAAATTATACAAACGCCATTACGCGTTGGTCATCCGTATGGAATAACTGTTTCACAGATGGTATCGAAAATGTTCCTTTTGTAACTAAAATCCGCTTCCATTTTCACTATGAATGTGACCTACCGAATAAGACAATTTGCCTGAATTGTAATGACGAGCAACACGACAGGTGCCACATGTGGAGCATGTTTTGACTACCCTCCCGCAGCACCTGATCACCTCAAATTGTTTGGTAGGATTCGTGTTGCTTAGTCTTTAGTTTTTTATGTTGTGTCTTGTGGACTTTTATTTCAAGTTGTCTGTTTGTCTTTTTAATTTTTGACCATGGTGTTGTCTTTGGTATCTTTCGCCCTTCTTCAATAATTCTTTAATGTACATTCTCTGTTAAATGATTTAAGCACTGTTATCTCGGGTTGAATAAGAATATTTTGTAATTGAAGTCAAGGGTCCTTTATATAAAAAGAAGATGTGGTATGATTGCCAATGAGACAACTATCCACAAAAGACCAAAATGACACAAACATTAACAACTATAGGTCGCCGTACGGCCTTCAACAATGAGCAAAGCCCATACCGCATAGTCAGCTATGAAAGGCCCCGATAAGATAATATAAAACAATTCAAACGAGAAAGCTAACGGCCTTTTTTATGTAAAAAAATGAACAAAAAACAAATATGTAACACATAAACAAACTACAACCACTGAATAACAGGCTCCTGACTTGAGACATGCACATAATTAAATAATGTGGCGGGGTAACGTTATGTATACATATCTTTACAAAGTAGAATCTATTGGTTAAGTATGGTTTTCGTAGTTGGGAAGTGCTGAAGCACATTTTTTTTTCTTTTTTATTTAACATATATTTTATCAATAAAGAACCCTCCTTCACATGATTACCATTAGGTATGTCATATAATGGAATTGAGGCTTGTTGTTATATGATTTTAGATTTCGATTCAATATATATGTTAAAAAGAACAAGAAAGATGTTTAATAAATAGTACACGAATGATAAAAAATAAATAACTTTTGAAGTATTTTTGTTGTGGATAGAACTTTATAACAATTGTAAAGCATTTTTGAGCGCAATTACAATTAACAAAACATAACAGTTTTATTGATATGAAATGAAAAAGAACATTAAAGTGTTGGTGACATTTTTTGTCAAAAGCGCTCGTGACGTTTAACGTGATTTAACAAACTTTAGTAAAATTGTCCGTTTATAAATTTATAAATTATTGAGAAACTAAGGTTTCATCTCCCTCAGGCAAAGTTAACTCTAGACGAATTCGGCTATTTATTTTAGGTATTGTTGGCATATAGCTCTTCAACGGTTTCGGTACTTATACAATTTCGGAATGTTTGGCTTTGAGCGTTCCTGATTAAGGTAAATCCAGAAAAGCGCTTCGGACGCAAGAACTAATTAAGCGTGTTGTTTTCATTTTTTTTTACTAATAGCACATACGAATTAATAAGATGAAAAGAAATATTTTACGACATGAATCTAAAGGGATGTGTATTATTCATATATAAGCATAGCAAGAAGAAAATGAATTGGTTTTAAAAATGAGATATCAGCTTTAAACGAACTAAAATAAGACCTTTACCTCTTTTCATACATTCAATTCGTTAAATGGAAAGGACACAGTTTACTTAAGTTTAAAAACAGATAAAACATGTACATCAAGAACGGAAAGCGACAATTCGAATCAGGAAGATAATTTGTCAAAAATGGAAGTATATAAACAATTAAAGATTTAAGATTAGGTAGAACGACATTTGTATGCCCAGAGTTTGTTGCAAAGTGTATAAATTAGGTCATAAATTAATTGTTATCGGCTCCTACGTAGTTGATTACTTATAAATGAAACCGGAAGTTGTTATTTTAACTATAGATAATCATAGAATTAGGATTAAGTAAAACGAAACGTAAATCGAATTTGAAGAAATAAAGACGTGAACCTACCACAATCGGTTACAATTGAAACATATTTTGAGTTAATAGTTGAGGTGAACATAAAGCAACAAACGACAACCACTGAATTAGTTATTTTGGACTTGTTACAGGCACATACATACTGGTAAGGTTAAATTACATGACGGATACCAAATCTTACAACTAGTTCAGTTCAATAATATACTTCATAAACAAGAAAGTTACTACCGAAAATCCGGAAAGAATGAATTTGTTACTAAATTACTTTAAATTAAAGAGAGAAACCAAGTTGTAATCAAAGGAACATCATCGTGATTATGATTCATGTGTAGATATACTTTTTTGTTTTGATAAAATACAAATGTAGTATGGCGGAAAGGATTGAAACGGTAGATATCACCTGCATAATACTTTGAAGTGTTTTGATTGGTATCAATTCATATGAAAAATATTATTTAAAAATCAACAAGAATGTTATTAAAAACGGACCAAATTCCACTCTTTTCAAAAAAAAATTGAAACTTAAATTCTAGCTATTATAATCATTTTATATGTAACCTCCGAAAACGATAAAACTGGCTTACGAAAGCACAAATGTAAGGTTCATGAATTTATTATACTGGATTCATATATTCGAATTCACATTATACATATATTGAAAATAACATTAATTATTGGCAACGCTGAATAGTTCAATATTTGTAGAAAAATAGAAAACGCAAAACATCATAAATCTAATGAAATGCAGATATAAATACAATTAAATTTTACTTGAAATAAAGATTGCTTTTTCAAATATCAATTCAATACAATAGAAACATTAATTTAATCAAAGCTTTATAAAACCTTTTAAGAACTTGATTATCTCCCTTTCTGAATATTACAATTCATAACATTTCTCAAATCAAAATATGAACACAAGAGAAAGTCTTCAAAGTAAACAACATTGTTTATGAATAATCAATAATGTTTCAATTAGAAATATCAAAAATTAACTAAACATTATCATAATATCAATCAAGGGCACATAATAACAATTCAATATACATACCCTAAATAAGGAAATGGCAGACAATTTTACTGCAATAATATCATCCTCTAGTATGAAAATCACATAGATCTACCTGTGAACAATATTTACTTTATCAGAACCTTTTATATTTAAAATGTAAAACACATCTTTCATAGTATAAATAGTTCTCAACAATGCCTATCCATTAGTTCAATAAAACTATATTTCAAATTCAAATGATTAAGGTTTATGTACCCTTCTGTAGCTATTTTTGTACGAACTTTTAAAACTTCGATTGTATCAAAACTACAGATATAATGAATAATAGAGATAGGCCATTTTGTACATATTCCAAGGGGAAACTTGATGCAAAGCATTATTTTTTACTGTTTCATTGCATTTGATAGAAAAAGAGGACTTTGTGGCAAATAAATCAAGATTGTCTATAAAAATCTTGATTTATTTGCCACAAAGTCCTCTTTTTCTATCAAATGAAATGGAACAGTAAAAATTAATGCTTTGCATCAAGTTTCCCCTTTGAATATGTACTTAATGGCATATCTCTATTATTCATTATATCTGTAGTTTTGATGCAATTGAGGTTTGAAAAATTCGTACAAAAATGGCTACAGAAGGGTACATAAACCTTAAACAAAATTTCAAAATCATATTTGCATTTGCAAAACTTCAGATAAAAATATAGAATGTTATATACATTTACATATCATATTTTCGTTCTTTTTGTATTTTATAAAACTCTTTTGTATCAAACAGTCATATTCTTTATCATTATAAATATTTACAAAATACACCAACCTTAATCTTCAAATATTCTTGTTCACAAAACTGATACACAACTACACCTGTCGATCAGTTATTTATCAATGGTACAAACATACAATGTAGTGAACAGATTTTACCTGTACACTTATTACTAGAATGAAGTAAATAATATTTTGAAATACCTTTAAATAATATTTGGACAAAATAATCAAACTGTATCATAAATATGATTTGATAAAATATATAAAAGCTAATATAAAATTTATCTTTTCTCTTTTTTCCAATTTTATTTAATTTCCAAATTTCACTACATTTGCTTAACTCTATACAAAGATAGATAACTCAAACATTTCTAATGTAATACAATGTATTTGACATGTTACAAAACTTCAAGAGCTGAACTCTATATATACAAAGAGAGGTAACTCAAAAATTTCTAATATAATTTTTGGCATGTTACAAATCTGCCTAGTTTTCTTTTTGTTGCCATCAACAAACAATATAAAAATACACAACTACATATTCAATATCATTACCATAATTATTATAATGATCTAGCATAAAAATATTCTGCTCGTTTGACAATACAAATAAAATATAATTCTCTCAAAATTAACATTGTTCAACATAAATCTAATTATTTAACATATTATGCTTTAACCATCCTTCTTGAAGTGTTTGTCCTAAACTCTGTCCAAGACTAGTTCCTAATGCAGCAATTGCTTCGCCCAATTGTTCAAATTTCACTGGTTCTATGTTTCCATGGACAGATGTTTCTTTTAACAAGACAGACTTTGGCAAGTTAAAAGGATTTGAATGTTTTCCAGCGTTTGTTCGTTTTGATCTTCTTAATGAACTGTCATCATCTACGCTAGCTGTAGTTACATCTTGTTCATCTTCGCCAGATTCATAATGGTCAATTTGAATTGTTAACGAATTCGGGTCAACAATAGTCACATTCCATCCTCCAAAACTCGAATTACTGTCCTCAGTAATATCTAAACTTGAGTTTTGCATCAGGTCTACTTTTCCTGTATCACAGATTTCTTTTCTAGTGACATTTCGAACGGGACCACTACCATCCGCTAACTGAATTCCATACACATTGTCTTTGAAACGGTGATCAACTCTGTACGGTGTTGGATGCCAATTGTCCTGCATTTTGTTTCGTCCTTGTACATGTTTCTTCAATAAGATGTTGGAACCAATTTCTATAGACTTGTCATCTGTACCTCTGTTCATAATGTCTTGTCTTTCACTCGCTTTCTTGTGAATGTTCTCATTAGCTGTCTTCAAGGCTTCGGTCATTCGCTTTTGATGATTAGCTAAATAAGTGTCTAAATCGGTGTCTATTTCCGTCATATCATTATTAAAAAGATTGTCAATAGGGAGTCTCGGCTCATGACCAAACATAAGAAATTATGGAGTATATCCAGTTGAAGAATGCGGTGTTGCATTGTACATAAAAGTTAGTTCTGGCAAATACTCGGGCCATTTAGCTTTCTTTTCAGGCATTAATGTTCTTAATCTGTCATGCATGGTCCTATTGAATCTCTCAGTTTGAGCGTTTCCTTCTGGTTTGTACGGTGTTGTGCGTGATTTCTTAATGTCATATGTTCTACAGAGTTCATGTATCACTTCACCCTCGAAATTCCTACCCTGATCACTGTGTAACCGTTTTGGTATCCCTAGTTTCAAAAACCAATCTTTAACTAATATTTTAGCGACAGTTGTTGCTTTCTGTTCTCTAGTCGGAAATGCTTGTGTAAATTTAGTAAACACATCAGTTAGTACTAAAACGTTTTCTCTACCATCTGAAGATTTCTCTAACACTGTAAAATCCATAGCTAAAATATCTAGTGGTTTACATGCTATTAACGAACTTTTTTAACAGATTTTTAGCAACTAAACAACGTTCACGTGTTTTGATCCAATGTTTTACATCGTTAACCATATTTGACCAGTAACATCGTTTATGCAATAAAGCTTATGTTCGTTCTGTACCTTGGTGTCCTGATAGATTGTGTAGAGTTTCAAGAACATAGTGTTTCAATGTTTCTGGTATAACTAACTTTTTACACTCACCACATTCTACGTCATTTATCTTTCTATATAAAATACCATTGTCTATCACCAATGAATCAAATTTCCTCAGTAACTTCTTCACTGGTTTCGTTTGTCTCGTCAGCATCTGTGTTGTCAGTTTACCCTGCTCTACAAAATTTAAAACAACAGAAAGAACATTATCACTACTTTGTAATTGTTTTATTACGTCTGCAGTATACTCTGGAAATGTTGACATTGTCTCTATTTGATCAGTCAAATTTATTTGGTTTATATGCATGTGTTGTACATCGTTGTTTTTACACTCTCGCAATTTGCTTAAAGAAGAACTTTGTACGATTTGTCTGATATTTGTCTCAACATCTAATGCATTCCTGCTCAATACATCTGCATTGACATTAGATCGTCCTGATCTATATTTAACCTCATAGTCAAATTGTGCAAGTTGAGAAACCCATCTCATTTCTGTCGCACTCAATTTTGCAGTTTGCAGGTAACATAAAGGATTGTTATCGGTATAAACTATAAATTTACTTCCTATCAAATAGTCTCTGAATTTTTCGATCACAGCCCATTTTAGAGCCAACATTTCAAGTTTCATAGAATTATAGTTCTCCATGTTCTTTTCATTAGGATGTAAGCTGCGTGATGCGTACGCTATAACAACAGTTCCTTGTTCTTGTTCTTGCGATAGAACAGCGCCTAAACCTTCTATACAGGCATCGGTTTCTAAACGAAACGGCTTTTTGAAATCAGGAAAGCCTAAAATTGGTGAACTTACTAACTTCTGTTTTAGCTCTTCAAATGACTCTAAACATTTGGAATCCCATTTTTCTAGAAATTCTTTTGCACTTAGTAATTTGAATTGTTTCGATTTTCCCTTCTTTCCATTTGTTTTTGTAATGAGTGAATGTAACGGAGCAGCTATCTTACTGAACTTTGGAACAAACTTCATATAGTAACTACATAGTCCTAGGAATGATCGGAGTTCTTTTTCTGTTGTAGGTACTTTCCAATCTTGGATTGCTTTTGTTTTGTCTGGGTTTGTTTTTATGCCATCTTGTGAAATAACGTGTCCTAAGTATCTTACCCCCTTCTTGAAGAAATGACATTTTGACAATTTTAATTTCAAACCATGCTGTCTAAGTCGTTGAAATACAAACTCCAGGCGTTCTAACTGTTCTTCAACTGTCTTTGAAAAGATAAGAATATCACCTAAATAAATCTAGAATATTTCAAAATTTTTGTCATTAAAACATGCTTCCATTATTTTTTTAAATGTAGCCGCACTATTAGAAAGTCCCATCGGCATCCTAAGGTACTCATAAAGACCTCCCGTTCCAACACGAAATGCAGTCTTATGTATATCTCTTTCATCGGTCGCTACCTGATAATAACCTTGGGATAAGTCTAGCGTGGTATAAAACTTTGTTCCGTGTAAGGTGTCTAATGCCTCCTCGATTCTTGAAAGTGGATATGCATCACGTATTGTCTTTTTATTCAGTAATCTGTAATCTACGCACAGTCTAATAGACTTGTCGTGCTTGCGGACTATTACTACGGGCGCAGCATAAGGACTACTACTCTTACGAATAATGTTTTGATTTAACAATTGTTTGATATGTGCTCTAACTTCTTCCATTTGATTAGGTGGAATGCGTCTATGTGGAATCGCAATTGGTTTCTCGTCTGTTGTAAGAATTCTATGCTTTACAATGTCTGTATATCCTAAATCTAAATCGTTCTTACAAAATATATCGGTGTTCTTGTTTAACAAATCTTTAACTTTTTCTATTTGTTCATCGGTAAGGTTTTCCTTTTCTATGTCGAGGTCATTCAATTGTATTTTCTTATTCTCTGTATTTGTTGTAGCTTGCTTACAAACAGCAATATCTATTTTCTTTACTTAAACATTTATTTGAGTCTGATCTATATCAATGTCAATATTGTCTTGTGACACCTCGTGTATCAGTGAAGCTGAATGCAATGTACCAACTCTTGTTTTCTGATTAATCCATACATCTTCTAATTCTATATTAATCATACGTACCGGTACTGTTCCTTGACTTATCTCAGCATAACTATCAACTACCATAATGTTTCTAGGTAAAGAGCCTTGGTTACCATGTAATGACTGAACAACTGCACAATACTTTTCATTATTGTCTTTTTGTCTGGTTGTACACATTACTCTCTTCATTGAATTTCCCGGTATATGTACTGGGTTGCTACCTGCTATCTTAACAAAAGATATTTTTGAAGAATATATCTCACCGTCAAAAGAATTATTATATACGGTTAAAATACCTGACAATTGCTTCCCAATAAGAGTGTTTGTTTCGGTTTCATTATAAACTTCTAAAGCTTCTTTCATCTTCATAAAAAAATTACTTCCTAGTAAAAATGGTAATTTACTAATGTTATCAGTGTCTTTCACAACAAGAAAACCAACATTCGGAATCATTGTTTTCGCTACTGAAACGTTAAGTTCAATATAACCTAAATTTGGGATCGGTAAATCCTTGGCTCCAGTGACTTTCATCCATTTTGTTATATCATGTAGTATTGGTTTATTTTGTAATAATGTTTTAAAATATGTTTCAGTAACTGTTGAAACCTGGGAACCAGTATCTTTAAGTGCTATAGCTGATTGATTTTCAACAACAATTTCTGTCTTTAAACTTTTACTAGCAATGTTTTTAAAAATATTACTCTGAAATGAATTGGAGTCTACTTGTACTGTAGTATCTTCTACTGATCGACTCACCGCAGTAGAAGCTACTCTTTTACCTCTTCTGACTCACTAGGAACAACACCACCTCGGCCTTGATATCTGTTACCTCTTTGGTTATATCTACCACGATAACTTCTTCCTCTACCTCTAAACTGTCCTCGAGTATGTGTTTTCTGTGTATCTTCGTCACTTCTTTGTGCTTGAAAAGCTGATGGACATTCCGGACGTTTATGACCCTTACCACCACAATTATAACAAACAATTGGTTTATGGCTATTATATACATCATTGTTTGTTGAATCACTTTATGTTTTAACATTTGACCTGTTAGACAACCCATCAATTTGCTGTTGTTGCTTTTCTAACATTTCCTGTTGTGTTGTGAGAAGTTTTAATATCTCGGAGTTGTCTTTCGATGTGTGTTCGGATTTTATTGCTTGATTGCTAACAACTTCGGCATCTTGCATTTGTAGTTTTACTTTCCAACTTTGTGTATTTTCATTTACCCAAAGTAACACTTCTTGTCTAAACTCAAGAAATTTCATTGTTTTGTGTTCATAACTGAATCGTTTGACTTCTCGTTTCAAGTGTGGTTCTTTAATACCTTCAATAAATCGATCTTTAAGAACTTTATCTTTGTCACCCAAAACTGTGTTATCTCGCTTGTTTATTTGGTCAAAAATTTTCATCAGATTCAAAGAATAGTCTTGCAAAGTTTCATTCTCTTTTTGATTTCTTTGAAAAAATAGCTGTTGTAATTGACTTACTGAATCATCACCATCGTAAATACTATGAATCAAAAGCAAAATTTTAACAATCCTGTCGACGACGCCATTTTTGTAACCTCCGAAAACGATAAAACTGGCTTACGAAAGCACAAATGTAAGGTTCATGAATTTATTATACTGGATTCATATATTCGAATTCACATTATACATATATTGAAAATAACATTAATTATTGGCAACGCTGAATAGTTCAATATTTGTAGAAAAATAGAAAAACACAAAACATCATAAATCTAATGAAATGCAGATATAAATACAATTAAATTTAACTTGAAATAAAGATTGCTTTTTCAAATATCAATTCAATACAATAGAAACATTAATTTAATCAAAGCTTTATAAAACCTTTTAAGAACTTGATTATCTCCCTTTCTGAATATTACAATTCATAACATTTCTCAAATCAAAATATGAACACAAGAGAAAGTCTTCAAAGTAAACAACATTGTTTATGAATAATCAATAATGTTTCAATTAGAAATATCAAAAATTAACTAAACATTATCATAATATCAATCAAGGGCACATAATAACAATTCAATATACATACCCTAAATAAGGAAATGGCAGACAATTTTACTGCAAAAATATCATCCTCTAGTATGAAAATCACATAGATCTACCTGTGAACAATATTTACTTTATCAGAACCTTTGATATTTAAAATGTAAAACACATCTTTCATAGTATAAATATTTCGCAACAATGCCTATCAATTAGTTCAATAAAACTATATTTCAAATTCAAATGATTAAACAAAATTTCAAAATCATATTTGCATTTGCAAAACTTCAGATAAAAATATAGAATGTTATATACATTTACATATCATATTTTCGTTCTTTGTATATTTTATAAAACTCTTTTATATCAAACAGTCATATTCTTTATCATTATAAATATTTACAAAATACACCAACCTTAATCTTCAAATATTCTTGTTCACAAAACTGAGACACAACTACACCTGTCGATCAGTAATTTATCAATGGTACAAACATACAATGTAGTGAACAGTTTTTACCTGTACACTAATTACTAGAATGAAGTAAATAATATTTTTTAAATACCTTTAAATAATATTTGGACAAAATAATCAAACTGTATCATAAATATGATTTGATAAAATATATAAAAGCTAATATAAAATTTATCTTTTCTCTTTTTTCCAATTTTATTTAATTTCCAAATTTCACTACATTTGCTTAACTCTATACAAAGATAGATAACTCAAACATTTCTAATGTAATACAATGTATTTGACATGTTACAAAACTTCAAGAGCTGAACTCTATATATACAAAGAGAGGTAACTCAAAAATTTCTAATATAATTTTTGGCATGTTATATATAGTATTAAGTAACACAAGTTATATATTTGAATTTCTTCTCATTCGTTAGAGCTCTTTCTGTACCTTTTTTTAGTAATAATTAAAATAAGCCTTATATAATCAGTTATCAGATGGTACTATATACTGCTATTATAATGATTTATTTTTTCTCAAATTAAAAAGCAGTAACTTAGATTTTGAATGTAAAACAAAATATAAATGGGTAGCACAAACAGGAACGACAAACTATTCAATCAAGCAAAGTCATAAACAAGAGAAATTAATGCGTGTCTTTACTATAGGAAGAGATAAAATTGAGAAAAGGAACGAGGAATGTACCAAAGCGACGACAACCCGACCATAGAGCAGACAACAGCCGAAGGCCACCAATGGGTCTTCAATGTAGCGAGAATTCCCGCACCCGTAGGTGTCCTTCAGCTGGCCCCTAAAAATATATATACTAGAACAGTGATAATGGACGTCATACTAAACTTCGAATTCTACACAAGAAACTAAAATTAAAAATCATACAAGACTAGAAAAGGTCAGAGGCTCCTCACTTGGGACAGGCGCAAAATTGCGGTGGGGGTAAACATGTTTATGAGATCTCAACCCTCCCCCGTTATTCATTATATGGAATGCATAGACACTTTTCTTTAATATCATTTTTCGTAAACGAGAAGTCCTAGTCCGATGTCAAAAGATGTAACAAAAGGAAATGAATAAAATGACAATAATACATAAATAACAACAGACTACAAGCAGTTAACTGACATGCCAGCTCAAGACCTTAATTAAACTGATTAAAAAAATATGTCTTCATCATTTGAATACTCAGGCACAATTCCTCCCGTTAGGGGTATAGTATCATACTATCATAAATTATATGAAAGGAACATAACCCGTGTCATGCCAACAGCTGTTTTTTTTTAAATAAATTTGATTAGTTCCGATGCAAAGACCCTATAAGTGAATCAATATTAAAGCATATACGTTACATGACTCGTCAGCATCACATTGCACTAGCCAATCTTGTAGGTATGTAAAAGGTTCAACACACTCAAGTGGCAAGATTAAGGGGTTATGATCGTTTCCCGTTATTGTACGTCGGATCATATTAGGTTTTTACTTCCCTGCGGTACCGCAGGAAGTTCTTTTGATACCATCTCATTTCTACCCTGAGTGGCCGGTTCTGAATTAGTACCAGTTCGAGCTTAACTGTTTTATGGTACATAGTACGGCCTATGTATTCAGTGTAAATATAGTGTTTTATGATATAGAAACTGTTAATCTTTACTCCCCTGAAACCAGATGGTGATGGGAATAAGACCCGACGTATTTGGGGATCATAACCCTCGTTCTTTTTAGGATTTTACCTGGGGAAACTTGAGCATCCATTGCTACAAATGGTACACAGATTTGTCAGTTAAAACAATCATGTCGGCATTCTGTAATCATGTCAGACCTCGTCATTCTAAGTGAACTGTGGCCGTTATTTCAACATTAGTTATTTGTTTGTTATGTTTTTGCCTGAAACTGGATTCTTTGATTAATTAGACTATATATAATAATGACTCTTTATTTTTCTTGACATGTTAAGCCTTCAAGCCTTTAACATATCTGTTCTACGTTCATTCGATAATTGTTTGAAGGAGTTACATATATACGTCTCTATTTGAGGCGTACACTTCTTCTGATCTTTCATAATGTTTGATAATCTATCAATCCATTTTGTTTCAGTAACTAGACAACTGTGATTTTAAAGATTTTTCCTTTTTTTCTTATTTTTGCGTTCTTATAAAACAAATCTTTTCAGGAACTGTAAACATGCATTAGCTTATTTTATGTTTAACTATATCATTTTAAAGTTTGGCAAGTCTATTTTTAGTCTAAGTTCAAATACAATGTTTGAACACCATATCTTTATGTGTCACTCTTTATTACAAATATGCGTCTTACGACCAATCATTCTTTGTATATTCGTAAAAATTAGAATATTTCAGCAAAAGCCATCGATATTGAATAATACATTGGACAGTTCCCTAGTTCAACTTTCTTTTGAATTGCCAAACAATTCTTCTAATCGATTCCCAAGAGGATATTTCAAATATTGTGTATCTGGGTTTTTTTCTACTTACAATTTACATGCATAATGAGTAGTTGAAAACATACCCCATATTTCTCTTATTTCATATATCCAATGCCTTTAAAAATAAATCATGCTGTGAATCCCAGGCATTGACTACTTTAGCCGTATTTGGCACAACTTCTTGAAATTTTTAGTCATCCATGCTCTTCAACGTTGTACTTGTTTGACTTTTTAACACGTTTGATCTGAGCGTCACTGATGAGTCTTATGTAGACGAAACGCGCGTATGGGTATTAAATTATAATCGTGGTACCTTTGATAAGTATTTACACAACGGGGTCGATGCAACTGCTGGTGGACGTTTCGTCTCCGAAGGTATTAACAGTCCAGTAATCAGCACTTCGGTGTTGACATATATATCAATTATGTGGTCGTTTCATAAATTTCTTATCCACGGCATAGATCACCGTATTTGGCTCTTTGATTTGGAACTTTTTAGTCCTCAATGCTCTTCATCTTTGCACTAATTTGGATGTATAAAACTTTTTATGAAGACGAAACGCGTCTGGCTTATTAATTTATAATCCTAGTACCTTTGATAACTATTATACATAAATAAAGGCAACATTAGTAAATCGATTGAGAGAAAACAAATCCAGGGGAAACACATGAACTATAAGATGAAAACAAAGAAACATCAGTAACACTGAAGTTTATCAAAAACAAACGACAAAAGAGTAAACCGAAATAGTCCATCATGTTTCCCATGCAAAAGGTGAAATATCTAAATGTAAGAAAGGATAGTTATTACCATTATTATTTTGTGGTTAAAATAGTCTCTTATTATTCCCGTCCAAAGGAACTAGTGTTTCGTTTTAGTGTATTCTAGTACTTTCTTTCAGATAAAAACACATGTTTGAACATTTCAGCTGTTGCCGAAACACAAAATGAACGCCATTGCTATTTTCGTTGTTGTTTTTGCAGTTGGTCTAGGGGGTAAGTCAACTTGTTTTATAACTTTGTTGGGCTTTTTTTACATCATTCTGTCAGACCTCTTGAAAATGTTAAACTCGATATATCTATTTTTATTGGTAGTTTTGATTTGTAAAATTAAAATTCTGGACGAGACTTGAAATATAAATACGAAACTGGAACTTTTAAATAACATTACCATATTTTTTTAATATTGCCATCTAACGGGAGGTTTTGCTCGCCATAAAACAATACTCAACCAATCATTTTTCTTAAAAGTATACTGTTCTAAGTCAGAAATGTGACAGATGTTATTACATAGTCCGTTTCATTTACAGACATTGTTTTCTTTTTAAAAAATCAATAAAAGGTTTATTGTAACTTCAAACAGGGAAACGAAACTATAAAATGTAACAGTCAAACAAAAAGCAACGAGACACTTGATATATATATACAACTCGTCTAAACATCAACCCAACAATGTTAGATCTGTAAATTTGCTTTCGCAATTTTTGGTTCTTCCCTCGCCGGGATTCGAACCCATGCTACTGTGATACCGTGACACCAAATCGCCTGCACTGCAGCCGTCCCGCTAGACCACACGACCACCTGGGCTCTCAAAAAAAGAGCTTTTGGTGGGCATGTGTTACCTTTCCACGTCAGTTTTAATCTAGCGGCGTACTACAGTACATGATATATAAGGCATGAAGATGTTATTGTTACAGATCAGCTAAATTATCTATAGTAAAGGATCCTACAAATTAATGTAAGATACAGTCACAGAAAATAATTATATTCATAAGTACGTCTTAGTCAGTGACAACCCTACAACAGATGTATCCATCGGATCGCCATCAATGATGGTGATACATGGCTGTGTACATAATGTATATACAACTCGTCTAAACATCAACCCAACAATGTTAGATCTGTAAATTTGCTTTCGCAAATTGTTGGTTCTTCCCTCGCCGGGATTCGAACCCATGCTACTGTGATATCGTGACACCAAATCACCTTCACTGCAGCCGTCCCGCTAGACCACACGACCACCTGGGCTCTCAAAAAAAGAGCTTTTGGTGGGCATGTGTTACCTTTCCACGTCAGTTTTAATCTAGCGGCGTACTACAGTACATGCTATATAAGGCATGAAGATGTTATTATTAGCTCGAATGATAAATGTTATAAAAGGCCAAAAAAGGTACGAAGCTGAAGAACATTGAGGAGCACAAATTCCTAAAAAAAATGCCAAATACAGCTAAGGTAATCTATTCCTGAGGTAGAAAAGCCTCATAATCTTTTCTTGGATAGTAAACACATAACAATAACTAACCATTCATTGAAAATATATTACTATACCAAAAAAGTAGAATTCTAATTGTTTATCAGAATATTGTTTTATTTAGTCATATATGTGTTATTGTTTGTCAATTTTCACTTTAATTACGTTAATCGGTAATTTATAATGTAAATAAATAGTAATTAAATGTAAATGAAACTGAATCATAATGTATATGCCCTTTATATATCTTTATCTTTCTAATATTATACGTATGCATTTTTTGATATTTGGAAAATTTCGAAATTTTTAATCATATTATGTATTTTATTCAGTTTGACAAGGAATGAAAGACAAGAAAGACTAACCAATGAGATGTAAATGCTTACCGCATACATTACGATTACCAGATACAGACATTATGGAACACTCACTTATTTATCTATATTATTGTTTACATATCTTAAAAATTATAAAGGTTATCTATTAACTTTAGTATCTACAACGACAAGACATTGATCTTTAAATGATTTCTACGTTTTCTATTATAAACAGTATGATCGTTAAAGTGTTTTTTGGTGTTTTGGTATCTCTACTCAGAAGATACCTATTTATTATGTTTAAGGTGGAACCTAACACTACAGGGAGATTTTTATGTTTAATTGAAAAGAACGATAAGATGTTAAATTGAATTCATGAAACAAAAATTCCTACACACAATTGATAAACAAAACTAAAGGAAAAGCGCTGTACTTGCATTCTTCGTCTCAAAGAAAGAGAAAGTTGGTCGAGGATCGTTCAAGTTACACTCATTGCAACATTATAGATTATTTAAGGGCCCCTGGTTGCTAAGTGGTTTAAGTAGTTCTACTACTGTAATAACTATTCAGTCAACACTGAGGTGGTGCAATCGACTCTAACCATAATTTAATAGAATTGACAGTTTTCCTATCGAAGGTCTGTGGTTAAGTCCAAGCACTCCAGCTTCCAGAGAAACAGCAAAGCTTTGAAACCAAATATTTGTATTTATGGGGGAAATGTGATAATACAAACAAACACCACAAACATCTTCCTTGTAAGTGAAATCTTAAAGAAGAAGGTCAATAGATAGGTGACAGTCGACCTTTTTTCAAATCTCTTTACTCGATCAAGAGCAGAAAAATCAAGAAAACAAACATGAGGGAATTGCATGAACTTAAAAACAACCTGGGTACGTCGACCGGGTAAGTGTTTTTTTGCTATTTATGCACCACTAGCCATACGTATTCACACTCAGAAAAAGATACAATATGTATAATTACAGACCAGACGACTATTATTGTATCAAGGGAGCTAAGCCCACTTATCAGTTAAGCTAGTGATTAGAAACAATAATAACTCGCTCCGCCCAACAATTTGTAACGGTAAAAGCAGTTTTTGTATTAGGTGTGAACATGCATGAGCGTAAAGTATAATCGGAGATAGTCAAATGTGATGCGATGGAGCAGAGGATATGTTACTGCTGAGAAATTTTAAGAGAATATTTAGAAAGTTGATATCATTACGTTTGTTATAGATTCTAGTTAGAAGTTGCCCATCGAAGTCAACATCGAGGAAATGATCAAGATAGGAACCAGTCATCATTCGAAAGTATTCGTATTACAAGTTGGCTTGGATACATTTTGTATACTCATTAAAAATGGGTTATTGAGTGACAGAACATCATCAATATACATATAAATAAAAAAGAAGGTGTGGTATGATTGCCAATGAGACAACTCTTAAGTACAGACCACATGACACAGAAATTAGAAACTATAAGGCGCCGATTTGTCTTTAACAATGAGCAAAGCCCATACCGCATAGTCAGCTATAAAAGACCCCGAAATGAAAAATTCAAACACGAAGACTGACGACCTAATGTGTGTAAAAAACAATGAACGATAAACTAGTATAAATCACAGCAACAAAAAACAACCTCTGAATTGACGATGGATATGTTCCAATAGCCGAAACCTAAACCTGGTTTTTTGTGGCGTTTATGACGTCACCGAATTAAAATTATCACCGAGTCTCTACTGAAATGAGCAGCACGACCAATGTAGCATCTGCTAATCCTTCCACATAAGCTTGGTATCAATCCTAGTAATGTTTAAAATAGGAATGTGTTGTTCTTGATTTGATTCAAGTGTTGGTCTGTATTCATTATGATTATGGAACATACATTTTGTCAACAGGCCCCTCTAACCTTTAAGAATATCACTTTCAATCAACTCAAGAAGTTTGAAAGTATTCAAGGTTGTTTACAAATTTGATGATGACTTTTGGAAGGATTAAAAGTATTCCGATAATACGCTAGTTTGTTGTATCTGATATACCACCGTTTGTTTGTGTGATAATATTTCGGGTTTTTTTTTTGTCACATTACTGTCAGTGTGATTTCGGCTTATGAGTTTGACGTTACCTTTGGTATCTATGACCTTTATTATGAACCATTTGAACGTTATTAAAATGTTAAGCAATATGATTGAACACATGCCCCTAACAATATAATTACGTCTGGTCTAGCTGTTTCCCTTTTACTGGGGTCCTACATAATATGTCTGTTACAATTTTCTTGTAAGATACCTGACTCTGTATACCCCAAGGAGCATATATAGTCCTTGATTATTCATAATGTTTTTGATAATTACTTAATTATCTTATCATAACACATTTATATAGTGGGGGGAGAAGGAGGGGTATGGACTCGAATGACTCAAATTCTCGGAAAAGTCCGACAAAATTATAGTCCCATTATATGCGATTCGAATGATAACTAGTAATCAACCACTTGTTGGATCGTCCAAGCGGAACTTTAGTGTGATGGACATGTTTGAAAGATATGAAAGCGAAAACTAGTTCAAAATGACAAATGCTGACAATAAATTAAATGTATGTTTGAAACCAAACTCGTTAACATCAATGATTAAAATGATTGAAATAATTAAGACAAATTTACAATAATTACTGACCCAAAAAAATGATTGCTCAGGTTCTTTAAATCTATTTTCAATCTTTTAACCACATGTACCTTCAGACTATACTATCTTTGAGAAATACAGAAAACTTCATATAAAATAATGAATAATAAATAACAATTTTTATTGAGATTTTATGCATAATATTGATATAAATATATATACTCTGCAACTGTTCATAGTTTGTCTATATATTGTTAGACGGTATCGACAAACATCTGAAAATGTAAAATAAGAAATATTACAAAAAATAAAATGTACATTACAAATCAGAGATTTCGAGAAGTTTACCTGTGTTTACCTAGTCGGTAATTAAAGAGATGATTTTAATGCCGCAATACAGTTCACTTACAATCTTATTTTACGTATATATAACTGATTTGTACTATGCATTCCATCAGATATATTTACCTTTTATAAACTCTGTCATGTGTTTATTTCAGTTTTGTTTCAAATTATTTCTTTTATATCCCTCCATTTTCTTTTTCGTTAAACCAGTCCTCTTTTGAGAATGTCAATTTGTGAATCACTTATATTCACAGTTGTTTTTTTGTACTTTTATGCCATTATTAAAGTTATAAAGTATTGAATGGAACGATACATAGCAACAATCAATCAATATAGTTTTGAACTTTTGATTGTTTTTCCCGTTTTACTAGGAGTATGCATGTATGCACATCAAGTTCGAAATGAAGATTTCAAAACAACAAAAACTTGATTTAACAAGCTTTTCAATCAAATGAGTGTACTGTTTTATGATAAATATAGTATCCGTAAATAGTTATCTGATGCAACGATTTTACATGGAATATTCAATTGTTTTCAATTTGTTGATTAGGTTCTTGCTTTTGATTTTGCCATTTGAGTAAAAACTTTCCATTTTTAATTCATATAGTTTTTGTAATTTAACTTTTTTCAGTGGATATAATATATAAAAAAAGAAGATGTGGTATGATTGTCAATGAGACAACTGTCCACAAGAGACCAAAATGACACAGACATTAACAACTATAGGTCAACGTACGGACTTTAACAATGATCAAAGCTCATACTGTATAGTCAGCATATGTTATTTACAAATGCCATTTACAATTACTAGCAAATGGATATAAGTGTGGTGAGGAGAAAATCTAATATATTAAGTTAATGATAAAGTTACTCACACTATATAGTTAATAGAATTTGTCTGATGGGAATTCCTCATTGAATTCGTCTGAAGGAAATTCCTTAGTCTCTTCGTTAGATGGGAAGTCCCCTATGACCTGGTCTTGATTTGACCTCTTACACCAATAGCATTTGCATTTCGTTTTAATCCAGCCTCCAGTACATTTTCCCAAACAGCGTTTAGTAAGACAGTGGATTTTACAAGCAATTTTAATTGGACATCCATAATTAGCTTCACATACTGCAATATATTTATATAATTTAATTTTAGATGTAACGCGTCTTCTGATTGGCTGACGTTATTTTGTTATCAGCCCAATAGACATAATTAAGTCATGTGGCCGTGACGTCATCAGCGTTTTTCATGGTTTTCTACAGTTTAAAATAGAATTTAGAATTAAATTATAAGAAATGACTGTAATGTGTTTTCTGTCTATTCGAAACAACATAAAAAATGTGGTGCATACTATTAAATAACCCGCTACGCGCGTTATTCAGTGTGCACCAAATGTTTTATGATATATCTTCATAGACAGAAAAAAATATTACAGTCATTCCTAAAATATATTTGAATAAGATCAATTTCGTTTGCTAATTCTAATTAAAACTATAGATTTTATCATTTGAAATCATGGTTTCCTATAATTTCACCAAAATAATTTGTATAAGAATTTTTGAAGTTCGAGTAATGTATGAAGACATATAAAAAGCTACGATTTTGCAGCGTTACACCTTTACGAAGCTACAATTAATTTGTCATTTTGCAACTTTTCCATAACATAAAGAGACTTTACCAAAAAAAAAAAATACGGTGGTCCCTTTAATTTCTTTGCATCTTTAAAACGGAAATGTTTACAGCAATAAATATCGTTCAAATTTGAACTGTGTACAGCAATAACGTTTCATTTTCAATCAAACTTATTTCACATACATTTTTCGAGAAAATACAATTTTAAAACTGTGCATATTTGTCGTTGCTTGAGACGTACATTCTAAACATCTTGAGACTTTTCCATCCATATTAATTTGATTGTATATTTGATCTAATAGAGGGTAGATTTTTTTTATCATTCAGATATTTTGCCTTAATCAGTATATTTCAATATTGGTAAAAGAAATCATTTTTCAAAGTTAAGAGTTGCTGTGGTTGTTCACAAAGATAAATGTACAATTCCCTATTTACAGATATAGCATATTGCTGAATCCAACCTATCAGATGATATAACAACTTTTTTTTCATTTTTCTTAAGAATATTGTTAAAGAATGCGGGTAGAGCAATAATGAAAATTGTTTTGATTTGTAATTTAGTATACTAGATCTTCTGTTTTACAATCAGAGGTCATCATTTGCCGTATATAAAACCGTACATTATCAAGTTAACAAGCAAGTATTTTTTTAACAATTATATGTCATGTAATAAGTAATGTTGCCATTGTGGCTTATAAACTTACCTGTGAAATATGCTACACAAAAACAGATAAGTAAACCAACTGTTGCTTTCATATTGGAAATTTTCTTGTCAAACTAAAAAGCCAATTGAATTAGAAATTTAACATGCAAAATCAAGTATGCATCTTTGTTTTTTTTTTCTGTGAGTAAAAATATAAAAACAATTTTGACTTAGATTAAATTCGCATGGTAGATGATTTATGTCTAGCAGGAGATGATAAACTATTGATGTATCTTGCTTCTTACTCTTTTGAGTTCATGCGATTCCAACCGAGTTTTTTAATACTATATCTTCCTAATCGATGAATGAAATTTGACAATCGTTTTGATTAAACCCCTTTTTATCTGAATTCGTTATTGTAATCGAAAATCTTCCATATTTTTTATGATTTGAACATCCATGTATTTTCTACATTTGAAAATGCCTGTACCAAGTCAGGAATTTGACAGTTCGTTTTTAAGCGTTTTGTTATTTGATTTTGCCATGTGATTATGGACTTTCCGAATTGATTTTCCTCTGAGTTCAGTATTTTTGTGATTTTACTTTTTATAAAAAAATAATAATTCAACTCACCCGTTACTGTTTTACAGATGTCAAAATAATTAAGTCAATTATCGCATTACAGAGATTTATATACATGCCAATAAACAAATTACGGAAAACAAAAAGGGAAATCATTGATGATTTTTGTATTCCTGTCTACTAAGATATTGTTTTTATTTGTTTGTAAATTGTTATTCATATCCGATTTTTTGACCCAATTTGTCCCTTCTAAGTTGATTATTAGATTTGAACTTCAGTAGATTGCTTTACTTTTAACTTTGCTAACCCTATGAATAAAAAAGTCTTCTTTATTCGCGTTTTACCAATAGTTAGTGGATAATATGCCTTGTGGTACTCTGTTGCAACTAATATTTGTATGTAATTTGTATTGAGTCAGGTTTGTATCAAAAGTACATAACCTTTATGGGAGAAACTTGATCATTGTAAAAATGTTGTTGTTTTAGGAAAGACAAAGGTCGTTTGGCGGAAATATACAAAATCATTTCATCTTGGCAACATGTTAGGTTGTAATTTCTTATAATTATCCTTATTTAAGACAAAATATGATAAAGTTGATATTATAAAAAAAAGCTGTTCCTAAACATTTCAAACTGATATTCTGGCTAAAGTAATCATTTCACACCATAAAGGGACATAAGATGTCATATTCATAATATCTGATTTGTGATGCCCCCGCAATCGAAAATTGGGCATATTGTTTTACCCCTGTTCGTCTGTCCATTTGTCTTTCTTCTGTACATGTCCGTCCCGTTATTGGTATATAGTTGTTCTACTTAATTTCTTCTCATCTTGAATCTGATGATGTTTTCGCTTTGCTGTCTGTGTTTACATATTTTGAAGGTGTGTATGTGGTCAGGTTTTTAATTTTTATTAATATTTGCTTTTTAGGAAGATAGTTGAACTTTTTCATTTTTAAGTTGAAAGTTTCTAGATATTTCGTCTACAATTTAAATGCTAGGTGGTCAGGTTTTTATATATTTATTAATATTTGTTTTTTTAACGAAATATTTGAACTCAATTTGAGGGTAAAGGCGGTAAGTTATTATAGGTATTTTAAAATATTTACATTTTGCATCTGCGCAATGTATCTGAAGGCGGGCAATTGTGTCTCTCAGACACAATAATATTTCAAAGAAAGTCCTACTTCGTTTTAACACAGTTTCTTTCAAGTAGAGTGCGTGGGCATCGCTTAGTCTAGTTTGACTTAAATTCTCATATATAATTCGTACCATACGAAAAGAGGGATGAAAGAACCAGACGGACAGGCAAACTCATAAATTGAAAATAAACTGACAAAACCATGGCTAAAAATAAAAAGACAAACAGACAAGCAATAGTAAAGAAGACACGACACAGAAAACTTAAGACTAAGCAACACGAACCTCACCAAAACCTAGAGTTGATCTCTCGTGTTCTGGAAGGGTAAGTAGATTCTGCTCCACATGTGGCACCAGTCGTGTTGCTTATCTTATTACAAATACGGTAAATAGTCTTTTACGGTAGGTCACATTCGTGAAAAAGGGAGAGTATTGTAGTAACGATATAAGGAACATATCCGATATCATCTGTGAAATAGTACTTCATTAACGGTCAACCAACTAGTGATTGCGTCCGTACAATGTACGAAGGGATGGTTTCAACTTCACCATTTGGAAAAATACTAAAAGAGGGACGAAATATACCAAAGACAATCAAACTCATAGAGCATAGACAAATAAAATACTGAAACTCAAAGCCAAATTACAAAGTTCAAAAGTAACAATTAACAATGTATGGACTTGATAAAATGTATCAGGAGAGAACTCACGTTGTAATCTAGATGCAATCTTAATAACCATCGAGATTACCTCCAAATTATGACGATAACCATCAGACCCGATTGAAACATAAAAAACAATAAAAATAGACTGGTAAGCACGAAGAGTTGTTTAATAATGATTGTTCGAGGTCTGTTTGATTTCATGTCATAGATTTGGAAGAGGTAAATCCTGGATCTACTTGATCATACATGTTTTTATAGTGAATAGTTTGTTTCACTTTTCAAATAAACTCATCATAGATACCAGGTCTAAATCTTAATATTTACGCCAGACGCGCATTTCGTCTACAAAAGACTCATCAGTGACAATCGAATCAAAAATGTTATCAAAGGCCAAATAAAGTACGAAGTTGACGAGCATTGAGGACCAAATATTTCTTAAAGTTTTTCCAAATACAGCGAAGGCATTCTATTATTGAGGTAGAAAAGCCTTAGTTTTTCAAAAATTCAAAGTTTTGTTAACAGTTAATTTATAATTTTGAACATATCAATGATATCTCAAGTCAACACAGAAGTGTTCAATGTTCACATTCTTTTCTTAAGAGTTACCCAACAGACTTGATTACCAAAGAAACTAAGTCAGTGGAAAACATTACACTGCTAAATATTCATTTTGAACACAGGACTGTAAGGTACGCATCACATACAAATTAACGAGAACATTTTTTTCTTGGCAAAAGTTCACCGTGATGTTTCAATGAAAATAGGGTGTTGTTTCAGGAAAGACAAATGTCGTTTGGCGGATAAGATATAAATTTTAACATGTTTGATCTTTAGAAATTTCCGCTACGTGTTTATTTGTCATTATTGGTTTCGTTTCATTTGGTCTTTTTAACTTTTTGGATTCGAGCGTCACTGATGAGTCTTTTGTAGACGAAACGCGCGTCTGGCGTATACTTAATTTAGTCCTGGTATCTATGATGAGTTTATATTCAAACCACTTTTAGATAAAGACAATGTCGTAAAATTCAAGAAGACGTTCAGTTAAAAAATATTTAACTGGTTGTAATGATAATTTAACAGAAATTCAATTGAACTATTGATAAGATAAAAATATTAATACGTTTCACAATGGACCGAATGACACTGTATAAAATTATTTTAGATTACCAATACTAATATTTATCTGCGTGTGTAGTCAGCATTCATAGGTTGGCATACACAGCTATAAAACTGAAACTAGTATTTGATTATTTCCCCCATTACTTGGTTGTGTTACAAAGAGAGCAAACCAACTTGAAATGTGATACCTAACGCTACGTTTGAATACAAAATACAAACTGGAAGTACTAAACTAGTTGTTACAATCAGTCAAATAACTGGAGATTTAACTGCGTTCCTTCATATATATTGGTGAATTTCTTGATTAATTAACGGGGCCTTTTAAAGCTGACTATGCAGTATGGGCTTTGCTCATTGTTGAAGGCCGTACGGTGACCTGTAGTTGTTAATGTCTGTATCATTTCGGTCTTTTGTGGATAGTTGTCTCATTGACAATCATACCGAATCTTCTTTTTTATAAAGACATGCATAATCTTAAAAAGTTGTAAATTTCGATAAACCTTTTCCCCGTAAACAAATATGAATTGCAAGTTTGAAGAAGTAGACAAATTATACTTTATTTGATTTTAACAGAAATTGAATGAATCTTATTTTGCATCCAGAATTTTGGGCTCCGTATTAAATAATAATTTTTTTTTACATTCCACCATCATAGGTAAAATAGGGACGAAAGATACTAGAGGGACAGTCAAACTAATAAATCGGAAATAAACTGACAGCACCATGGCTAAAAATGAAAAGGACAAACAAACAAACAATAGTACACAAGACACAACATAGAAAACTTAGGAATAAACAACGCGAACCCCACCTAAAACTAGTGGTGATCTCAGGTATAAATGTCTAATTGTTTTACATGTGTGATCAAATTTACTTTGTGTCAAAAATAGGGTTGTCAACGGTTAACCGATTACCCGGTTAATCGGTCGAACGACCGAATACCGAAAACCAAAAACGCTAACCCGTCAACCGGACTTTTTTTCAATTTCGATAGATTAGATAAAAATTTGTGTTGAAAATCAAATCATTAAATAGTTATGTTTGATTGAAAAATTGTCGTCGTGGTAATTAGTTTGACAGATCAATTGCCCAGTATATTGATTGTTATTGTTATTCCTTAAAACATCAAATTAATTAGAGTTCGGGGCAGGCTCTTTAAGAAACATAATTAGTAAACATGTTTTTTTAACTTTAAATCAGATTTAATTTTACTAATTACTTCATTATTTCGTTTTCGATCTTATATGGTGTAAACCTACATTTAAATGTGCAACCTCCGTAGTGCAAGGGTTAGTCTTACTTTAAATTCAAAATAGTGAAATTCAAACCAATGTGAATGTACTCAATGTATACGTCAAAGTACGAGTAACATGCTTAAAGAAAAAAGCAAACACAGTGAAGAAACAGGTCGTACAGCATGTACAATGACCTATAGTTGTTAATTTCTGTGTCATTTTTGGTCTCTTGTGAAGAATTGTCTCATTGGCAAGCATACCACATCTTCTTTTTTATAATTAATCATTTCAAATTGAAACACACCCCATTATTTTCGGAGGGAACAAGAGAAAAGAAAGAATGATAGGTTTCAGACATATGACATATTCAATTCTACGAGATTAAGAATTTTTTTTTGATTTTTTAATCTGAAGTTTGTACAAACGCTATAGTTGATACGGTGTATTTGATTATCAAAAGTCAAACTTCGCCAGGAATCCTCACAGACAAGCCTTATAATGCTAAAGGAAAAACTTCAACTCTTAAAGTGTATTTATGACTTGGATGAAAGGTTGTCAAATTGACACTCATACCACATCTTATATCTATATGTAGGGTTCTATTGATAAGACTTTCAAACAACACCTTAAATTACCGGTTAACCGGTTAATCGGCCGAACGATTATCCGACCAACCGGTTAAGCAAAAATGTTCGATTTGACAACACTAGTCAAAACCATGCGGTGTCAAATATATTCAATCACAATCTAAAGTCATAGTTGTTTGAGCTTCAATGTTGTGTCTATAATTTTCCAAACTGCTGGTGTAATATCACTATTGATTTTCACCTATTAGTCATTGTTAAATTTGCAAATATTTTCAAATAAAACAAATACTTGGCATGAGTAAATTTTTATTCTATCCAGTACAATAGAAAAAAATTCACATAACTTTTCATTGCATATAAGAAACTTACCATCATTGGAAGTTAACCAATCAAAATTCTCCCCTTATCTATCATTTTAGATTTAGGAACCATGTAACCACAAGTTTACAAAATATTCCATAGAAACCCAACATCAAATAAATAATGGTGCTTTGAATAACCCAAGACATATGTTTATGACACAGAAATATTGTACTGCAATGAAATGTAGGATTAATTACCTACAACGGTGAAATTTAAGGGAATTTTTTTTTCGACCTATTTTCGTATTCAACCGGATGTGACGTACCATGATTTGGTTGTATTACACCTGCATAGGGTCCGACCTCTGCGGTCGTATCAAGCTACGCCCAGCAGAAAATTTATTGTAAAAAATGACCATATGCACTTGCGCAACATCTTAACGGATATAAACATCGTGAAAACCAACAGATAATATGTTACTGGTCAAAAATTGGAAGTAGATTGAAAAGTTGATATTTACACGTTTGTAAAAAAAGATTCGAGTTTAAAATGATCCCTCGATTTATTAAGACGAGGACAAGAAAATACGCGTATTGGATGACAGAACATCACCAAAACAGCAAAAAGCGATATTCAAGATCTTTTCATAATGCTTCTTCGTTTTGTCTTTTAAAAGTATCGTTAGCGAGTATGAGTTAGCAACATTTTATTACTGGATATTACCAAAACATTTTTTTATAAAAAAAAACAAGTTCTGTTATTAAAGAGACCAATTGGTGCCGACAGGAAAACATGTTGTTATACACAGCTTCAGTCATCTCATCACAGTGAAAATATCTGGCAAATTTACCTTCTTTATTACAGATGAATGTTTTATGACTTGCAGCAAATTTCTGTACACTCAGACAGCATACAGACTTTGTAAAGGGCCATTGAATAAGACTAGAGAAATACTTTTATAAACGGATGCGTTGTATAGAGTTGGAAATCGGAACTTTCAACCTAATTGCAGTGAACATAAACAGCACGTAATCAATCTTAAACATAAAACAAAATCTAATTAAACTTCCAGTTTATACGATATCTACAGCTTAAATTACATAACATGATTGCCTCCATAGAGGGTTCCTCGCTACAAGGAAGTTATTTAACCAAGTGATGAATTTGAATCCTCCCGTGGGAAAATATTACGGTTGCCATTTTGAGTTTGTTGACCTTAACGGTATATGTGTTTAAGAGATTAATATAAATATGTTCCAATAACAAAAACCATTAACCCGTATATGATAACACCGACTATTTAATTATTGCCGATTTAATAGGGTAAATTCAGTAAATAAATATACGTCATAGGGATCGCCAATTTTTGGGAAAGCTTTTTATATAAAACTGAAGTCATGTGCTCTTCTGATTGGTAGATAATGTTTGTAAGAAATATTTTTGGATAGATGGATCAAAACTAGAGTTAAACATATATTTTTTTAAATGTGAACGTACTAGTTATTTTTACTACAGGGTTAAAAAGTAATTGGGGTCAGTAAAGAAATAAATTGCAAATCTACATTGTTTGTAAACAAGGTCATGTGAATGCATAAAAATGCCGCATGACCCTATGTTTTTATTGTTGCCAAAAATAGGACTACATTTGTACTTTCATGAATGATATATGAAAGATTTTAATTTCTAAAGTTAAATAAGTTATAAATATAATTCAAGACATAGATTAATATTAAAGTCAATGGGAGATTTTTTACTGCATTTACTCCCAATAATTACACGAACAACACAGCCGATGTTGATAAGGATCTACTTACCTTTCCAGAGAAACCTGAGATCAACTCTGTTATTGCTTTCGTTGGAAATGTTGGTCTGTATTTTTATTTTTTGTTGACAGAAAAGTGTATCCTGATAAATTTCTAGGTTTACTTTAGTTCTGGGTTAGAATGTTTACTTCTAGTCTGATGGTTTACGAATTAAGTTATGTCTTCTTGTTAGATAAGAAGAAAGAGCCAAATCGCTATTAGTTAATGCATTATTTAGAAATAATTCATGGAAGCCATAATTTTTGTTGGGGGTTTCGTAACAAAGAAGCTGTCATGTTGACTTGCAGAAATCAGTTAACATGCCAACATTGTAATAGAATAGAAAATAAAACAAACCCTACCGAAACAAATCCATTTTAATGTAATATTATACGAATTTCAATAGTTCATGTAAAGATAAAACCTTCAACTTTGGCGTTTTTTATTTGTATAAAGTCACGTTTTGAAATTACTTAAGTGCGCCAAAAGGTATTAATGGACTTTCGCAGAATTTTACTTTATTTTGATTTGTAGATTTCTTCGATCTCTTGTGCATGAATTATATTTGCTATGCATCCGAAAAAAAAGGCTCTGTAATTATTTGTTTTTTTCAATTGCAATTTTTAGTAAATTAAAATCGGAATAGCGTTTGCAATAAGTTCCGATACATAAGGATTGACAAGGGAGGTATATTGTAACATCCATTATTATGTATATCTCTGAGTCTGTGTTACGTATAGATATATCGAGACTTTTATCATGGTGTTGTTAACAACGCCACTAAGCACTTCATATAAGAATCAATAATGTACCATCGTTTGGGTGGTTGGTTTTATATTGCTCAGTTTTTAATAATCTATATACAGTGTAACTGGTCTAATCCGACACACTGGGGACCAGTAAAAAATGCCGGATTAAGCAGGGTGTCGGAATACTCAGGTGTCGGACTAGGCAGGTTACACTCTATGTTGAGTTGTATGACTATAATTACTTTCTGTTGATAATGAATGTTTCGACTGTTTGTCATGGCATTGTCATTTTTTTTTTCTGCTTATGAGTTTGAATTATATTTTGGTAGCGTGTGCCTAACTTAAACAATCTGGCATACATTGCATTTTAGGAAAAGAACGACGAGTTGTAATTCTGATACACTTTCTAAAGTACTTGGGATCACACATAGGTTTTGAAATAGAGTAAAACAAATTCATTTTGAATGTTTAGCTATATCCTTGGACATGTTCCCCTTGAATACTAAGCAGACAGTCATTAACTGCAGTGATCTCAGATGACTTTTTCTCTCTCCGAGGATTCTTAGATTGATAGTGACTGACGATTGTTAATATGTGTGTATTGATTTTATAAATTTTGTTAAAGTTTTGTATCGGTTCTTGCGTGTTTTAATCTAAATGTGATGATAGAACATGAAGAAGATATATATGGACTAAAAAGGCACAAAGTTCAAAATTCAACTTTACACAAATCTCATACTGTATTTTATGCATTCCAAAATTATAACGACGCTCTTGATTTCGAATGAGTCAACCTCGGATGAAACGAATACTTTTTGTCTACCCTTTCGACTTCGACTCAACGAGGTTCGATTATTTTCTGTTGAAGCTTTACTCACATTAAGTTATTTTTTCTTGTGTGCCTAATATACATGTATGTTGTGTTTATTTGTAATACGATTTTTGGTTCTTTACATCACCCCTCTATCGTCTTGCTACATGTACATTGTACCTACAGACTATAAGTATTTTTGACAAATGAAGTGTATTTCATATATGAACAAACCCCGATTGGTAACAAGATTTATTTTTAATATTTTATGTATTATATTCTCAGATATTTACTCGATAACTGTTTATAACGTGTCTTGATGTTGTAACTTGGTGTTGACAAACATCTGAAAAAGTCAAATAAAAAACAGAATAAAAGAATAAAAGGTACAATAGTTATCAAAAGTACCATACTTATAATTTAATACACCAGAAGCGCGTGTTGTTTACATGAGACTCATCATTGACGTTCAGATCAACCCATTCAAAGTTTTATCGAATAATAAGTCTTTGTCTCAGCTCTATAAAAATCAGACCTGACGCATATGGTTATTGGAAAGGTAATCCGAAAGGTGTCAACTGATATAACGCCTACATACAGGTAACCAACAATCGTATTTTACGTGGATTTAACTGAATTGTACTCTGAATTCCAATAAGATCGATAATATTAAGTAAATAATAAAATTACTCACAATATACAGTTAGTTGATATCGTCTATTGGGAATTCCTCCGTGAATTCGTCTGCTGGGAATTCCTCATTGGATTCATCTGCTGGGAATTCCTCATTGGCCTTGTCTTTATTTGACCTCTTACAGATATGGCATTTGCATTTCCTTTTTATCCAGCCTCTTCCTCCGCAGCGTCCAATTAGACAGAGTTTCCTAAGGCAATGGAGTCGACACAAAGTAGGAATTGGACAGCCATAATTAGCTTCAGTTACTACAATATGTATATTTATATATATATGATTGAATAAGATCATATCTGTTTCCCAAATTCAATTCAAAACTACAAATGTTATCATTTGAAATCATTCTTTCTTGAAAATCCATACAAATAATTTTGATACAAATGTATATTTCATTGATGTAAATAAAGGCAACAGTAGTATACCGCTGTTCAAAACTCATAAATCTATGGACAAAAAACAAAATCGGGGTAACAAACAATCTAATTAAAAACCGATCTCTCATCGCTCCTGTTTCTGATATGTCGCGTGGCATATCAGAAACAGGAGCGATGAGAGATCGGTTTTTAATTAGATTGGGTAACAAACTAAAACTGAGGGAAACGCATTAAATATAAGAGGAGAACAACGACACAACATTAAAATGTAACACACACAGCAACGGACTAAGCATTAAACAAAATCCGATGAGAATAACCAATATAACATCAAAACCAAATACATCAATTTGGGATAGAAAAGTACCGTGACACGTCTTATAGTAATGTGAATTTACACTCAAATATAGGAGAAAACAAACGACACAACGGAAGCACAACGTAAAAATGTAACACACACAGAAACGAACTATGATATAACAATGTCCATTTTCCCGACTTGGTACAGGCCATTTTTAAAGCAAAAATGGTGAGTTGAACCTGGTTTTGTGGCATGCCAAACCTCGCACTTTGATGGCATTGTTAAATATAACATTAAAATGACAACATAATAATACAGGACTACAATACAAATAAATAGGAGAACGTAAACATTTCCGCTTTAACGATATGAAAAAATAGTTGGTTGGCGAATTCGTTTTTGTTATGTAAATCATTTAAGTTGAGTAATGTATGAAAAAAATAAAAAGTTTGTGTTTGCAGCGTTACACTTTAACGAGGTTACGATTATTTTTGTCGTTTTTTATCCCATTTTGAACTACATAATTATTGAGACTTATTGTGTTCCTCCGTTAAAAAATGAATATGATGATTCCTTATAATTTGTTCATATTCTTAAAATTGACATGTTTACAGCAATAAAAAATCATTTTGAATCCAAATTCTGTCTACGGATTTTCTAGAACATGAACATTCTCATAATTATTTTCAAATCGAAATTTTTTTACAACAATAATATTATTTTTAATAAAATTTCTGTGGATAATTTTCGTTGAGTTTGAAGTTCATTCTATATATTTTAGATTTGTTCACCAATCTTTAAATTGACTTTACATCTGGTATAACAAATGTTACATTTATCATTATTTGATATTCAGATATTCTGCCTTATTCACTTTTACTTAACTTTTGTTAAACAAATTCAAATTTTGAGTATTTTCGTTTTTTTTATAAATACTCATTTAATAGTTCTATATTGCAAACTATTTATACGATTCATCCGATCTCTTGAAATAAATCACAACTGTAATTCTATTAATAAATGTATTTAATTATAACTTTATTTATTTATCTTAACATCTTTTTTAAAGCGCTTGCATTAATACACATTTTTCTTAAAGTATATCTTGTGTATAATTTTTTGTGAACACATTTAAAAAATACAGGGAACAATTCTTCAAATCAATTAAAACTTGCATAAATTATTCGATTTTCTATATTTTTCGTTATTATTGTGTAGTTAGCCAAAATATAAAATTAACAGTTCTATTGTGGAAGTAAGGAATACAAATAAAAAAATCCGCCTATACTTTATATAAAAACTGATATTTAATAATAAAAAAAAACATCTATCTAATAAGTAAAGATTCGCCGTATTGAAGATCTATTTTTCATTTTAAAAAGTAGTTGTTTAAGGCAAACAATGCGTCTCTGTAGGGAAAATATGTTGCTTTGTAAGAAAGATTACACCTAATTTCAATATGGTTATATAAATAATGATAATGATTTCCAAAAAATGTCATCAACATATTTGGAAATAACCAATCAAAACAATTCACATTTATGAATTTGCAGATAAAACTTTTCAGCAAAGTGAGACCTGAATAAGTTTTAACAATGTCTACGAAACAAAAATGCATGTTTATTTGAAATAAATTAAGAAATTAACGAGAGGTGAAACACCTTTAAAATACGACTGCACCAAGCAGACACTTTGAACGTTGCGCTTGGTAAACGCGGGTGTCTCGTAATCTTACCTGAGAGATATGCTGCACAAAAACAGATCAGTAAACCAATGATTGCTGCTTTCATATTGGCAATGTTCTTGGCAAACTTTAAATAAAAAAGGTTGCATTTAAAACTAAACATGCTTGTATGACATATTCCCGATTTCCATTCTCAATTTTATTGTGTCTGTAGATAAATTGGTGAAAATCATTTGAGTGTGCATTCGAATGGCGGGAGATTAGTGCATAGCAGCAGACGATTATCTATCGATGCACCCGGTCTCTCCAACTTTTTGAGTTCATGCAATTCCCGCCAATAGTTTCATAACTTAATCTTACTTTAACCTCAACAGTTTTTGGTGGGGTTTGTGTTCCTAAGTTTTTAGTTTATTTATGTTTTGTGTTGCGTTCTGTTATTTGTCTATTTGTCTTTTTCTATTTTAGCCAAGGCGTTGTCCGTTTATTTTCGATTTATGAGTTTGACTGTCCTTCTGGTATCTTTTGTCCCTCTTTTTCTTTTATCGATTAGCGAGATTTAAAATACTGTTGATTTAAATATCGTCTTGGTACCTGTTTTGACGCGGACCAGAAATGACGCACCGATTTAGTTTTCGGTTTTATATTTCTAAACAAAAGCCGTGACGTCATCAAGATTTACCGTTCCATAACATGTTGGTGAAGGTCATCTGACTACAACAAAGATGCCTAAAGCTCTGCCCAGAAATGTTATTATTGCTTGAAATATTAAAGATAATGCAATTTCCGCCATTTTATTAAGGTCAAAAACATTCTACCCTTCCCTGGATGATTACCAGTCCTACATCCTCTTTGGCCAATAAAAATATGTAACCGCATGCTTCCCCATTTTGTGTTTTTGAAATCACATGACTGTCATGTGATATGGTTTTACATTTAAGCGGGAATCACAGTAGAACAAATGATCGTCGCTTATATGATTTTCTATGGTTTATCGATTTTTTTTCATTTAATGTATGAGGTAAACATTGATAAATGTATTGTTGTCATTAGTGTTTTATGAATGCATTTACTTTTTATTTTCAAATATATAGAATATATATATCAGTTTCATAAATTTTGTATAATTTTATAATAAAATTGAAAGAAAAAAAAAATAATTAAAAATTTTGTTCTACTTTCCCTATGATCATTAAAGTGTATGAAAATTTCAAAATTTGTAAATAAAATAGAATTTGTTGAACAGTGTTAACTATAAAGAATCCAGATTGAAGCAATTTTTCGATTATTAGGTACGAGCAAGTGTTTTTTACTGGTTTGTTTACAGTGCGTCATTACTGGTACCCATCATTTTTTGACATTCCGTTTGTAATGTTAGCAAACATGATTTTTATTGCTTTTAATGTTTCAACTATCTACTGTTTAATGATTGAAATATATTAACAAGTAATCAATCTTTTATTCCATTCCGTTTTTCTACTTCTTTTAAATGGTTGATTAAATGCAGAGACAAATACAACGTTAGGTGCGTCATTACTGGTTCCTCTGGGATATCTATGTATTATAATAAAGAAAAATAATTCGACTCACCCTTTAATATTTTGCAGATGATTTCAATGTTTTAGTTATTAGTTTAACGCATTACAAAGGTATATACATGCCAAAAAACAAACAACGGAAAACAAACAACGGAAAAACTATTCTCATCCGTGTTTTCCGGTTTACTGCGATAATGTATTTGTTTTTAAATAGTCATTGAAATTTATTTATAATACTTTATTGTTTTGGTTTAGTTTTCATTCTAAAACGATTAATTATATTTGAACTTCGGTGAATTGCTTTACTCTCAACTTTCAAAATGAAGTAAGAAAATGTTCTATTGTTGTTAAATTAAAGCGGCAGTATGTTATCGATGTTCAAATCTAAGAACTAGAAAGGTAGATACAAACTCAAGCAACAAACAAAAACTGAGGGAATCCAATGACACTTTTCTGGAATATTGTATAAATCAGAGTAAAGCAAAGGAGAACCTCATAAAAGTGTGCAGTTAACTCATTTATAAAGATAACAGTTCGCTTACTTCTGTAGGTTGTAAATTTCTTAATTCAGAAGCATTTTTTTTTCATATTGCAATATATAAGTTAAGATTGGTAATGAAAAAAGAAAAAAAATCAATATTTATTTATTTATAAGTAAACTTCTTAGCATACTTCGAGGTGTTATGTAAATGTCAGAAATAAAATCATCTTCTCTTGCAATGTACTGTTCAATAATTAGTACTCAATGATTCCTCGTTTCAAGTTTAATACAGTATACACATAACAAATAATTAAAAATAATTAATTCATAAAAAAGACAAAAAAAGCTTCCAGTTAATTTAATATATGAACTCTTGTTTAATTTTAAATGATTTATTCCTTTGTTATTTTTATGCGTTTGAATTTTAATTTTAATGTGTACACATGTTTTATTTATGTGATATTGTTATTTGATGAATATTCATGACTATTTTAACATATTACAGGTTTATATTATAACCACTGGGTCGTTACTTCTGATTGTTCCAAAGTCATTCATAAGAGTACAATATACTAAATATTCATTGTTTTTGAAGTGTCAGGATAAAGGTTTTCTGAAATATGTACAAACATTAGTTTTGTTGGGTTGGTTTTTTCTATTTGTTGAATTTTGTTTTGAAAGCATTTTTATAGTTTTTCTAATATTTTTCACAATTCTTTTAGATTGAATAATTTTTGCGCTTGGAATACTTGTATTATAAACAACTAGTATATATTTGTTTAGGGGCCAGCTAAAGGACGCCTCCGGGTGCGGAAATTTCTCGTTTCATTGAAGACCTGTTGGTGACCTTCTGCTGTTGTCTGCTCTATGCGTCAAAGTTGGAAACTCAGAACTTTCATATTAACGTAGTTATATATATGCATCTAATTGTCTTTTTCATTAACAAAATGTTCATATTGTTAATTATGTTCTCTACAGTTTTGTATACCTTAATGTATTAATATAAATTTCATGTTACTTACACATGATAATGTTGTAATTTAAATGTGCTATAGCATAATTGTGCTTATTGCAATAAACGTATTTATCTTATCTTATCTTATGGTCGAGTTGTTGTCTCTTTGGCACATTCCCCATTTCCATTCTCAATTTTAACAATAAGAAGATATGGTATGATTCCCACAATGAAAACTCTCCATCTGAGACCTAATGACATAGAAAACACGATTATTGGTCAACAACTATGATTTTTGTAGGCTTGAAATACAAAATTGTTCAAATCGTGTGAGCATATTTTGATCCCTTTCACACCCATTTTTAAATATTGAAAAATTGGAAAACACCTTAATTTTTTTTTAATTTATCAAGACCCCCTTAACTTCTATCCCTTCCTTTATTTTAAAAATGACAAGTTCCTACGTAAAAAATTTAGGGAGCTACCATTTGATTTTTATGGGGGGGCTAGGATGAAAAATTTTGTCCTGCATTTTTTTTTAGCTGTAATCTCTGTCCTGCCTTTTTATTTTTCACTCTGTTCGGTCCTGCCTTTTTTTTTTAGTTTATCCTGACTTTTTTTTACCTAAATTGTCGTCCTGACTTTTTTTTTTTTTTGCAAGTGTCTCATCCTGCCTTTTTTTTCTACTCAAAACTCCTGTCCTGCCTATTTTTTTAAAATTTCATCCTAGCCCCCCATTAAAATCAAATGGTAGCTCCCTTACGGTAGAAAGTTTATTCATAGTGAACACCCCTCCCTCCCTCCACAAGAATATATGAACGAAAGGTTCCTTAGTAAAACTGAATTTCAAATTCTTACAATTTTGCCTCTAAGTATTATTTAATGAAAATGAAGAGTTATGGACACTTTTCTCCTTCAATCCGATAGACAGAGTATAACACATAATAACATATTTCAACTACGTCTAAAGTCTATGCAAAAAAGATTCGATTAACATTTTTTTTTTACAATTTTAAACATATAATTTTTATATTGAACTAAAAGTAAAAGAGGACTTATTGGTCCATTGGGCCGGGTGTATTATATATGTAATTATATTTTGTACAAATTTATATATTTATGCTGACTTACACATATGTCACTATAATAAACAATTTACTTACTTACTTTATAAACATTAAATGTTAAGTACAAACCATCCGGTCATAAAACACCCTATATTTCTCAAAAAAGGTCAGTGGGTTAGTAAAAGGATGTCCGAATACCGGCAAAGGAAAAAACAAAGGGAAATATGATAGGATCTAGTTGAACTCTATTTTGCGGTCTCATTTCTTGAATAGTATAACATGTATATGTTCGAGACCATATGAGTACGGTCTGCCTAATATTAAGAAGTTGGTCAAGTTTGTTAGATACAAATGTATATTACAGACCAACATAACTTTAATCTCAAATTAATATAAAAATTTCAATTGTATAATTGAAAATTAATATTTTAACTATTTGAAAAAGTCACGATATTTTTTGAAATATGTTATTTTCCTTTTTCATCCTCTTCTTTCGGCATTTAGGTCAGGTTTTGGTTGCCAAACTGCACTTATTAAAATAATAGAAGACTGGGAAAAAACTCTGGACGAGAACAAATTTATTGCTGCAATTGTAATGGAAATATCTAAAGCATTTGATTGTTTACCTCACGATTTACTTTTACTTAAATTGGAAGCATACGGTCTGTCTAAAAATTCTCTAAAATATTAAAAAGTTATTTAGAAAACAGAAAACAACGAATTAAAATTGGAAGTTCTTACAGCGAATGGTATCGTATGTTTAAAGGCGTACCACAAGGGTCAATTCTTGGTCCAGTTCTTTTCAATGTCTTCATAAATGACATATTTCATTTTGTACAAAAAAGTACCATTTATAATTATGCTGATGACAACACTGTATCATACAGTGATCATAATTTAGATAAAGTTGTTGAAAGTTTAGAAACTGATAGTTTAAATCTAATAAACTGGTTTTCTATAAATTTAATGAAGGCTAATCCTGACAAATTCCAGGCTGTAGCCATTGGGGAAAAAACAAGTAAACATAATTTGATATTTAATTTAAATGGAAATAAAATTTCTTGTGAAGAAAATGTTAAACTTCTTGGAATAACTATAGATTTGGACTTGAATTTTAACAATCATATTTCTGAAATATGTAAAAAGGCATCAAGACAATTAAATATTCTAAAACGTATGGGTAAGTATTTAAACAGGCTAGGTAGGTTAACAGCATACTACTCATTCATACTTTCGAACTTTAACTTTTGTCCAGTAATTTGGCACTACTGTAGTGAAAAAATTTCTTTTAAAATGGAAAAAAATCAAGAAAGAGCTCTAAGATTCATTTATGAAGATTATGATATTCCTTACGAAAAATTGCTAGAAAAATCTAAATTACCATCTTTAAAAATAAGAAGAATAAAAACAATTGCAATAGAAACATTTAAAATAATTCACCAAAAAGTCCGAGCTACCTTCATGATTTGATTGATATAAAAGTTAACAAGTATGATTTAAGATCACAGGAAACAGCAGTACTCCCAAGAGTTCGAACTACTAAATATGGCTTCAGATCTTTTCGCTATAATGCTGCACAAATCTGGAATGAGCTACGGAACCATTGTCGAGTGGAAACATCTTTCGACCAATTCAAAAAATTGGTACAAACATGGTATCCAAGTAACAGCTCATGCCAGTGCAGTGCATGCATATAGTGTTTATGCCTGTTTTATTTTACTTTTTATTTTCTGTGTGAATATTTGATTTGTGCAATCTTATTATTAACTTGTGCTATGTTTTAAGTGTACTATATGCTTTTAACTTATATATGACATTATGGTATCTTACTATGCATTATATGTTTAAAATTGTGTTTTTTTCATGACTTTTGTATGTGTGTATTGTATTTGTGTGTGTGTGTATTGTATTTTGTTTTAAGTCGATTTGAAAAGCTAACTAGAGCTTGTGTTATGTAGTTTATTGAATATCGACTCTAAATAAAACTTCGAATCTTGAATCTTGAATCTTGAATCCTGTATTTATCAGGTCAGTAATATAATACTAATACATTAATTGAATCTGCTCACTGAAATGAAGTTATCGGCAGTAAACATTAAATTGTTACATTTTTTTCTAACCGTCTGCACTTGATCCCCTTTCTGTCATCCCATAATAAAAAGATGGGTTAAAATATTTATTTTGATGGTATAAATGAAGGCAGCACTTCTAATGGATCGTGACTTGTTGCGTCGACAGAGTACGCGACTATGCTTTATGTTGGGGTTTTTTTTGGGGGGGGGACGGGGGCGGGGGGATTAAACAAAACAACATATGGATACCATACATGCTTCGAGAAAACCTGCAAAATCTGAGACACCAAACTATCCATCCCTGCATATGGTCGTTCTTCATATCCAACAAACAAACAGAAAACGTACTGACTTGCAGTCATGAAACTAATATTGAATTGTACTCAGAATTCCAATTAGATCGATAATATCAAGTAAACAATAAAATTACTCACTATATACAGTTAGTTGATATCGTCTATTGGGAATTCCTCCGTGAATTCGTCTGCTGGGAATTCCTCATTTGATACGTCTGCTGGGAATTCCTCATTTGATTTGTCTGCTGGGAGTTCCTCATTTGATTCGTTTGATGGGAAATCCTCAATGACCTCACTGCATGAACGCATGCGTTTACTAACATTTAATTTTCAAATTCCTTTCTACTTAAGTTTAGAAATATACTTGAAATTTAAGGCAAATTATACTACAAGTTTGTCAGAAATTATTGAATTGCTTCGATTTGAAAATTAATTCACATTAAAGTAAATTTACAATACAATATATTTCAAGTTTATCAGAATTTATAAAAAGTTTTTTAGTTGGAATTGAATAACGAATAATGCGAAATTTAAAATATTTTCTACTTCTAATTTATGAGAATTTAATCTGTTATGTTTTTTTGCAATTTAAAGTCTAGTTAAATTACATTTTACCCCATCTTTAATGAGAGTTATTTTTATAGTATACATATAGTTAGGAGTGGTTTAAAGCAAATTAGCAAAATATAGCATTAATTTTATATTCAAGTTATTCTATTCTTTTTTCTTCTTTGATTTGTTCACTGAATTATCGGATAACGAGGAAAGTTACTAAACATAACTTTTGTGCAGACATTTGAGACAACAGTTATTTAATCTGAGGTTGGATATATCGGCTAAGTAATAAATCATTTATTTATTTAAAAGACTATGTTTGGGGGTCAAATTTCAAGAAGTTGATACTAATTCTTTACTCCCCTTTCCATTATTATATATATATAACTTCTTTTACATTGCAAATTCCTATTTTCCTCGTACATAATTTAACAATTTTGGGGTTATTAAGAAATAAGGCTTTTATTTTTCTCAATTTAATTGTTTCATAGTTTTCATGTCGGGGCTTATTGTAGCCGACTATACGGTATAGGGTTTTTCTCATCGTTGAAGGACGTTCTGTACGGTTGCCTATAAATTAAATCCACTTCATCTGAATTTTGGTGGATATATATATATATATAGAGTTTAAAACTTAGTTGTCTCATCGGCAAATATGCCACATCTCCTTATTTTATAAACATCAAATATGGTGTATTATGCTATTAAACTGTTTAATCATTCGTATATTATTCGTCATTATTTATATTCCTTTGCATTATCAGTATAGTCAGGATATTTAAATTTTGCAATAAATTAGCATATGTTGTAATTGTTTACCATACCTCTGGTTTTGCTTAGTATGAATCCAAAATTGTATCCTTATGTTCGTAGAGTTTACCTCCCTTTGATTACAAAAGATGCATCCAGGGGAACTAACTGCGCTGCATTTACAACAACGTTTTATTTGGTTATTCTTAAATATTAGATACATGCTAATTGGTTAATTTACCGTTTATATCTTTCTATTTACTACCACAACAACGCCAGCACATAAACGAATTTGTAATATACAATCAAGGTTAAAAAAATAGAAAAGGTAAAATACTGTAAAATGTTAAGGACATGGCTGTTTTCCTAAACAGATCATATATCTAGTATCTGTTTATGTAAACAATACAATTGAAAGAGTCTGGCCAATCTTTGAATTAAGAAGCAGAAGAAAAATAAAAACATGAAGCAACTGTAAGATATAATAGTGCCCTGTGAAAATGTGTCCACCTGGACAGTTTTTCATTGAATTTTGGTATTAAATAATGTCCATTGCCATGAAATATTGTCGCTTAAGTGGACATATTTTTATAGTCCGAGATTACTCTGACGTCCAACGGCTGTTTTGCCAGACAAGCTGGGGCCGTGGGACGTCAGAGCTCGTCCCATATCAAAAAGTGGATATTTGCCCACCCAAAATATATGCGCTGCTTCGTCGCTTCTGATGCCGACTGACGGCCTTGGAATTATATAAATCGGGCATCAATCTGTTCATTTTTCATTTATCTCTTCATTTATGTAAGTTTCACCTACCTGCCAACCTTTATTTTTCCATATTTTAACAGTTTTCACAGTGACCCATCGATGTCGGCATTTTGCCTTTCATTTTCAAAGATAATCACGTGACCACGAGAAAACAGTGATGATTTATGCAAATGACCATAATGTAACACCTCCTTCATTTACGATGCAAGTTATCTAAATGTCCGAGAGCTTCCGATTGTAACGTGGTCGGAACTAAATGCTTCATACCGATCTCCTGTAAAGGAGGTGAAAAATCGTGGTTGGCTACTAAATGTTAAACATCGATCTCCTATGAAGGAGGTGAAAAAAATATAAATATTTGCATATTTTGAATCTCGAGACCACGAACTCTCTCGTAACTTGACGTCCATTTGAAAGTGAAAGCGAAATTGAAAAAGCACGGTCAGAATATACGTAAATAATAAACTAAACGAAAACAAGAAAACCCAAGGACTTGATATTGACTTTGGATGGGAACGTCAAAGATCCGGTTAAAACATATCAACAATCCGCTTATATAACTTGGACAGTGTTGGAACAATCGCCGATGTCGGATTTATGACAATGACTGCTCAATACTTATCTGACATAAAACATACGTCAAGTGCTTGTTTCTAATTGTTCTTACTATAAATATTATCTGAATCAAAGATTGTAATCATACTTGTAACATAAAATGTTTTTACGTTATAATATTTGGAGTGTCCATAAAAAGAAGATATGTTGGATAAACGTTTCTGCTTTAAAAAGCCTCAATCTGAAAAGTCACACACTTTTGATCAAACGGTTCTATAGCGTGAAAATGCGCTAATGTTCAATCTAGAAGTAGAATCAGAATAATTTCACTGATCTGACTTCTGACTTCACCATGCGTGATTGCGTATGTTATAGTACTATTTACACATTCCTGGGCATTGCCTAGATTTGCGTTATACTCTAATAAAATTGAGAATGGAAATAGGGAATGTGTCCAAGAGACAACAACCCAACCATAGAAGAAAAGACAACAACAAAAGGTCACCAACAGGTCTTCAATGAAGCGAAAAATTCCCGCACCCGAAGCCGTCCTTCAGCTGGCCCCTAAATATTATCTAAACACGAAAGCAGTGCTAGGTTCATCCTAGTACTATAACCTAGCCTTATAATACTGAAATGTTAACTGCTTCGACAGTTTACCGTACCCTTTTGGGTAGTCCGAGATTACTCTGACGTCCAACGGCTGTTTTGCCAGACAAGTGGATATTTGCCCACCCTAAATAGATGCACTGCTTCGTCGCTTCTGGTGCCGACTGACGGCCTTGGAATTATATAAATCGGGCATCAATCTGTTCATTTTTTCATTTATCTCTTCATTTATGTAAGTTTCACCTACCTGCCAACCTTTATTTTCTCATCATTAGACAGTTTTCATCACTGCTGATGATCCGATGGATAAATCTGTTGTAGAGTTGTCACTGGTTCAGACGTACTTATAATATATATATATATAAAAAATAGACCGCCCTCACTTCTCTCATAAAGCGAAGAAAAGAAAACAATCTCGAAATATGTTTCAGGAATAATGATGGACTTTAGCATGCGAAGCACCCGCTTTTTTTTTTAATCATATGAGAAAGTTGAACTGTGAATGTTTTGTTTCATAATTGAAAACTAGACAAACTTGCAGAACTATTTGAAAGTTTTAGTAGTCAGTTTATAACACCCGATGACGAAAACACAATTTCCATCCCATTATTACATTTTGACGTTGTGCATTCCTCCGTATATTCTCTACACCCAGGTTGTCATATATCACAGAATTTCATAATCTGGCTAAAACTAGTTCAAGTTGTTATTGAATGAAAACTATCTTATTTTAATACTGAAATCCATCTTTGTTTTTTATTTAATGTCACACGAACATAAAGTTCGAAACCGAGATCTTTTTCTAGAGAACCAATATCATGCATAAGTACGATTGACAAAAAAATACACCAACTCATTTAACATCAAATCAAAAAGGTCGAATCAAAGGACTATATTCGGATAGGTAACATCAATACGAATAATCCGACATTGATATATTGACATTGAGACCGAACTTAAAGGTAATATACATCTTGTACAAGTCATGAGGACAAGCCCAAAATCATCGTATGTCGTAGGTCTTCTTCAAAAGATTTTTTTTTTACAAGAACTTCCACACAGGTAAAATGGCATACACAATATGCCTACATTCTTTGAAAGGGCAGTTATGAAAGAAAGTATTTTTACTTGAATTATCCTATACAACAGTTGCATGTTGCTTTTGATTTAAGTTCTATTTAACTCTAGATTTTTTTCTTGTATTACAATTGTACCGTACCACATCGGTAGTTTCACGGTAAAGAGTTTGTAATTGTACTATGTACAGGCTTAGAGGTTGTGGGTTTGTTCAAAGAGCAAAGACAAAGTCTTGTAATAATATCAAGCATTGGGTTCTTTTTCGCACTATTAATGGAGTCATTATTTTAAAATGTCAACTCAGTGTATCGGTCTACATACATTGTAAATCAGAGTATCTTCTAAAACTGTTCGCATTAAAATTAGAGTGAACTGTTTGTTGATGTTACGCAGCTATCTAAAAATCTTAATCAATTTTCTCTATAAATATGTATTAAAATAATAAAGATTTTCTTTGTTTATATGAGAACGAACATTTGATATTCTTTGAGGGAGATTATAACACCTGAGCCTTCTTGCCTTGTTATACATGCCTCTAGAAAAAGACCAATTTAGATAAATAAAAGAAAAAGCCGGCTTCGCGAAAGGGGAAAATTGATATTCTCCTCCCGAAATCGTCTACTGCCCCTCTCCAACAATAACATGGTCATCCCCTTAAACAGTACGCAGTAAATGATATTGATAATCAAAATTCAATTAATTTTAATCCCAGTTGAAAGAGAACAATTTCGCAATTCCTATGAACGGTTAATAGATCGTTTCATCGTGCAGTGGCAAGTATTACAGATATATTTAGGACGAACCAATTCAACAAACCATATCCATTTCAAAGAATATGATATAGAATATTCATTTGTCATACGAAAACTGGATCTGTCGATATGTGAAGGGAACTTTATCACCGAGTTGTCTACGTATACAAAAAGAAGATGTGGTTATGATTGTTAATGAGACAACTCTCCACAAGAGTCCAAAATGACACAGAAATTAACAACTATAGATCACCGTTCGGCCTTCAACAATGAGCAAAGCCCATACAGCATAGTCAGCTATAAAAGGCCCCGAAATGACAATCTAGTACTTTAATGGCCACTAGCGTGTCAAAACTGAGGCTGTGACTGTGGTTCTTTCTTCGGCAAAGTTTGTTCAGCTTAGATCTTTAAAAATAGACAGACGTTACTTGTTTTCTTGTCGAAGCCAGTGGTTTTCTCTGGCTTTCTCTATAAATTAGTCTTGATTGTCATGGAAAGCCAAGCGTAATGAAAGTGTCACTAAAACCAGAAAACAACTAATTGTTCATACGATTCTTTTCGTTTACGGGTAAAATGATTTTATTTTAGTTACAACCATGTATTTGAAAGACATAAGTGCGTAAACATTTTTCATCACTTTTTATACTGATTTTCGGAGAACCCTAATTGTGCGCCTATTCCCAAGAACAGATATACTGTATTTTTTGCCCAAAATATTGAATAAATCATTTTAATTTCGGTGATTTTCAGATACAGACTCTGAACCTTTCCAAATTCAAACTCTGAACCTTTCCAAATGCACTGTCTAGGCATGGCAGTAATATTTATACTTCCATGGTTTAGGTATCTATTAAAATCTGAGATCCGAATTTCCATAAGTTTTTTAAATATAAAGGTCTGTATACAAAGGTCGTAACTTGAGTTTATTAATTATAATCCAATATGGATTTTTCAAATTCAAACTCTGACTGTGACCTTTCCAAATGCACTGTCTAGGCATGGAAATAAAATTTATACTTCCATGGTTTAGGTATCTATTAAAATCTGAGATAAAAATTTCCATAAGTTTATTTTTGAATAAAAAGGTCTGTATACAAAGGCCGTAACTTGAGTTTATGAATTATAATCCAATGCGGAGTTTAAAACTCCCCCGCGATTTAAATTGCTTATGGGTGTCCAACAGATCGTTTAATAATAAATACTAAAAATTTGCAAATACATGTATCTGTAAAATTGAAGTCGTGTGCCATCTTAACAAATTTCTATAATACAGTAATAAGATAATCACGTGTCCGAAAATATGTAAAACAAATATATGTGTAAATCTAAAAGTACACATCTGACACTACATGTATGGTCTTAGTAGAAAAAATAAATAAAGGAAATTAGCTTTATTGCTTGCCATGTTTTAACTATTTTTTTCATTTTTGCCCTTTCAAAATACTGACTTTATGTGTTGCACTAACAAACTAAAACTACAATACATACTCATCATGATCAATCAATAAAAAAATTCAACACATTTTAGGCTCGTTTTTAAACTGAGGACAGGGCTTGATTTACCGATGCATGGTTAAAAGTTTTGTGGTTTATTAATATGCTGTAATTTGTATTTAGATTTTTCACTATATTACATGTATATACTTGCAACAATAGATATATACATATATATTATATGTATGTGTATATGTTAGGTTTTTTTTTAGTTTGTCACAAACACGTTTAATTTGTTGAAATATATATGACAATAAAGATTATTATTATTTATTTTATCAACGCCTGACTTTTAATTATTCAGTTTTTTTTACCCTAACCATGGACGTGAAATGACTAAAGAGGTTATATGACCTCATTACCCTAACTCTAATGTAAATTAAATCTGGCAGATATTTTCAAATCCGCAAGAACAAATGTTTCGTAGTAGGGTGAATTTTCTGATAAAGGATCAAAGGACGCCAATAGTACTTTATTATAAAACTTTCATCACAATAAGATTGTGGCGTTCCTGATCAATTTACTTAACATAGGCGGATCCAGGGGGGGGGGGGGGGGCAAATATTTAAGTGACATGTCTCGATCCTTTCTTGTCAATCACGGATCTTGAAATCGAAGTCAGTTATGGAATTGACAAATCCTTTTTATCTATTATGTCTGCAAATCATACCGTTACTGATTGACGACCAACTGTGTGTCATGCTCGTTTTGGGACTTTGTGGTAAAAAGATATCACGTGATTATTTGCACCCGAGATGCCGATAAAACGGTGAATGGTCTGGTATCGGTATTCAGATTAAAAATCAATTTTTCTCGCTTATTCAACCGAATTAAAATCTTAATATTCTTAAGTTTATGTCTATTTATACAAAAGGAACATAATATCAATTTTTCATTTTTTTGCGAAGTTTCCCTTTAATAACAATAATTAAGAGGATTAATATGATTGAGGGAAATTTACAATTATTGAATACAAAGCAGACGACACTAAACAGCGATCTCTAAGGACTTGTTTCGTTCCGCGAGTGATTCTTAAATTTATAGTGATTGACGATTGTAAATATTTGTTTATTGTTTTTATTTGTAAATTTTTGTATCTGTTCTTATGTGTTTATATTTAACAATCATGATGGACGCAAAATATGGAGCTTGAATACATAACCATAAATTGTCATATCTAAAAAGGCATCATATTCAAAATATCTAGTTTACACAAATCTCATACTGTTTATCATGCCACGCCTTCCAAATTTTTAACAATGCACTCGAAATCGGATGAGTCGAACCTCGGATGAGTCGAACCTCTGTTAAGTCGAACACTTTCGTCCGCTCCGTTCGTCTTCGACTCAACGAAGCTTTTCTGACATTGCCTTTTTTCTTGTGTCCGTAATATACATGTATTTTGTGTTTTTTGGTTTAACGATTTCTGGTTCTCTACATCCCATTTCCATCCTTCTGCTACATGTACCTCCAGACTATACTTATCTTTGATAAATACAGTGTTCTTCAAATCAACAAAAACTGATAGCTAACAAGAATTTTTTTTAAACATTTTATGTATTATATTCTTAAATATTTACTCTATAATTGTTTATAATGTGTTTACATGTAGTAAGTTGGTGTTGGCAAACATCTGAAAAGGTAAATTAAGAAATGTTATAAAAGAATAAAATGTACAAAACCAATCAAAATTTTAGTGAAGAATAAGTCTAATATCTGAGACATATAAAAGTCAGAGCTGCAGCTTTTACCACGGGAATTCGAAAGGTGTCAACTGATTTAATGCCTACATACAGATGACTAACAATCTTATTTTAGGTGGATTTAACTGAAATGTGATCTGAATACCATTTAGATATATTGATCCTTTATAAAACTATATCATGTGTAAATGTCTTGTTTTTTTTTCATTAAATATTTCCTTTATGTTCCTCCTTTTTGTTTTTCATTAAACCATTTCTCTGAGAATTTCAATTGGTGAAGCACTTATATTCACAGTCGCTTTTTTATTTTATTTATGACCATTGTTTATTTAATGAAAATAATGTCAATGTCAAAATGCAGCTTTCACCAAAAAAACTGGTTTTACTAGGCTTTTCAATCAAAACACCTTTTTTTGACGAAATGTAGTATTCATAAATAGTAATCTGACGCAAAAAAAATTAACGAGTTTAAAGTGGACAAAAATATGAAATAAGTATGTTATCCACCAAAAGAATGCTTTTTACAATTACTAGCACGAGAGACATGTGTGGTGACGGAAAAATCGATGATATTAATTAAATCTTCGTCTCGTGAGGTTATTGCCGGGGTTTCAACAAAAGCTATGGTATAATTTACGAAACACCACAAAACTATCCAAAAGATATGAAATATCTATAACATAAAGTTACTCACAATATATAGTTAGTTGACTTCGTCTGTTGGGAATTCCTCAGTGAATTCTTCTGATTGGAATTCCTTAGTGACTTCGTCTGATGGGAATTCCTCAATGACATCGCCTTGATTAGACCTTCTACATCCATAGCATTTGCATTTCGTTCTTATCCAGCCTCTACAACGTCCGGTATGACAGCGTCTAATATGGCGGCAGTAGGCTCGACACAAATAACGAATTGGACAGCCATAATTAGCCTCAGTTACTACAATATATATATATAATTGAATAAGATCATATTCGTTTCCAAATCATATTTAAAACTGTAAATGTTATATTCGTTTCCAAATTCTATCTAAAACTATAAATTTTATCAATTGAAATCATGCTTTCTTGAAAATCCATCAAAATAATTCTGATACGAATTTACATTTCATTGCAGTAAGCATTTCCGTTTTAAAGAAATGATAAATTTGAGGGTCGCCACATTCGCTTTTGTTGTGTTAATCATGTAATGTATGAAAACATCTGAAACCCTTCGATATTGCAGCGTTACACCTTCACGACGTTACGAATATTCTGTCGATTTATTCACTAAATGTCTACAAAAATAAAATATGAAATAAATAGTGGAATTTCCGAGTAGTGAAACACTCTTGAAATAAGACTGCACCAAGTAGACACTTTGAACCTTGCGCTTGGTAAACGCAGGCGTCTTATAATCTTACCTGTGATATATACTGCACAACAACAGATAAGTAAACCAATTGCTGCTTTCATATTGCCAATTTTCTTGTCAAACTTTAAATAAAACAGGTTGCATTAAAAAATAAACATGCCATAACATGTATGCACCATTGATTGTGTCTGTATGTAAATTTATTTATTATGTTTAGTGTGAATTTGCATGGCGGGGGATTCATGCATAGCAAGAGACGCTTAACTATCGACGCACCCGGTCTCTCTCCCTTTGTGAGTTCATGCGATTCCCGCCGATTGTTCCGTTCTCTATATTTGAATCTCCCTAATCGATGTATGAGATTGGAACATAGTTAAACTAGTGTTGTCTAAATTCATGTAATTGAAAATCTACAATATTTTCATAATTTAAATATCTATGTATTTTAATAAAGACAAAATAATTCAACTCACCTTTTACTGTTTTGAAGATGATTTCAAACTGTTTAGTTAATTTAACGCATTACAAAGATATATATACATGCCAATAAACAAACAACGGAGAAAAAAAAAGGAAAATCTATTCTGGTCCTTGTTTTCTGTTTCCTGCGATAACGTTTTTGTTTTTTTAATTTTTATAATAGTCATTGTTATTTTTGCGACTCTTTATTGTGGTTTTTTTTTTCTCTTCTAAATCAATTTATTAGATTTGAACTTCGGTAAATTACTTTACTCCCAACTTTGCTAAATTTATGATTAGATAAAATCTTTTTTATGAAGTAAGAACATTGTCTATTATCATCAACTCATCATAGATACCAGTCTTCAATTTGTACGTCATAAGTTCGTTTCGTCTACAAAAAAACCTCACCAGTTACGTTGTAATCCAAACAGTTAAAAGGGTCAAATAAGGTACGAAATTGATCAGTCAAAATGTAACAATCGGGAATAAGACACAATCGGAATAAGATATAGATCGGACGATAATACTGGCATTAAAAGATCTAAAGTCGCGCAACCATGTGATTTGAGACACCATAAAATGTATATAATTTCGATTTCATTCGTTCTATCATATAGCTCTGGTGTTTTAATAAAGCAGTGCAACGAAGTCTGCGAAGTGTGAACATGTGCAAAGCTATAGCAACGCCGTATGACGGAGCAGAGGGTATGTTCTTACCAAATGATACCTCACAACGGGTTTGTACTTACATGCGCAACACAACGGGTAACACATGTAGAGGAGGGTCTGCTTACCATTTCTGATCACCTGATATCACCCTGGTTGTTAGTAGGATTCTTGTTTCTCGATATTTGGTTTTCTATATTGTGTTTTTTATATACTATTGTTTGCCTTCTGTACGTTTTTCAGTGTTTTGCCATGGCGTTGTCGAAATATGAGTTTGTTTGAATATCCCTGAGAAATGGAAAGGTGACAATTGAAATGTTGAACTCATCACGTTCGTCATAACATCCAGTCTGAAGGCGTCTTGTCAATATTAAAGAAAAGATCAAAATATGAAGACCTTCTACTTTCGGTAGTACCCTTAAACGGGATGTTCTGTACTTGTTCCTTATACTGTCAATTTCCTCATTTACATTTACAATTTAAAAATAGATTGAAACGTAAATGTATTCCGTATTTTCTGTTTTAAAAATTTAGCACATACATTATATTGTCATTTTTGTCCATTTGTGAACTAGTTAATGATGACAGGTTCGTAATGAACACGGTTTGCTTAATATTTTCCCAGAAAATAATATATTAAATAAGTCGACTAGAAGTAAGATAGGTTTTTAGTCGATATGGATGCTTTTTTGTCTCGGAACAGCAGAGTCATTTAATTGAGGACATTTAAAAGAATGCTGTCAAATGAACAAAATTAACATTCGGGAGGTGCAAAACACTATTTGTTTTAAATCATTGATGTTTAAAATAATTTTGTTATCAGAAGACTGCCGGACACTTTTCTGAAGATAACAAACGTACCGCACATTCAAAAGCCACTGTTCTAACAATATATGTATCATTTATAATGTTTGATGATCTTTTGCCAGTATTTGTATCGTTTTTATTTATATTCATAGTGAATATTTTTGCAATAAAGAAAACAGCTCATTCAGAGTGAATCAAAAGAGAATCATAAAACATTGTGAAAGTAAACTAATCTATATCGATAACACTTCGCTTAATTCTATGAGTTGTCAATTTCTGAAATCAGATGCATTATTTGTAATATTGCAGTTAATGCAGTAGGTTAGTTACGTATTGGTACTGAAACAAAAGAGGAACACAAAAAAGTTTTCAATATTAACTTATTTATAAGTAGAGTTCTAAGCATACTACGAGGTGTTATAAATATCTGAAATCAAAAACATATTCTTTTATCAAGCAATTTGCTGTACAGTATACACAAACATATAGAAGTACTAAATTTATGAAAAGGGATAAAATAAGTTACAAGAATTTTTTGGGACTTTTTCAGAGTGCTTTCATTGATATGTGATGTCTTAACTCTTGCTCAAAGTTAAAATGTTTTAGTAGTTCTTTATATGCGTTTTAGTTTTAATGTGTACACAGGTTTTATTTATTTGGCTTCCCGTGATATTGTTCTTTCGTAGATATTGCTGGGTCGTTACAACTGCTTGTTTCGCTGTCATTCCTGGGGATACCGTACACTGAATATTCTGTGTTTTTGGTAGTGTCAGGATTTGAATGTGTATATAGATAAATATTCCTTTTATAAGTGAGGTAAAAGCTATGATTGCAATTCCATCAGGCAAAGTTATTCCCTTTTCACGAATGTGACCTACCGAATTGGACTGTTTATCGGGTTTGTAATAACATGAGCAACACGACGGGTGCCACATGTGGAGCAGGATCTGCTTTAGTTTTCTATGTTGTGTCTTGTGTACTATTATTTGTCTGTTTGTCTTTTTCTTTTTTAGCCATGGCGGTGTCAGTTTGTTTTCGATTTATGAGTTTGACTGTCCCTCTGGTATCTTTCGTCCCTTTTTTTTATCCTAAAACAATAAGGCCATTCATTTAACATGTTTAAAAAAGATCTAGGTTTAAAATCTTTACGTTATCTAATCTGTCAACTACATGTTATTAAAGCAACTTACAGTTACACGTGACTTGAACACTTAAAAATGTATCATACAAAACAGTCTCAACTGTCCCAAAGATACAGTGTAAAGGAGAAGTGAAAGATACAAAAGTGAAAGTCATTCTCATAAGTCGTAGAAAAGAACTGACAACGCCATAGCATAAGGCGACCAAGACACAAACAACAGTTTGCAAAATATAACATAAAAAACTAAGACTGAGTAACACGAACAACACCGAAAAAGCGGGAGTATTCTCAACCCCAGAAGGGTGAGAAAATCCTGCTCCACACGTGGCACCCGTCGTGTTGCTCATGAAAGTACGAGCACAATTATAATTCTTATTCACATTCGAGGAAAAGAGGACATAATTGTGGTTACGAAAAGATGGTACATCATTGTATATTTTTGGTTCTAGTGTAAGGCTTCGTCAAGATTAAATATACTTGACCCTTTTGCTTCTTGTGTTATTTCCACTTCAGTTTCATATTGGACATCTAAAGGTAATCACTGTGGTGTTGCAGAACCACTATCAAATCTTATTTTAACCCTCTTATCTCTTGGAGACTCTTCAGATCATGTCTTCATCGTAAACTGAAACAATGAAGGAATATCATCTTCTTTAAGTCTGCAGCGATCACCTGCATTACAAAACACAATGAATTTATAACATCATATCCATTTTGTGGACATTTTAAAGCTACATGTACGAGTTCATGCAGTTGCGACGCGACACATTAAGTACTTTTATTAGCTTTTGAAGTCAATAGTACTTTTGTTGATTCAATAATTCTTTGATATGGTTTAGTTTATTTTTGTTCAGTTTGTGTATTTGTTTTTTGGGGGTAACTTTGATACCGATATTAAAGAGCTTATTGCTTTTTCTTACCATACTTTGCGTACGTTGCATAAACTTTTCGTATTCCATTGATGAAAAGCAAAAGAAAGAGAATTGAATCTAAAAATAAAACTGTTAGCAGCTTGTCCATGGTTAGGCTTGTCTGAAAAATTTACACATTTTTTTACTGTTTTGGTTTCTACTATTAGTTGAATTATGTGATGATGGTATTTTTTTTTTTGTCTTATATAGTTTCTCTAATATTTTTGCATATTTGTTTTGGACTGGGTGATCTTGAGCTTGAAATACTTGTATATATAAACATAAGAAGATATGGTATGATTGCCAATGAGACAACTCTTCACCAGAGACCAAATGCCATAGAAGTTTACAATTATAGGTGACCGAACGATCTCGAATAATGAGCGAAACCCATACAGTATAGTCACTATAAAAGGTCCAAAATGACAAATGTAAAAACGAGAAAACTAACGGCCTGATTAATGGACAAAAAAATGAACGATAACAATTTATTATACAGCAACAAAACACTATTACTGAATTACAGGCTCCTGACTTGGGGTGGAAGAAAGATCCGCTGATGTAGGCCCTCAGGTAATCGGTGCCCTCAGGTATCTTGCAAATAGTGCCCCATATGCGTAGTAATAATATGATCTGAAAATAGAATAAACTGAAAATACATTATTCTACTTTCTATTTAGACTGTGACAGTACACAAGAACTCTTGGTTTAATAGCTTCCTTGTGAGCAGCAACCCTCTATCGAGGAAATACAAGCCCAGGAATATCGTATTAATTGGGAGATATATACTTCGTATGCAAGCGCTGCTGGAATGTTGCTACATAGAAATGGAATGTTCACAATTGGGAAGCTGAAACCATCTCTTTTGTCGTAAAGTTTTGTTTTCAACCGACCCTCATTGTCAATTTCTAGATGTAAGTCAAGATATGAGGCAAACTTAACTGTATCTGTTGTATTCTTTATCTTTATTTCGATGGGATAGATGCGTTCAACATAGTCACCAAATTTTGAATGATTTAGTGAGAGAACATCATCTATATAGCGGAAAGTAAAGTTAAAGGATATTGCTAACTTGTTATCTTTCTTCCTAAGAAGTTCCTGTATGACGTCAGCCTCATAATAATAAAGAAACAAGTCGGCAAGAAGAGGGGCACAATTGATTCCCATTGGAATGCCGACAGTCTGTTGAAAAGTCCTCCAAACGTAACATATATGTTGTCAATCAAGAAATCAAGCATCTTGATAATGTCAGTTTCAGAGAATTTGTTGTTTGAATCAGAGTGATTCTTTACAAAGTAGGATTTATCCCTCCCCAAGACAAGATACTTGTATCTACGTTCGCCATTCTTTTTATGAAACAAAGCAATACCAACTCTTTCAATTTGTCTTTTAGTTTGGAATGGGGAATACTTGTGTAAAGTGTCACAAAGTCACTTTGTTCGTTATAACATTCAAAAAAATACACACAATTTCAATTTTTATTATTCAATAAAATAATTTATCAGCTGGGCATCCAGAGATTTAAGTAAAGTGGGTTACTAGTAGTTGTTTGTGACTTCAGCGAACTTTATTTGTATATGCCAGTTATGGTTTCATTAATATTTACAACACCTTCATTCCATTTCAGCTTTAGTTAGAAATACTATCATGGAAGAACATGTTTAAACTTATGATTTGTGTTCTTAAGAATTGAACCGAGCAGATCGAGACGAAAAAGCATTATTTCTTTCGTGCCAAAATATTACATTTTGTTTACAGTAGTGGAAGTGTAGGGTTTGAGTCCCTTGATTATGCATCTCCAGGTCAACCGTAAAGGAACGTAATTCATGTAAAACCGTGTAGAAAATGTTACGCTTGACTCCCATATATTATAATATACCATTGATAAAATCAATTTTTAATCATTTAGTTCGGCCGATTGGTGCAGATATAGAGCAGAATTGCTCACTTGATGAGGAAAGCACGAAACTTTGCATAGTACTTCTTGGTTATAAACCCTTCGATTTCAGCTATGGACCCACTCTGATAAATCCAATATGGCTGCCATTTTCAAGATGGCGGAAAAAAACGGTATAAATATCAGATTGTTCTAAAGGTATTCTATATAATTTCCGAAATTAAAGTAATGATTCTTTAAAAATGGACTTAATGTTCTTGAATTTGTTATCAATTAATTTTAAAATATTAAAAAAATAATGTTGTTATTTCTATAACACATACATTTGCAAATATGGCTGCATATACAAAAACAAATAGTAAAATTCAAAATGTTGATCAATATCTTACATGTTATTGTAATTGTTCTTTAAACGCTTTCAGTTTTAATGGTTGGAATGAAATAGGTTGAAACGAGTCGATTGAACGTTAATATAGGTCGGTTAAATGTGGTGGAATTGTATGTAACTCATCTGAACTTTGAGGCAGTGTCGAGGGCACCTTGTCTCGTGTCTCTTCAATGCCACGTCTTACGTCACTTATCGCGTTTTCATCTGCCATCGTCAAATTATTTTATGTAATCAATAGGTGTACCTTTCTTCAGGCGGATTAGACGATTGCAATCATTTGAAATGGTTAAGGGTCAACTATTACCTTTTCAAACTACGTGCGACACCAATTCGCAACTATTCAGCGAGCATGGTCCTAAAATCGCTCCTGGTCAGCACTTTTATTAGTTTTAATGGTAACAGTAATTTCTGAGTTTGGCGGAACTGTGATGGTTCGTTTCATGCAAACTTGCTGAGTTGAAATCTCGCTTTTACCACTTTATTGTTGATGGTAAGTGTATGGAGTACTCAGGTTTATCACTGCGCTCAGTGTGTCCAAAATATCTAGCCTAAGTATAATACGTCTGTTAATGGCTCTTTGCACACATCCCATTGTATGTTTATTCTATTAATGTCGAGAGTCGTTCTTTATAATCTTCCCAATAACAAACTCTTAACCCAAACCACGTAGCATTACTTTCTCAAAATCTCCATTTTCTACCGGAATTAGTTTCCCGTTTACTAATGTTATCATTGCATCAGTGTCCACAATCATGCTCACACTCTGGTCATGTATAGTACATCGTACTGCTAAGCTCTTTCAAATGGTTCGTTTGATGTCAATATCGGACGAGGCCGTGGGCCTCTATTCGATTTTGTGATGAGGTATCGATGTTTCATGGCCAATAGACTTTGGAATCGTGCGTTGGCCTACTGGCCCGACCCTTTGCTGTTTAAAGAATCCATTGTTTGGGTTGCACTTTGATTTGCTCCGTATCCTGGTGAAGGTGACCGTTGTCTGAAAAAACCGGGTTTTCTGGAGTTTGTCCGTGGAGATGCTGACCGTTGTTTTTATGATCTATATGATCTCTAGCTTAGTGGGGGTATTGCTGATTGATATGCATTAAGCTTGGGTGTATTTCTATCTGGTGAACTACCGCGATTTTATTGCTCAGGAGGTCTGCAACGTGTATATTGATCAGGTGATGTTCCATTGAACTGATGATTTTCCATGATTATTTGATCAGAAGAACCGAGGTTATATTGATCGTCCAATCCACGGTTATGCTGATTAGTTGAAAGCATAACATCAGCTAGTTGTGTGACAATTTGTGTGAGGTTATGCACCTCATTATCCAAAGGACTGCTCATATTTCCTTTATCGGTCGGTGATACTGCACCATCAGGAAAGTAAACTTGTCGATGGTCATAATTGGCACTTTTTGATCCATATATCGCAATCTGGTTTGCTATTGAGGTTTTCAATTGTTTTGACGCCTTGTTGAATGTTTCTGGGTTCCTTTCTATTACATGCCTTGTAGAATTTTTGTCTTTACATTCTCGGAGGAATGCTTCGGTTCCAATCTGGTTTGATCGTCTTTCTTGCTGAAGCGCTGTTCCAATGCTTTTTTTAAGGCCTTGGAATCATCATCAGTGTTTACCTTGCGAGCGTACTCAAAGCCAACATCGGCCTGGCAATCTGAGGCCTACACACATTTTTCCTGCTTTTCCATTGTCATCTATCGGCAGTTCGTTAAAATTGGTAAATGAACGCCTCCCAATTCAAGGGTCCTCTTCAATTGAGTTTTTGCATTTTTGGGAGCTGTGGGCTTCGGCTCCAGTCCCTTGCACCGATATTTTCTTGCCATCGGGTATATTCTCTCTCCAATGAGGAGTCTGAAGAAGAACAACTCTTTTGGTTTCCTCTGCCCTCTCCTTGGTCAGTCAGTGGAGTCAGCTTGCTGTTAATGGAAGCCTGTTAGAGCTCCAGGAGCTGACGAGGTTGTCATAATTAGAGTGATAAATGTGGGATTTGCCATTAAATCGACGGGGATGATACCGTAAGTAGGCACTGCATTCAGCATTGGAGAAACTTGATAGGATCCACTTGCAGCCAATTGTTTCTTTAATGATGTGCTGCTCTGAACCAAATATTATTGACTCAAAGTAGATGGTATGTGTGCGTAAGACGACACATAAGCCTTTTGCTGGTATCCTTGATTAGAGGTTTATAGTATGTTCTTAAATGGAGATTGTTGTTGAATAGTTTGAACTGTTTCGTGCAGGGCCATTGGCCCTGACATAGGACTTTTGACTTAAGGTGAAGACACCTTTAGCAAAGTTTGCGCGGTTGATGGTTCATGCGAGCTACAATTGGGGAAAGACCCAAGGCATGGATTTCGTTGTGTACTTTTGGTAAACTTGCGTTGTACTGGCTAAGGTAAAATTTTAGCTTAGATGATGTGCTCATTGCAGGCATTTTAACTTCTTTATTTCAATTGTCCACTAATTCATTTACAACATATGCCAGTTGTTGGAAGGTATCCTACTGTTCAAATGCAACTTTAAATTGAACTGTGTCTCCTTCCTCAGTTGTTTTCAGCTTGTCCATCCGTCTCACCACAACATTGAATATGTTATTGGTCTGACCATCCATTTCGCCAAGCAATTTCCACTATCCGTGTGGTCTACCCTATCTTCAGACTGTTGAAGTTGCTGAGATATTGCTCCCATCTGTTCGTTATTAAAATGCATTGCCTCTTTCTGTTCTGCTTGAATCGAGACCAACACATATTTTAGCAATTCGCTCTTCGCTCTGTTTTATATTGCAGTAAATCCAAGCTGTTCTTTGAGCATTAGATTTTCTATCTGCTAAAAATTCTTGGTACAATTGTTTAATAGTCATTTCTGAGTTGTCCTCTGTTAAAGCGTCTTCAGCTGTGGGTTTCTCCGTATCCCCAAGTGATTAAGTTTCTGCCATTTCAATGTTCTTGTCTTTGTTGTCCTCAATTTCTGCCATTTCACTGATATGTGTTTAAAAGATTTTCTATTCACAGTATAATATCTCAAATTTCAAAATATTGCGACCAAAGAAATAAGATAGGCACTGAATAATATCTTTAGGCAGATAAATCCCAAATCACAGCTTTTATGTGTGACCCAAGACAACAAATAGTGCAGCTTTTAATGAAAGCTACTACTACAGCTTTTGATAAAAGCTACTACTTTGTGTATGAAATAACAAGCAAGGCAAAATTAAAAAGGACAGAACTGGGACAAATACTAAATGACACTGTACATCAATAAAATTCTTATATTCAGGTCAATTCTCAATAATGAATATTTGCTTAGTTTTCAAGGCGGCCATTTTGAAAATAGCCACCATTTTGTATTTCAAAGATAGATCAAAACAAAATCTTGCTAAGTACACCAAGTCATTCAAATATGTTGATTTTAGTGCTTCCAGCATCTAATCCACTGTGCAATACTGGAAAATATTTTAGAACGTACGGCAGCCATCTTGAAATAATCCGCCATATTGAATTTTGAGGGTGGGTCCATAGCTAATATTGCTCAGTACAAAAAAAAATGTACCATCATGCAAAAATTGGTGCTTTCCTCATTATTTGAGCAATTTTTTCACCGATCGGCCGGGCTATAAAAGCTTCCAGAAAACCTACAAAAACTAAGACATTATTAAACCATCAATCCCTGATATTGCGTTCTTCATATCTAACAAACAAATAAAAGAAGGCTTTGACTTGCATGAAGCAAATATTGATCAAATGAAATTAGATATCCTGATTTAGTATATTCATCAAATAAGCTATAATTTTTGCATGTGTGAATTACAGAATTTATTGCTCAAATATTGTGAATTAATTTCGCTGCCTTTTTTCCTTTTTTCATTTAAAGTATTATTAACAAATTAGACCCCCACTTTATATTCCCAAATTTTCCAGGCCCCCTTAATTTATCCTTCCCACTTTCAGGTTACAAATGACCAGTCCCTTGAAAATGTAAACGAGTTACGATAAATATGTTATTTTAATCAGATTGAACCCCCCTCCCTTCCTGACAAAATACGAACGGTCGGTGCTTTAGTAAAACTGCATTTCAAATTCTTGGAGTGTTTGCCACGATGTTCATTTTGAATTTAAAAAAAAAGGGACAGTTATGGACACTTTTTGCCTTCACATAGGCGGATCCAAGGGGGCCCTGGGGGGCCCGGGCCCCCCCTTTCGTGGGAAAAATTTGGTTGAGTATATAGGGAATCACTGAAGCATGACTGGAGCGGGCCCCCTCTTAGGCAAAGTTCTGGATCCGCCACTGCTTCAATCAGGCAGTCAGAATGTAACATATAATTCAACAACGCCCATATGGATATTAACATATATATGTTAACATTTATCTGTTTTATTATTAATTAAAAAATACAACAACAAAACACAGATGTTTAGTACAAACCAGCAGGTCATAAAAACATGTATTTCTCAAAATAAGTCAGTTGTTAGTAAAAAGGATGTCCGAATACAGACAAAGGAAAAAACAAAGGAAAATTGATAGGATCAAGCTTTTTTGTGATTGGTTTAGCATTTGTTGATATATATCTGTGTTGTGATGTTTTATTTCTTGGCTAGTATAACATGTACCGAGAAATTAAACAGGCAATATATATGCCCGAAGTTTTAGAATTCGTTCATACAGTTTTGTATTATTCAAAATTATTAGTCAGTACAAGGATCACCAATCATTCACCTTTCATTTGATACCTTAACAACTAAAATATATTCTACATAGCTTTATATTACACCTTATGCGTAGAAACTATTTTGTTTTAAATATGTTATACTTTCCTGTATGTTTTTTTATAATGCTCGATTTGGCTGTGATACATCTTACAAAGTCTATCCTAATCATTTTGCCCCATATCTTTTTTTCTATTACAAATTGTTTACTAGTACTTCAGAATAATAAGCACTTTTACCAGTGAGCATAGAATAATTTTGGAAACCCGAAGACCTGCGCGGTACACAATTTGAGTTGTGTGTGCTCCTGATATTATTTATATATAATTTAAAATTGTTACAAAAATTTTAAAACTTGTGATCCCCCTTCTGTCATCCCATAAAAAAAAATATATGTTAAACTTATTTATTTTGAAGGTATGAATTAAGGTAGCAGAGGTTTGACGACATTAAATTCTCATAAATTGATTAATAGGATGACAAATAGATAAAAAAAAAAAAAACCACACAAACTGAACTTGAGGACTTGCTCGAATTCAAATGGAGCGTGACTTGGTGCGTCGACTGGGTAAATGACTATGCTTTCGGGTGGGGGAGGGGGGGGGACGTAACATTTGGAAAAAAGTAAAATAACAAAAATACCGAACTCCAATGGAAATTCTAAACTGAAAGTCTGATTTTTTTCAAGTCCTGATCTTGAAATAATAAAATAAAATAAAGACACCCCCCATCCTTTCCAAAGACAAAAAAAAATCATCCCATCATCTCTCAATACTTGTGTTCGTTACAACAAACCATACAATGCTTCGAAAATCTGCAAAATCTGAGACATCAAACCATCCATCCCTGATATAGTCGTTCTTCATGTCTAACAAACAAACAGAAGATGGCATGACTTGCATATAACAAATATTGAAATGAAATTTGAAGTAAAAAATGATAACACAAGAGATATAGAAAAAACATCTGAATCGCGTATTAGATATTCCTGCTGAAAATAGTCAATCAAATACTGATTTAGTGTATTCATCAAATTAGCTATGGTCGTATTGTAGTCTCTTTGACACGATTCCGCGTGTCTATTGTCAATTTTAACTATATGATTTTTGTAGGCTTGAAATATATTTATATAGAATTGTTCGAATCCTGTGAGCAAATTTTGATCCCCCCACACCCATTTTCAAGTATTGGAAAATTAGACTAAACATCTTTAAATTTTTAAAACTTATCAAGGTCCCCTTAACTTCTTCCCCTTTCTTAATGTTACAAATGACCAGTTCCTAAGTAAACGATTTACGATAGAAAGTGTGTTATTCATATTGAACATCCCTCCCTCCCCCAAGAAAAGATGAACGAAAGGTTCCTTAGTAAAACTGAATTTCAAATTCTTGCAATGTTTGCCACGAAGTACATTTAATGAAAAATGGAGAGTTATGGACACTTTTCTCATTCAATCCGACAGTCAGAGTATAACACATATGTCAACTATCTCAGTCAACTATATCTATAGCCTATAGAAGTACGAATATTAATATTTGTTTTTCTCTTTTTTTTAATTTTAAACATATAAAAATCAAATGTTTAGTACAAACCAGCAGGTCATAAAAAAACATAAATTTCTCAAAAAAAGGTCAGTCGGTTAGTAAAAGGATGTCCGAACACCGGCAAAGGAAAAAACAAAGGGAAATTGATAGGATCTAGTTGATATCTTTAGCTATATGGTGGTGTCATTTCTTGACTAGTATAGCATGTATAAATTGTTTACCTGAGAATAATGTCCACTTTTACAGTGGGTATACCATAATTTTGCAGTCCTGAAGACCCGCGCGGTACGCAATTTGAAGTTATGTGCTCCTGATATATATTTTTATCATGTTTTTTTATTTTTTATCATGGTTTTTTTTTTTTTTTTGTTCGAATGATGAATGGATAAAAAAAAAAAGAGAGATGTTGGTGTACGTTGACGAGACAGCAATCCATTAAAACAAAAATAAGACATATCGTCGCTGTTATGCAAAAACCTCGTATCTCAATTTTTTGTGGAAATCTTTTTATTGATTATTTAGAATTAAATATGTATGTTCGAAAATATCTGATCTTCTAACCAATCATTAACCTGAATTCTGACATGTGACGAAAAAGTGTAGTCGGATTGGTGAGACATTTTGTTGTTCGAAAATATCGTATCTCAAAAGAAAAACACACGGCACGGCAGCTGACATCATAACAGCTACAGTTTAATCAATTTTAGGTTCTCAAAGCTAATAAAGCTTAGAAATAATGTGAAAAGCTTTCAAAATACAATATCGGTGCAGACATTTTTGCTCGTCGATTGCAATGGTTAGAAGATCAGAATTTTTCGCACACAGTGGAACATACACACAGAATAAAAACAAATAGTAGAATAATTGCAGAAACAAAAACATAATATAATCATGTTCATAAAAAGATAACAAAATAAGAGTTATTTCTAAAGATTAAGAAAAAAAATCTTAAAAATTACAATTAAGGAAACTAAAGGCTCCCATCCAGACCCTTAGTTTGTTTGTTTGTTTTTCTTTTGGTCATGGAGGTGCGTGTCCTTCGATGATTTATCGTATGGAAATTGATAATTTGTCAATAACAATTTTAAAACTCTTGAAGTTTTCAATGTTAGTCCGGAATTTGAACGGTTCATTTTATTTTGTGTATTATTTGACATCCGGCAATTCAGCATACCTGGCAAAAAAAGTACGAAATTGGTACTCTCTGGGTAAGTTGACTGATTCTTAAACCAATGTATTTACTCTTTCTTTCTGCTGGTAAAATCTTGGACTTCCAGTAATTATTAGAGGTCAAAACAAAAGAAAATAAAGGAACTATTTGAACAGGTGTTTTCAATATCACTGCGCGTCTACTCCTATTTTTAGCAGGTCAACTCACCGGTAATAAACTTGGGAAATAAAACAGAGAAACACCTTCAACACACAATTACTGGATACAATTTTTGGTAAGAATTTATAATAATTTAGTACAAAAGGATGACAAATCGTCAATTCGTGACAACATTTTTACAAACTCTGAAATTAACCCTAATATCCACACCTGAATATACAGGTAAAACATGTAAAAAGTCATACTTGATAATTCCAGGTAAAAAGGGTTTTCTAAATTTTTTATCAATGACTTGTTTGCAGTATGTTGTAATCTGATATAATTCAAGGGTTTTTGACGTTTAAAATGATGTCAGAGCTACAAAAGCAAACTTTCAAATTTAGGTGACACACCCTTTCAATTCAATATAGATTATCACATATATTATAATACATATAGGAGATTATCTGGTAATTAATATCATTGTTACTGTTTAACCCACATGTCTATAGCTTGCTTAACAGGATGTGATACAGACAAACAAATATTGAAGGGGGAAGTTCACAAGCAAATGACAAGTCTATTTTATCATTAAATTTCCTTGTTTACTTTTTGCCAGTGATTGAAAACTCCAATAATCATTATAATGATCTGAAGTTTCAAATCCAAATTGAATGCATTGACAGAAGCAGCCAATGCATTCAGTGGCGGATCAAGAACTTTTTGTATGGGGTGCCGGTGGGGTGGGGGCAATGACTGACGGTGGGCCCTCTCCATTTATGCTTCAGTGATTCCCTATTCAATCAACCCCTGGATCCTCCTTTGGCAATGAAGGTTAAGTTTTTTGTTTTTATTTAGTTGTATAAATGACAATATCCACCACTGGTCAATGCTACACTTTTCAAATACATGTAGACCATGTAGACAAACAATTGTTTATTTAGAACATGATAAATAAGGTGGTTATTTTTCTCAATTAAATATGGTTTCATATTATTCAAGTTAGGTAAGATCTTTTAAAGCCAACTATACAGTATGTTTTTTCTCATTGTTGAAGACTATCATGACTATATATATATATGGTTTCCCATAATTCCACTTTATTTTTAAATTTTTGTTGTCTCATTGGCAATGACATACACTATCTCCTTATTTTCATCATGTTCATATTGGCACACAAACTAAGTATCAATCAGCAGTACATGTATGTATTTTAGAATTGCAAAGTCTAAACCAGTTTTATTTAAATGTTTTGTTGCTGGGCTTAATTTTCTTCAATGTTTACAAAACTTTATCACTTCTGTTTAATTTGCAAATTTGCTGAAGGTTAAATAAAATTGAGAATGGAAATGGGGAATGTGTCAAAGAGACAACAACCCGCCCAAATAAAAAACAACAGCAGAGGGTCACCAACAGGTCTTCAATATAGCGAGAAATTCCCGCACCCCGAGGCGTCCTTCAGCTGGCCCCTAAACAAATATATACTAGTCCAGTGATAATGAACGCCATACTAATTTCCAAATTGTACACAAGAAACTAAAATTAAAATAATACAAGACTAACAAAGGCCAGAGGCTCCTGACTTGGGACAGGCGCAAAAATGCGGCGGGGTTAAACATGTTTGTGAGATCTCAACCCTCCCCCTATACCTCTAACCAATGTAGTAAAGTAAACGCATAACAATACGCACATTAAAATTCAGTTCAAGAGAAATCCGAGTCTGATGTCAGAAGATGTAACCAAAGAAAATAAACAAAATGACAATAATACATAAATAACAACAGACTACTAGCAGTTAACTGACATGCCAGCTCCAGACTTCAACTAAACTGACTGAAAGATTATGATTTCATCATATGAACATCAGGCACAATCCTTCCCGTTAGGGGTTTAGTATCATACCATCATAACATATATGAGAAGAACATAACCTGTGTCATGCCAACAACTGTTTTTAGAATAAATGTGTTTAGTTCCGATGCAAAGACCTTATCAGTGACTCAATATTAACGCCAAAATATGCAATCTTTAATGACTTGACAACAGTATCGTAATTATATCCCTTCTTAATAAGTCTATTCAAAGGTTTTGTAAGTTTCTGAGGTGAATACTGACACCTTTGTGCTTTATAAAGAATATTACGATAAAGAATATATATATATATGGTGTGTCAATTGAACAAAGAATTTAATATTAATCCTTTCTTTCAACTAAAATAACCTCAGGTAATCAAATTGTGTACTATATAAGATAAAGGTTAAAAAATAAATATCTCGAATAACAAAAGATGACATAATTAACTGTAATTTCCTTACCTAGCACTTACCTGTCAATAACAAGTCAATTAACAACATGGTATACACCTGTCCTCACCTGGTGGGAATAAAACAATTACATGTACATGTAACTATAACACAATTGAAAAAGTTATAGTATTTCATGTATTTGTTTATTGATATTGGTCAATGGTGTCTATACCATTTGTAATGTATAATACACAGAGCAGTAATTAGTTGTCTACCACAATTCAATGACAGATTCTGAAATATCTTCTACTAATTTTAAGGTAATTATGGTGTCTGCTTGGAAAAGATTTGCTCAAATAACCAAAGATTCCATCATTTTACTTATTGACAAAATGCTCAAGGTGCATGCAGTTGCATTGGTTAATTTAAACCTCTCTCAGACTGTGATTTTTTAATGTCAAGTGAACTTTTTTTTTCTTTTTTTTTGTATACATATTTTTTCCCAGATTTATTTCATCATGTTTATCATACCCTAAAAGCCCAATTTGAGTTGACCAGTTTGACATTGACAAGAAATCGCTGCTGTGTATGATATTTTTCTCTACATTTAAATTTTTCATGGTAGTATTATAAAATGTCTATCTACAATCCATCATTGATTTTTATATCTTCAAAGTCTTGTTATAATACCTGTAAAAGATACACAATGGGTTAATTAAATCACTGTAAAATGGAAACAATGCTTTCATGTGAAAAAACACTAAGTCAGTGGATTTAAAAAATTCTAAACCCCCCCCCAGTAATAAGGAGATAAATAGCTTTATCGGAATGATTAGTGACATACAATGACATGCACATGTATTTTCTCTAAAATGCTTCAAAATTTCATGTGTATCTAAATAACAACAGATGTTGATTTCTTCAAGACACATACATGTACAAGAAGACCTTCTAAAATTTGTGAGGCAGACTTATTAATTCATTTATAAAATCCTTCAGCTCGTCATTCAGAAAATAAAAAAAGGGTCCTCTAATCACTGTTCATCCTAATGTAGATCTACAGTTGTTCATACAAGGGACTGTTCATGTCTTACTTGAGCATATTTAGAAAGAAATAGAAAGTTTTGTCTATGTTCAATTTGCAACCTCAGCCACTTCAAGGGAGGTAAGTCATATTTATTATCAGCATGATTGATAGTTGAAGATGTATACTTATTTTTCACTCTTTTAGTCTTTTAATCCTCAATATGAATATAAAATCATGAATAACAGAAAAAACTGATCAATAAATTATTTTTGCCATAAATTTGAAATGAAAATTTGTCTCGAGCAATGAAAATTTTCTGCAAAATACTAGATTTGCTTAACTTGTAATCATGGTAATTGAAAACAACACTTTTTATTCCATCAAAAGTGTTGAGGGATCATGTTTTTGAATCTATACTTTCGCCCTTCAATTAGTATGAATACATTGTTTCAGGTTTATAAGTTTTGGTTTAAGGTGCTCATGCAGTCATATGAACCTCAAATTTGTGATCATGCACTGATCTTAATATTTGAAACATGTTATCATATGAGATGGTGCTAATTTTAAGAATGTTTAGTTTACCAAATTCATGAAATTAGTGGTTTAATCCAGATTTCAATGTAAAATAAATTGGACATGAAATGTGAGATGAGCAGCATGTTTCCCAACAGACACATTCCAATGGACATGGTGTATAGTGATTATGTTTTTTATTTGGACAATATATTCTTGCTGCAACCCCATAAATGCACATTATATACACATTGACTAAAGCACTTTGTCATGATTTTAAGGCAATTATTTATAAAGAAAATTGTTCTTATTGCTAAGATAGAAAAAAGTAATGAAAAATAAAGGGCTGCTGACACTCAGTGCTGAAACAAAAATTAATGCCTTCTATGTATTGTTTTGGTAGAGTTTCCGTATTGCTACTATATGTATGAACATGATCATTTGATTACAATTTTACCTTCGGTTGCATGGCAACCCAACCGATAAATATTCTTTTAAAAACCATAGGTATGAAGTATTAACAGTCTATTGATCTATAGCAGAAAATGTAGATACAATATAGCAGTATATAAAATCCAATAGAATTCTGTAAATTATGTGACAGTCATCAATTCTAAATATAAGGAGGAAGTAAAAAAATATCTACAATCTGTTGACAATTGAATAAAAATCTAATTGTGTAGGTTAATAATCATAACACTCAATGTAAGTACATTTACATTGATTATTTTGTCTCGTTTCTAATTTTTTGCTTAATGGTTGTATTTTTAAAAATATGAATATGAACGAAAGTAGATATTGGTTGGAACTACAATTTTGAATAAAATTAGAATTTGGGTTCAAAGATCAATGAGACAGCAACTAAACAAAATGAAGCAACAGCTGTTTTTCAAGTATAAAATTAAAGATAAGATTTTACATAGAAATGAACATACATGACATACATGTATATTTCAAAGGACAGAGGTTATCTGTAAGTCATACATGTATATAAACATGCACATCCAAAGTATTCTGAACAATCAGATCATATGTTGTTTCACAATAAAAAACACTCAGTAAGTTCTATGGTGTTTGTATGATTATATTACAATGATATGGGGTTCAAATATTTGTCCGTCATGGCTGTGATTTTAAGGGAGGAAAATTTAATACTATTTTAAATTAAAATGTAGTATGATGTCTTTTGTGAAAACCAAAGCAATGTCGGATATATTTATCATTTCCTGCTAATGCCAACTTGCCTTGTGTTTTTGGAGGGAAAACTTGCTGTAGTAACCTTAGTGTAACATTTTGTGCTGAAATGCCTTAATTGACAGATAGTTATGTATCATTTCTTTTGGTCTTTCAAATGAACAAGAATTACAATCATGGTTCCTGCAGCACCTTGATGTATTTTTGTTGATTTATCCCTCAATCCATTCCCAAAATTTGTCAATAAATATGGATAGAAAAGACTTTAAACAACAGAATATAACAGCTTATTTCAGTGCCCTTACAAAATGTAAGTCTCTTTACAGATTTTAAGTAGTACTTTCTACTTGTATTTTGTTAAAATCAAATATATCATATGTTATAATTGTTATTCAAATATTTTATCTATAGATATATTTTTTGTGCACACAAATTTAAGCCATTATTTATGACACAAGTGAGAGAAAAATAGCGACATTAGCAGTAAATCAGTGTTACGCTTAACAAAAGCACAGTATTTAAAACTTGATAAATTTGATAAAAATTAAAATGTGCAAAATAAATAAGAAGATGTGGCATGAGTGCCAATGAGACAACTCTCTAAGGAAGGCACAATGTGAAGACAGTAAACAATTATAGGTTAAAGTACAACCTTTAACAAGGAGCAAATTCATTGAATTTAAGGGACGACATCAAAATATCAATGTGGGATAAAAAACTTAAATCAAATAGTTTGGGGGTGGGGGTTAAAATTCTGCAAGTTTTGTATATCTAAAATCGATTTTTACATATATCCCTATTGGTAAATCAATTTTTCCCAAATTAAGTTAAGAGGGGGGGTGGGGGGGGTCAGTGAAAAAACTATGTGAATTAAGTTTTTTATCCTACATTGAACTTTTGATGTCGTCCCTAAGAAGAAAAGTAAGAGTAAGCAATGTCTCTTTAAGTACATTATACTAGAAGATATCTTAAATCAATGGATCACCTTGGTTTGTATATATATATATCAAGATATAAATATTTAAATTACACCCTGATTACCATTACATGCATTCTATTGATTAGAAGTAGGAAGAAACACAGGTATATACCTTGATTAGAGGGTTGTACCGGTAATCTAAAGTTAAATGATAATCTACTTTGATGACTTGTTGATGTATAAACTGTCTAAAGGACTGTGTCACCAGCTTGATAGTGAGTCACCTCAATTAATGGCTTAACATCAATGCATGTTATTTATGCATAGAATACATACCTGCTATCTTTTTAAGATTTCTGCAGGGTATTTTAGAACAAGAAGAACTAATGCACCTCTAATACATGAAAAAATTAGTCCACTATATACATGTACATGTACTGTGATTTAGATATAAATGTGCTAATATAAAAAAGAAGATGTGGTATGATTGCCAATGAGACAACTATCCACAAAAGACCAAAATGACACAGACATTAACAACTATAGGTCACAGTACGGCCTTCAACAATGAGCAAAGCCCATACCGCATAGTCATATAAAAGGCCCCGATAAGACAATGTAAAACAATTCAAATGAGAAAACTAACGGCCTTATTTATGTAAAAAAATGAACGAAAAACAAATATGTAACACATAAACAAACGATAACCACTGAATTACAGGCTCCTGATTAAAGTCCTTTGAATGCATGCCTTTTATGAGGTGTTCAGTGTATTGTTTTTTGGAGGATTTCAAAAGACTGATAACACCCTTCATGGGAGAAATATTTTACTTTTAAGTAGGAAGCATTTAAACAGTTTAAGCATTAAGTGAAAGATTTTAATTTTTACAGTGCGTCTTCTAGAATAATTGCTAATCCTTGTTCATGTGAAGGTCGATAAGAGGTAAAAATTAAGGACACTACACTAGGGTAATAGGACCTAGAGATTTATTCTATTTTAGGATATTAAGTACCTGTATTTAAATCATCTTTTCAGTGGACCCTAAAGTACACAATACAATTATGTTATTTAAAGTCATACTTGAAAAACCAGATTACATGCAACCAAACATGTATTCATGTGTTAAAACTCATCTAAATGAATGTCAACAACGTGTGTAATTTTAATCTCTTATATACATACAGTGACTCAGAACGTTTACAAACCATTTTTCAATAAAATTAATGTGAACAAGCAATAACAATTATGACAATTGATTTGCCATTGGGAAAATACATCTTATACCAAGAAAATATAGATATTTCGTTAGCTTCAAGGTGAAACTGTATATACATGTACATGTATCAGACAGTACAGATTTTACATTGAGATAATGGAGATTTTGTTGATAAATATCTCATTAGCTTTCCATGTGTAGTCTGTTATACTTCCTTAACTTAAACGAACTATCCACGTCACAATCAATAATTTTTATTGAAAGATCAAAAATTTCAAAGTTAAAAAGTTTACACTATATACATGATATATATTAAATAGGAGGAGGAGAGTTGTATTAAAACATAAAACTTACATACCCATAGCCAGTGGGGGTTCGGACGAACTTCCCCTTGAAATCAAATAAGCACTGTTAAAGTCAACGTTTTGCATGTTTTGTTCAAATTGTGACTGTTAAAGTTGAGTTCATGCATATGAGTCCAACGAATCCCCCCCCCCCCCTTGAAATTCCTGGCTACGGGCTTGACTTAGGTCTGGTCTCGAGTAAACTGGTTTAACACCATCACATTTTCATATGCCTGTTATAGTCAAGTACTTATTCAGTGGCTGTCTTTTATGATTTTATATTTTTTGTCAGGGTTTGGGAGAATATTTTGTTATTTCATGTATTTTGAGTAGATTACTTTTCTATTTTCAGGTAATCCACTATGGATGGTGGAAAGAAGGTATGGGTGCCCCACGCCCATGATGGGTTTAAACTGGGTCGTATTGTAGACATCGGATCTGATGACATCACAATTGAACCATTTGATGCTCCGGGAACTGTAAGTTGATAACAAATTGATATTAGAATTAAAAAAAAACTGAAAAAAACCCAAATACATATATATGAATATTATAACTGACTTAGTTCTCACATCTCAAAGTTTTATTGGAATACAGTATACATGGTTATATTTAATGGTTCAATGAAAAATGTGAATGAAGTATGTAAGGGACTTTCCTAAAATTTGAATTCATTTTTTCTTGCTAATTGTCATGCCCAAAGAGCCATTGTGTAAGAGAATTATTAAGATTCATCCAAAAATTAGAAAATGCAGTTTATATGTCAATGAGACAACTCTCAAGTCTCAACCAGAATGAATAAGTAAAGGTCATATCAACAGTGTGTCTTTCTTTAGTATATGTCAATTTTAATGATTGAAATGTTAACTGCATGTGAGCCAGATGTCCTATTGAAATATGGAGCATGTGTTACAAATGCATTGTATACAGTTTACTTGTTTTGTACTTTTTTGTAAATTGAAATTAATCAGATCAAACATGGGGGAAAAAATATTGAGGTTTATTTAGGTAGTCTATTGTGACATCTAATATTTATAAATGAAAATATAAAACAAAGACATGAACATAAAGATCTTAAACTTTTTTACAATTTTATGATTTATAAGACTCAAAAACAGAAATCACAACCTCTTTGATTCTTTAGAATATACCGGTATATGTATATATGCAAGCATGAAATTGAATTTAGAATCTATGAGCCTGCAATTGTTGAATAATACATGTTTTCCCGTTTCAGGCAATACATTCAGTGTATGACAGAACCTTCCCAGCTGAAGAGTATGATAATAAAGATGTTGATGATAACTGTAAGTTTATTTCTATAATGCACAGAAATGCTTGCTTCCTATTTGATCTCCTATGGTAGGAAGAATTCTGCACACTTTATTAATCCAGTCAAACTAAGGTTTAACCTCAAACTAATTACAACAGAAAATGTTTTAGGTCTAATCTATAGTAATAGCCCCAATTATACACAGAATAATAAAATCTAACTTGAGGAAATCTCAAAATCAGCAACTTTAATTTCCTATGGAAATTATCATTGGAAAGGGAAGATAACGACGTAAAATTTGTCTTTTTTGTCAGTTTTTGGATGATTTTCTTAAAAATCATGTAAAGTATGATGCTTTGATGAAGTTCGTATTTTACAAATGTACAAAACCGAAGTGTTATGGGTATTTTTTTTGTTTGTACATTTTTCATTTAAAGAAATTGTAAATTTATGGCTATGTAACCGTTTTGAAAAAATAATGTGAATATTTGGTATTGTTTATATCTGTAAATTATATTTGTTCAGCATCTTCCTAATTGTTTAAAAATGTTTAGATGATTTTAGACCACAAAAAAGAAGAATATATGCATGATAATTAGATTTATTAAATTTGAAATTCTTTACCTTGACGTGCTGAAAAATCTAATAAATGGTCAACTTATGAATTATGAAATCTAGGTTGTAGCTTGATAAAAGATATGAAAACACCCTTAGAGTTGTTTGATGTACTCTAAAGACGGCTAAAATATCAAGAATCAATACATTCTATTGAATAGAAGCGGTAAAGTTCTAATTTTTTATCAATTTTTATTGATATTTCTGCCTTTTTTGCAGAGTTATCTCCCATTTCAATGCAAATCTCCATAAAATTTTGAAATCGTGATTTTTTAGTATTCCTCAAGGTAGACTTTGTTGGACTTTTTTTCTGTGTATATTTGGGGTATAATGCTAAAGATTAAAACTTAAAAATCTTCTGTTGCAATTACTTCAAGGTTAACTTAAGGTCAAAATTATGCTAGATTGACTGGACTATACAGTGATTTTTGACGATAAAAGAAATTCTGCACACTTTGCTTTTAATTAAAATGCAGTCAGAATGCAGTCAGCCATTGTGACAGCCTTGATAATAGATTTCAAGAAATTGTGGTTTTTAGAAATAGAAATTTTGTTAAGCCCTGACAAGGAGGAAAACATTCATAAAATAAAATTATTAATTAACCTTAATTAACTTTTTTGATATTTTACATTATCATAGTTTTATGGCTCTATAACAAATTGTATTTCTATGGAAGTATCTTTTCCTATTTCCTCTTGATTAACCACTATTTGTATACATCGCTGTATATTGTACTTTAAAAACCTTATACTTTGAGAATTTGTTTTACATTTAAGGTGGTTTAATGTACTTGAATGAAGCCACTCTTCTTCATAATCTAAGAATCAGATACCTGAAAAACCAGATCTACGTAAGTACAGCTTAGTGCATTAGTCAGGCTATAATGATATATCAAAGAGAGGCTAAAGATACCAAAATGACATTCAAACTCCTAAGTCAAAAATAAACTGACAACACCATGGCTATCAACAAACAAAGATCAAAAGGCAAATAATAGCATACAAAACCCAACATAAAAAACTAAAATTTAGGCATATAAAATCATATAGATTCATATTTCTGAAAGATCAAATCAAACTTACATTTTGTATTTCGACCAGCTAAAAATAAGTTACCTGAAAAACTTGATGTCATAATTACAGCTTGGTTAAAGCTGTACTATAGTGATATGGTGTTAGTTAGTCAAACTTACACATGATTGTCCATTCACCTTAGAATCAGATACCGAAATACTATATCAATGTACATCTAAGTACTGTTTAGTTAAATGATGTACAGGGTTATTGAATGAAAATTAAATTAATTGTACACATATTTTATTGAATACAAAAACATTCATATTATAAATATATTGTTAATTTAGAATGCATATATATGTTCTAATGTTTATGTGTTAATATTTCATTGCAGACCTACACTGCCAACATCTTGATAGCAGTTAACCCTTATTTTGAGATGCCAGACCTTTATGCAACACAGACTGTCAAGAAATATAATGGAAAATCCCTAGGAACAATGCCTCCACATGTGTTTGCTATTGGTATGTTTTTTGCTGAATCCATTTGAGCTGAAAACTTATCCTTCTGCCTAATTTCATTTATTAATGCTGGTGTTACTCAAACTTCTTGCAGCAGTTCATATTTGGCAGTCATAAATTATTAAGCAGCCAATTTAAAAACTTTACTATCACAAAAGTTTACTTAACTGTATTTGAAAGAGGGGAAAAGCAAAAAAGCAAAAAATACTGTACAGCAAGGAAAATTGGAAAAAGGAAAGTTCTTTATCAAATGGCAAAATAAAAAGCTCTATCACATCTAAAGGTTGGAAAACAACTGTCATATTCCCAATTTGATACAGGTCTTTTTCATGCAGAAAATTGTGGATTAAGCCTGGTTTTATATTATGCCTGGTGAATGATCATGATGGGACATTCAAACTCATTAGTTAAAAAGCTGACAATGAGATGGCAAAACATGAAGCACAATATTATAGAATACCATAGAACAATTTTCATTTCAACAAAAAAAATTGCTGCAATAAGATATTTAAAAGTAAGACACATTTTAATCATGCTACATGTAAATCCCTTTCAAACTAAAGCTTGATTGATTGTTGGTTGCTAAATGTCTTGTGGCAAATATTTCATGTATGTTCAGGACATATTCAATAATTGAAAAGAGAGCTTCCAACAACTGCTTTGAATAGATTATTTGTAAAAAAAATTACTAAATGTATAATTTCTAAGTATGAATGGTATAGTCAGATTGGCTGACTCACAGTACTAAGATAATGATGATTTGATTTGATGTTGTTAGACCCTGGTTATTTTAAGAAATTTGTTTGGAAAATGTCACTCACCCTTTCTTTATACAGGACTTATTAAAAAATAAATATTTATTATTCCAGCTGACAAAGCTTATCGTGACATGAAGGTTACCAAACACAGCCAGTCTGTCATAGTGAGTGGTGAATCTGGAGCAGGAAAGACTGAATCTACCAAATATATTCTGAAATACCTAACAGAATCCTGGGGTACAGGGTCCTCGAATATAGAACAGAGAATATTAGAATGTAAGTATTGACTTGAAACCAACAAGTGAGTGAAAATAGAGAACCTACCATTCTGGCAGAATCATGAGCACCAAGTCTTTGCATATAAAAGGAAAATAAAGTTTGATCTAGATTGAGGGTTCAAGCACCTAAGAAAAATATGACGTAGAAAATACATCTTTTTCTAAAACCTGCCTTTACAGCTCTCAGTCAAGTTTTGTAATATGGTTTGTCTAGTTATTAATACATTGAATAAACAGAAAAGTAATTGGGTCAGGAGGTGTTGTGGATTTCTCAAAGCCAGAAATGGTAATGTTTTCTTCTGTAGCTCAGTCCATATTGTAAACTTGGATATGTATGATGGCTCATTTTGAAACTGAGACTTTTCTTATATGTGGTTAAATTTCCTGGTTACAAAGTAAGATTCATTGTTTTGTAAATTAGCACACCCTGAATATTCGTTTGTGAAGGGTCTCCTTTTGGTAAAAAATCTTTTTTGTCACACACTAAGTTCTTGGAAACTTTAATACTTTGCATTACATTCATTAACTTCATAGTTTTTACACATTTATTCCATGGTCCTGTACTTTCCAAATCCACCCAAATTGTTAAGCTTAATCACTTTTTAAAAATAGAAACATGTCCAATAACACTACACAGAGATTTGTTTTGTTTATGCTCAAATTTTGAATTTCTCGCTTTGAGGCATATTTTGAATCTTTGTCCTACTGACTTGATATCATGCCAGCATTGTATATAGATATAAGAAGATATGGGGTATGAGTGCCAATGAGACAATTTGTAAAAGTAAACCATTACAGGTCAAAGTACGTTCTTCAACATCGGAGCCTTGGCTCACACTGAATTGCAAGCTATAAAGGGCACCAACAATGACTAGTATAAAACCATTCAAACGGGAAAACCAACCGTCTAATCTATATAAATTACGAGAAACGAGAAACACTTCTGAACCACATCAACAAACAACAACTACTGAATAGTTTCCTGTCGTGTCAATATTATTTACTGTCATGATTATGTTAAAAATTAAGTGTCTTACTTTCAAAATTTGCATTATTCTGCCAAAATGACAGACAGGTGAGACATTATAATAATTGCTGGGTGAACAGTTTATTGTTTTTGAAATATGAACCTTGTTTTCTCACATATCTTATGATTTACTATCATTTATTACAGCTAATCCATTACTAGAAGCTTTTGGAAATGCTAAGACAGTGAGAAATAACAACAGTAGTAGATTTGGAAAGTTCATTGAAATACATTTTGATGGAAAGGTAACCAATTAACCATCACAAGTCATTACAAGGCTTTTACTTATAAGTAAATGGTAGATATAGCATATTGATGAAAAGACAGCTAGCTCCTTCAAATATAGTTTTCCTTTGTGAAAAAAACCCAGATTGGATGAAGGGTTTAGACTTGAAAATATCAAATTAAAATTGCTTAATTGTCAAACACTCAACCTAGACATGTTGAATTTCTGCTATTGAGAACTCATGGAGCCATCTTTCTTTTAGTTTTGCACTGGAAAAAATGTTTTCTATCATTTTTACCTTTTTTTTTCAAAATGTTTTTATTTTTAGTCAACAGCATGGCAAGCTGAGGTGAAAGTTATTTTTGTTGCGTGTGTTATATAAATATTGACGTGATTTCAAAAATTTATATTGTTTTGGTATTCTCATTGTATTTGTTATTGTTTTGTGTTTGTCTTGTTGAATATTCATCCCCGCCCAATGAATGTATACCTGTTTACCATGTTTACCATGTTTACCATGTTTACCTGACTTAAAAACATTACTGGTCAAAATAATTTACTGTCCATGAATTTAAATAAATGATTTTTTAAGAGTTAATATTCAGTTTTAATTTTAGAATAGTTGTTATAATAAAGCTAAGTGTTTGAACCAAAAGTGCTGTGGTAAAATCTAAATTAAGATTAATTGATAACTCACCTGAATCTAGCTGTAAGACTTGCACAATATTGATTGTTAAGTTCTTCTTAAAACTTCAGTTAAACTGACCTACTTTCAGAAATAAGTGGACACTATATGATTTTTAATACAATTTTGAGTCAAAGTATTCAAACACATCTAGAGTGATAAGTTATTTCTAGGACTGAAATCAGCATCGCATGTTTCTTTGAAGATCTTAGTGAGCAAAAGATACTATTAGGGGGAAATGGCATTGCATGTTTAAAAAAAAATGGCATGATACCTTTGTACTTTTATATATAAAAAAGAAGATGTGACAAGATTGTCAATGAGGCAGCTCTCCATAAGAGTCAAATGACACAGAAATGTGGATTTGAACATGCTTGAAGTTCATTATATACACAAATATGTATCAAATCCTGTTGGTTAACTTTGTCAGTAATCTAATGTTAAAGGAACCATGCTAACAAATTTAATTTAATGTTACAGCCCTGATGTCAATTTTGAAAGATACCAAGTTAGACTTTCTTATTATGGAGTATACAGAATTTTCTTGTCTGTGTTTTTTTAAGTCATGGTATCACTTCTGTCGGAGAAAACTTCATAAAAATCTAACAAAAAAATAGACTAGGGTACATTTGACTGCTTTCCTTAAGATATAACCTCTAGTTTGAAAAGAAATTAAGATTTACTTTAATAAATAAAAAATGGAATCAGCAAATAAACTGAAAGATATCTTGTTTTTGATCAAATAATATGAAGACTAACAGAGCATTGAAAACCAACAGATCCATATTTTGAAATTCATGTTGTTATAATGATGTTACTTTTGTTTCAGTGTTATGTAAATGGAGGCTTTATTTCTCACTACCTGTTAGAGAAGTCAAGAGTGTGTACTCAGAGTAAAGAGGAGAGAAACTACCACATCTTTTACCGATTGTGTGCTGGGGCTCCCGATCAGCTGCGACAGAAACTTAGTCTGGCTCCTCCAGATAAATTCAGGGTAGATTGATATATATTGATGTTGTGTTTGATATTGTGTAGTGAAATTAAAATTTTCTTTCCATCATCATTCAATTTACCCAAAACATTTCAGATCGTAGAAAAACAATTATGGTTAACGCAGGTTTTGTTTTGTTTGATATACAATGAAAAGATTGACATTTATAAGATTAAAAAAAGGTTTTTAAAAAAGATAAAAAGAAAGTGCAAACTCTTGAATGAAGGACACATTCATTAAGATGAAAAATATAGGCCGGTCTTAAATGCTTCAATTGTTTTACTCCATATTGATTGTACAAGGCTTAAAAATTACTTTGGTGGTCCAACTTTGAATTAAAAATAATATCTAAATTCAACTTTAAAATATTTCAGAGCTACAGATTTTTTAACCAGTTGAAAAATCATCAGTTAGGGGTTTCTTGTGTAATAGGATTATATATCTACAGGATTATAAATGAAAAGACCAAAACTTAAGGCCTATTTTCTTTATAAAGAGACAGGAAAGTTGTAATCGAATGGAAAAAGTATAAAATTCCAGAATTCTCTCCAAAATTTGTGATCTATAATTTTAGATATATAATTAATTTTCAGCTAAAATAGATATAGATTTGAGATGATAACGATCGTGACATACTGTATAGGCACATATCTATTATTGAATACTGTATGTGGTAGACTAGTTTTCGTTTGGTAATTTTAGTTGTTGGGTCGCTGTCTCATTGACACATATAACCCACACCACCTATTAATCATATTGAAAAACAAATTATTTTAAAGTTCTGTTGTGTGTTTTTACCTATTTTATTATTGTGTATGAATCCCTGACATTGTAAAACTGTTTTTGAACATTTCTACGAGATTCCCATTTCTTTCAAACATTGTTATTGTACAAAGTTGCATGTATATTTCCATGTTGTGTTTTAGTATTTGATGCGTGGCTGTACACAGTACTTCTGTAATCGCCAAACAGATAAACAACTAGCTGCTGATAGAAAAAGCCAACAGGTAGTGTATAGTACCTTACTTAGTAATCAATTACTTGTAAAAATCACTGCTATTAGTTTTTAATTAAACACTCACTACAGAGTTCTCGAAAAGTGGTGGTCCTAGGGATTTGAACACCAAATTTTGCAACAGAAATAATAGTGAGGAACAGCATATATTTTTTAGGACCACCTGGGGGGGGAAAGAACTCTGCCCACTCTAGAAGTGTGAGCTTAATTGCAATCACATTGTCAGTCCCTCTGTTCGTCCATCTGTTGGTCAATACCATAGCTGTTGTCACTGTTTTCTAAAAAGTACGAAAGAGAATGACCTCATATCAAATTAATGACTTTACTGTGATTATTTAAGTTGTAATGTGTGAGCATGTTTTGGAGCTGTCCAGTACCTACTTCTTGTTAGCCTTATTACTTAGAATTTTCAAAATGTTGAATGAACTTTAAATGTTTGTCACAAAACAACGTTATATTTGGTCAGTAGTTACATGTATACAGAGATCAGTTGTAACCTGTGTGCTATTTTATGACCTGTCTCCTACTTTTTTGCTTTTACTTACTTTCAATTACATATCAATGAACATAACTGTGAACTAGAAAATATAAATGAAAATCACAAGTTAAAAATGTTTCTATATATTTCTGGACAGTTATATTATACTTCTTAAATTTCAAAACTCATTTAAAAAAAAATCTTCGTTCATTAAGGGGGGTAGGAGGGATCCTGATCCCGAAATCTCCGTCTTAAAAACATGAAATCCTGAGATCCCGAATTTATATAAATTTAAATCTTGACATCCCGAAATTCGAAAAAGTATTCCCGAATCCCAAAAGGGTCAAACCCGAAATCCCCAGCTTAAAAACACCAGATCCCGGAGTCCTGATAAAGGTCATATCCCCTCTCTTCATTGTTATCCATATTGATCAGTGTGTTTAATGAGACTCAAGTTTGTTAACTTTTTGAAATCTTCCGCCAATTGTCTTCTACTGTGGATTCATTTATTTTTCGTGGGTACCAATTTTTTGTGGGTTGAAGAATACTTGCATTTTCGTGGATATTAAATTTGTGGTTTTGGAAAAGTCCGCAAATATTCCTTTTGAAAATTAGAAATTCTTTGAAAAGTTTAATTTGTGGTTTTGGTTCCCCTGTTTCCACGAAAATTGGTATCCAACGGATATTAATGAATCCACAGTATTTCTCTTTTATCTCTTTAAGCTACTGTTATCATTGGTGATTGGTTTAAAGTCTAAATCAAGTGTTCACATCTTAACATATTTTATTTGCAGTATCTTAAAGATGGCAGTCTTCATGATCCTAAACTGGATGATATGAATGATTTTAAAACTTGTGACCTTGCTATGACCCATTTAGGGATCAGTGATGAGGATAAATTGTCCATCTATACACTAGTGGCTGCTGTTCTTCATCTTGGTAATCTGGAATTTGAGGAAAATGTAGACGATGCAAAAGGTTTGTATGAAAATAAATACAAATTATTTAAATTAGATAAAAGGTAGACTTGGTAGATTATTGCTCAAAATACAACATTAATTAAATTGATTTGTACTAAGGTGCAAACTACTACTTCAGAACCAAAGAACCAAGCATTGATTTAATACACAAAAACTAATTTCCTACTAATTTACCAATTAATATAAAAAGAAGATGTGTTATGATTGCCAATGAGACAACTCTCCACAAAAGACCAAATAAGGTTATTTCATGTATTTCATGGAATTATTCCATTACAATTCAAATAATGTTGGCATGTACTAACTTGAAAAATCCTTAAAAAAAAATTCTAGATTTTGTAAAAAGATCTGAATTTTCAGGAAAAAAAATTAGTAAAATAATGCATTTAGAGAGAAGATTAATAGCTGAAGTGAATTTATCAAAAGGTGATTTATGTGCAGAAATTCTTCACATCCTTGTTATGCCCCATTTATGGGCATTATGTTTTTTGGTCTGTGTGTCTGTTAATTTGTCTGATTTGCAATTGTTTTTAAATTCAACACAAAAATCACTTCAATTATTGCAAATTCGTTAAATGCTGAATGCAAATAAAGCTATCAAATTTCCAAATGTGTGTTTTTATTCTAACAACACCTAGACATCAATCTAAATGATGAAAAAACGTTTATAAATGCACAATATTATTGTCGAGCCTGCAACTTTTGTTGCAGAAAGCTCGACATAGGGATAGTGATTATTTGTTTTATACTTGACTTTAGGTGGCTGTAAAATCAATGGACCATCAGAGAAGACTCTAGGCATATGTAGTGGACTATTGTCGTTAGACAAGGAGGAGCTCAGAGAATCATTGATAACAAGGGTTATGCAGACATCAAAAGGAGGCTCTAAGGGAACACTTATTAAGTTAGTATAAAAGTACTTTACAAATCATCATAGTTAAACCAGAAGGCAATAAAAGTTGCAGAATGAATTATTCAATTCTTGACCAACGTTAATTCTGTTAAACAGATAATAAGGAGATGCGGTATGATTGCCCAGGAGACAACTATCCACCAAGTTCAAATAAAGTGAATGTAAGCAATTATAGGCCACTGTACAGCCTTCAAAGATGGGGAAAACATTACTGTATGGTCAGCTATAAGAGGCCTTGATTTTGTTGTAGTTTATTACATTGGTTGTAGCTAGAGTTGATCATTAAGCAAAGTAATGAATGAAAACATAGATATTAGAAGATGAGGTAAGAGTGCCAATGAGACAACTCTCCATCCAATCACAATTTCTAAAGTTAAACCATAGGTCAGGTCTTCAACACAGAGCTTTGGCTCACACTGAACAGCAAGCTATAAAGGGCTCCTAAAAATTACTAGTGTAAAACCATTCAAACGGAAAAACCAAAGGTCTAATCTATATAAAAATATTTATTTCTGGTAATCATATCGCAAACATAAGCCCCTCTCCAATGATTGAAAACATATTAATCATGTTTATTTCTGGTAAAAATTTCTCAAAGATGCACATTTTTAAAGCCCCCTTCCAATAAATGAAAACATGATTTATTTCTGGTAAAAAAAGATCACAGGTGCATATTTTCCAGAAATATTTAGTTGATATAATCATGATGCCTGGGTTACTACTGTCAGTACAGTATGTGTAATGCCCTTCACTTCCCAAGAGGCATGCTAGAAAAAGCTTGTTTAAATGGCAATTTGATTATTGGGAAAGCTTATTTGCACATCAACTATTACCCTGAAAGAACATAGACATGTATGTTGTGGTCAATTTAAAATTGAAACTGAGAATTAAATAAAAACAAGTTGAATAAAAACAACTTTATTCTTTCAGAGTTCCATTGAAGATTGGAGAAGCCAGCAGTGCCCGAGATGCATTAGCAAAGACCATCTACTCCAAATTATTTGACTACATTGTATCCAGAGTTAATCAGGCCATTCCATTCTCACAGTCCATGTCTTTCATTGGACTTCTGGATATTGCTGGATTTGGTAAGTTGATTGCTATCCAGCTATGATTATAGAAAACTTCTGAAAAAAACCATTCTGTACTTATGAGATACAAAAACTAAAGACCAGAGAGTGTTTGTTTGCTAAATATTCCCTTTGGTTTCAGTTTAACTCCAGAAGAGCTGTTTGCAAGAAAAAGTGTATTAAACATATTTAATCATTTTATTTATAGTCTACTGGTCTGTTACAATCATATTATATTCTGGCTTACTATATGTTTCAATGTATCTTACTATATATGACCTTATAACAAGTTTCAGCAAGTCTTTTATTTATTTTGTCATAAAATTGAAAAAAAGACTAAAGTTGTATTTTATAGGGTTCTATATATGAGATTCAAGTACATTCAAGATGGAAGTCGGCAAGTTTACATTGATAAGAAATTGTACTTCTTCCAAGAAAATATATTAGGATATATTATGTTTTAATTTTAGTAATAAATAAATACTGAATTTCTTGAGGGCTGAATATAGCCCTTTTTGTGTCTATATTTCAAACACTAAAATTATTTATGCACTAAACAAAATAATGACATTACATTCAATTATCTTTAACAGAGTATTTCCAAGTAAACAGTTTTGAACAGTTCTGTATCAATTACTGTAATGAAAAATTACAACAGTTCTTCAACACCAGAATTCTGAAAGAAGTAAGTAAAAAATGTTTACATCAAATACTTGAAGCTCTCTTCTGCAAATTTGACTAAGAGGGTTTGGGCTTTTCTTTTTAGACCCTTTTAGTTATTATATAGATTCCTGTATATATGCATCAGGGCTTTTACTATTTAAGGAAATTTGAAACCAACCCATAAAAAATGTATACTTCATATTTGTTCAAAGCAGTAAATACCAGTTTTTGGTTTGAAGAGCTGAGGGATTGAACACACAACATCATAAATTACAGATGGGTGCCCAAGTGACACACAACCAATTTAGTGTCATGAATGGATATCTCTATTTAAATTTCATTTGCAAAAAGCCTCATAACCATTGTAAAAGTGAAATTGCAAACTATTTTTAACCAATGAGGCAAACTGAGCATAATCATATTCTACTGGGTTTATTTAAGGTAGCACAATACAAAGATTTTTTCACTCTCAATCAGACAACTTCAAACTGATGTAATTCATTTCATCCTTCTTTATATTTTACAAATGAGGTACCAAAAGAAAGAAGAAAGATTAATCTTTCAAATTGTGATAATTTCATTATGATATAATTATTACATAATTAATTATTATGTAATTAGTTGCTATATTGTGATGTCCACACTTGAATGAATTTAGCGTTTTTGTTCTTCATAGCATCCCAAAATACTTTTATAGATTCTTGTACAACACAGTTTGACCTCCAACACTGTGTCTCAGATTTCTAAAAACATCAATAGAACAAATTTTATACCCAATTGAATTTAGTGGTCTCTTATGAATTGATGTTGCAAACTTCATTGAAGATTTATGAGAGAATAAAATACAAGAGGAAAAATCTGAGACACAGTTTTGGAGGTCAAACTGTGTTGTGCAAGAATCTATAAAAGTATTTTGGGATGCTATGAATAACAAAGAAGCTAAATTCATTCAAGTATGGACATCACAATATGGCAACTAATTACATAACAATTAATTATGTAATAATTATGTCATAATGAAATTATCACAATTTGAAAGATTAATCCTTCTTCTTTCTTTTGGTACCTCATTTATAAAATTTAAAGAAAGATGAGTAGAATTACATCAGTTTAAAGATGTCTGATTGGGGATGAAAAATCTTTGTATTGTGCTACCTTAAGTTATGTCTTTTGCAAGAAGAAAACATAATTTAAAATATTTTCTTCTATTTTTATTATAAATAAATCAACAAAGTTAGATACATTTTAATCATTAACTGACCATGCAAAGACTGTATAGCCAGTCAAGGTGGTTAAAAACTTCCATCATCAATAATCATTAAAATAAATTAGCCGCAAGGACAGTTAGAAAATACTAAACTTGAAAATATTGGTTTATAGTATTCTTAGTTTTATGTTCAGAATTTAAGACAGGAAAGAAGTGAGGATATTATGTAAAATGAATCAAAACATTTTTATGTTTTTCTTGTATTTAGGAACAAGATCTGTATGAAAAAGAAGGGTTAGGTGTAAAGAAAATCCAGTGGACAGATAACCAAGATTGTATAGGTATGTTGTAGAAATGTATTTATCACTTTTGGTGGTGTTACTTTCTGAGTTTTCTAGTTCTGTCCCTTTATAATGTTACATGAAAACATATACAGTCATCAACAGTACAATATTTTATAGAATTTGTAAGTTGTGTTTTGTTCAAACTTTCAGTTTCTGAATCTGAAACATTTTGGTTAATTGGTTTTTGTACACGTAAGTCAAAATTATTTTAGTCATTGGTTGAATATTCATTGTTTAGGATGATGTTAACATACCATCATGACTTTTAAAAATGCTCTTGAAAATACTACCAAGGATGCATTACATTTTGAAATGATGAGTTGTATAAACCAATAAAAAGGGAGATAAACCTTATCAAACATTTTTTATTATATAAGACTTAATAAATAGCGCATAAAGTGTCATTTGCCAAAATCTAAGTAGATTTTTTATTTCTTTTTCTTTTGATTTGAGACCCAAATAATACCAATGCAAATATAAGGTAAAAGTCAGAGTCAGCCTTTTCCCGCCATATTTAAAAAATCAAAATCTTGAAAAGGAGCTCCATGACCTATCAATATTTTTAGCGTATTTTGTTCCTGAAATAATGCTCTTCTAACTAAGAGTATCAATTTTAAATTCTTGATTTTTTTTAATTTCACCAACCCTCACCACATCCTTAATAAGATAAATGTCACCTTGTTGCTATTTTTTTTTTGGTGCTGAACCAGTTCCAGCCTTTAAAGTTTTACAGTTGGCTTTAAAAAGGATTAAGCTGATGTTTTTTATTTTCATATTTTTCAGAATTGATAGAGAACAAGAAAATGGGTATATTTGACCTACTTGATGAAGAGAGTAAACTTCCTGCACCTAAATATGATCATTTTACCATGGAGGTTCACAACAGGAACAAAAATCACTTTAGGCTTAGCGTAAGTAAAGGGAAACCTTAAAAAACAGTTTTTGTCATGATTAGATTGTATGTATTTCAGGCAGATCTATGTATACCTATATACTAAACTTTCAAAACTGCTACCTTCAAAAATGTTTTCCTTATAGAAATCTACAAAGCACAGAACACATCATTGTTATCTTGAAATGTGAAATGGCATATGACATAATATAATACAGATTGAAGGAATCCTAAGTAATGAGCTAATAATTTTATAATACTTGTGACATGCAGTGGGATAAATAAAAGCTGAAAATATACGCAAACTGTATGTAAAGGAAAGCACAAACCTCTGCATCAAAACAACATTAATATTATTATGCCCCATTTATGGGCATTATGTTTTCTGGTCTGTCCATCCGTCCATCCGTCTGTCCAGGTCGAGGTAGTTTTTGGTGAAGTTGAAGTCCATTCAACTTGAAACTTAGTAAACATGTTATGATCTTTCTAATTTTAATGCAAAATTATACATTTTCCCCAATTTTCACCTTCCACTGAACATAGAAAATGATAGTGCGGATGGCGCATCAGTGTACTAGGGACACATTCTTGTTTTGTATTCTGTTACATTGTGTGCTGTGTCAAATTTCATTTGTTTATATTTTTCAGCTACCAAGGAAATCCAAATTGAAGTCCCACAGAGATGTCAGAGATGAAGAGGGATTCTTGATTCGTCATTTTGCTGGTGCTGTTGTTTATCATACTGTAAGAATATTTTTTGGAAATGTGCCTTCATTTTCAACTTTGAAGAAAAATGAAAGCTTTTTGCCATTGGAAATTTTGAAGACTACAGCAACATGAGTAAAATGTTTGACTTTACTAAAAGTAATGGGGTGACCTGACCAGTTATTTAAAATATATTTTTAAATACTAGATTATAAATGCGATAGATGTACTAGATTATAGATGTGATATTATGTTTAGGTAATGGTTAACACTGAGCGTCACTGATGAGTCTTGTGTAGACGAAAGACGCATCTGGCGTACTAAATTATAATCCTTGACCCTTTGATAACTATAAACACACATTTAAATTAAATTTACACTAAATTTCAAGAAACAATAAAACTTTTTATAAATTAAAAAATTTTCTTATCGTGTTATTACCAAATTTTTAACAAGAAATTTCACATTACAGAACCAGTTTCTGGACAAGAACAATGATGCTTTACATGCCTCCCTACACTTCCTGATCCAGGACAGCAACAACACGCTACTGAAAAAGATGTTTGAAGGAACGCAAGTCTCTACTGGAAAACTAAATTTCATCAGTGTCGGAAGTAAATTTAGATCACAGCTGGTTATACTGATGGAAAAACTGAAAGCAACAGTAAGTTCCATAGCTGTATACATGTATGGATATCTAAATGATTTTTGCAACTTACTTTTTCAGAGGGTAACTTATTGAAAATACCCTAAAATTAAAAAAATGTCATGTCAGTGGTTAAATGTCCATAATTATGACCTTTTAAAACCAACCACAGCATTTTGGTGTGCATTTTTGATATTGCAGAAAATGCATTTAATTCTGAATTGGTAAAATTCAATGATGTTATTGAATACGTTTGAAAAGGTTAGAACTTTCAGTACAAAAAGTTAAATCTTTGTATGCATTGCTTACAATTTTCTTTTGTTGAAAACAAAATTGGTTCATTGAAGTATGTTTTCTTGAAAGTCATCTGTATTTGAGGTCACCAGCCACTCAAAAAAAATTTCCTTTCTATAATAAAAAAAGATTTAGAGAAGATCTATTAAATTTGGCAGAATGCAGTATATTGAGTTTAAATATATATTTTATATTTAACACTTTAAAAAAAGCTGTGTATATATATATTGTAACAATATGATTATTTTTTCAAATAATTTTCACATTTTGAAAAACTAGCATTTATGTAGAAAAAAAAATGACAAAGTTGTTTTGGGAGAATTTTCTGCTATTGTAATTTTTGAATAATAATTAAAAACAATGGAAGAATGGGGTATATATATATATATATTGAATATCATGTATATGATGTACTTGTTTCTGTACATTTTAATGTGACATTTAGGAAGATGTTACACTACTGAGGACTCCAACTTTACTTGTCAAAGTAAGTGGGAATCATGGCTCTAACACAGGGTAGCTGTCATATGTATACTTTGTGTCTTAATACATATATTTTGGACAATTTGACCAGTCTAATAAAATAGGGATCTGTAGTCCTTTTGTTATTAGGGTTAAATGCACTCATTACAGTTGCTGTGATTTTTTTCTGTTGATTTTCTGTGTTTTGGTTGTGGAAATATTTATAGTTTATATTCACAGAAAAAGAGTAAATACATAAGATTAATGAACCAAAACATCTTTTTACCCAACTATTAACAAATTTGAAAATATCATGATTCAATTATTCTTTTTTTTGTTTATGTCTTTGTTTTATCAGGTTTAATTTAAAATGTAAAAAACACTTTTAAACTCATTTTAATGAAAAAATGAGGACACGTAAGTCCCATCTTAAAATGGCTATCTGGAAAGCATCTTCATTTAAAAGAAAGGAATGATACACTTGTTGAGAAAATATTCTGGTTTTATACTGATTTTACAAAAGAGGATCCAAAAGTTTCCATATATAAAACCTGAAAGTTTGCCTTTATATTGTCATATGTTGCTACTGTCTATGTATGAACAGTGTGTGTGTGTTTTTATGTGAATGTGTGTGTTTGTGTGCTTGAACTTCTGTTCTATAGTCCCTATGAACTATTTGAATGTGATCCATTCTAAGGGACAAATATAATAATAGCTGGGATCCCTAAAACATATTCGTAAAATGAACTGGGATCCTATATTTCAGAAATGCAGAAAGGAGAACTAAAAGGAATTGATGGTTATCATTTTAAAAGGTTGAAAGTTGTGATTTAGACTGGTCATAAAAAGTTGGATATACATTTTATATTTGACAGTTGTTAAGACACAAGATATTAATATTAACTTGACATATAAACAGCATTTGTATATATTGTGGCTAATATATATCATAGGTATTAAGAACATAGTAGTTGTCTTCATATTTATAGGTTGGAATTAATTAATGTTTCAGACCTCAGACAGTGCCAACTGGCTGTCCTCTCTTATTGGAAATCGTATATGTCACCAGTTTAATAAAATATTTATTTTCAGGAAAGGAACACTTATTTTTACTGTTAATTTTTAAATTTTTGTGATGTTTTGTGGAACAGCTTAGGTTTTCCATAAAATAAAACTAGCATTTTGAATTTTAACAGCATTTTTTCTATGTATCATTATTGTACTATGTATTAAACAGATGGTAATTTCCCATTATTTTCTGATGTTCAACTGTTAATACATATCATTTGTATCTATTTTTTGTTGCAGTCTTTTATAAAATTGAAAGGTTTTAGAAAAAGGTTTCATATAAGCAGCACTATTCATATTTAATGGGTATTAAAATGAAAAAACCTAGAAAAACTACTATGTTCGCATATTAATATAATTAGAAGTTGAATGAAAGTATATTTTTTGTATCTTTTTTTAGGATCTTGGAATGCAGTAGTTTTCATTTAACTAACCATAATTTTTTTTATCATGTTTTTGATTGACGATACACTTTCAGATTTTATTGACAAAACTAACAGGTTTATTTACTTAACATACAGAAGGGCTTTATAGTTTTCATTGGTGAAAACACATTACCGGTAGATTTCCCTTTTTGGAAGAAAATAATTTTGATATGATAAATGAAAAACTGCCCAACTTACATGATATGAAGTTGAAATTCAAAATGTATATTGTCAATTTTATCGTGTCCCTATACAAGTAAAAGCAATTTAAAAAATACATCAGCATATCAAGATCCAAAATTACTCATACACTGGTACCGGTACCTGTATACCAAATTAAGTTTGTCAGTTCCTTTCAATTGGAGCTATGGTGGTTCTACTGTAGTAACATTTTATCTGCTTAGCAACATATTATGAACCCTTTTTGGCTGATAAATAGTATACAGTACTTGCATGAACTACATCCACCCATTTCCTGTAAATAATAAGTAAGACAGGGCATGCATATTTAATGCAGACACTTTCTATATTATAATATATAACATTATTTATTCAGCTTATGTATATCTAGAAACAGTGGCAAGTTGAGATAGCAAACAATAGTGTTATGTGTCTTAATCTTTTTCTGAATTCTCATCTTAATATGTTTACACTGTCAGATAGATGCTGCACAAAATCTAATTAAAAACTTGCTTTAGATTTACTGTTTAATATTTATATATCCTTTACCATCCATGATGCTATTTCAGTTGAAATGTGTTCCATATTAAAAAGAAGATGTGGTATGATTGCCAATAATATAACTCTATGAGATAACTCTATGCAAGAGACCAAATGACACATAAATTAACAGCTATAGCTCTCCATACGGCCATGCTGGTTTTAAGAATTCATCAGAGCAGGAAGATTTATATTTCTGTCTTTTAATAGAAAATAAAATGATATAATATTTTCTAAATACAGCATCATACAACTGCTAGTTATTAACAAGTGAAAAGTCTGGGGACAATGAATGTGATCAACTGCCATGTTTATAAAGTTGTATGTCAAAATTTACATGTGTTGTTCACTAGTCTTAGCCAATTACTAGTGAGATATTTTTTAATTGGGTTACAAGATTTTGTTTATTAAAACATATTTTAACCAAATTAATGGCATCAAAATATGAGATGCTCACGTAAAGCAATGTATAAGGGTTTGTGTGTATATTATAAGCAATAATGTTACTTTGAGCTGAAATTTGAAAAATCAGCATTCACAAATTATTGGGACTAGCAGATTAATTTACTTCTTGTAATAGAGGAGATGTATTTTATTGATTTCAGTTTGAACTAATGTGTAAGCTTTTTTTTATAATTTGTATATGTTTTGTAGGGTACCAATTTCATTAGATGTATTAAACCAAATTTGAAAATGGTGGATCATTTGTTTGAAGGAGGACAAATTCTGAGTCAGCTGGAGTGTGCAGGTAAAGTATTTGAGCTGTGACGAAAACTATTTTTCATTGAGATTAATTTCTTTTTATTTTTAGCTCAATTTGACTGAAAGAACAATAGGAGATTTTTATCATCACTTTGTTTCCTTGACCTTCATCTGCAATTAAATTTTAAGCTATGTCCACTTTAAATCAGTGGATCCATGAAACCAAAGGTGAAATTATCTTCACATGTATGTGTCTTGTTTTAAAATCTACAGACAAAACATACATGCCTATCTACATATGCTCCACTTGCCATTGAAGATGGACAAAATGACTTCTAGACTGTGCATCCATTCTTTGGTACATTAATCTGTTCCTCTTAGGGGGGGGGGGGGGTCAGAGGGGTCCTGATCCCGAATTTCTGGGCTTAAAAACACGAAATCCTGAGGTCCCATATTTAAATAAATTTAAATCCCAACAACCCGAAATTCGAAAAAAGAATTCCAGGATCCTGAAAGGGTCAACCCTGAAATCCCAAGCTTAAAAATCCCGATCCCTGGGTTCCGATAAAGGACCTATCCCCCTCCTCTATCCTGAATCAGATTGGAAATTTTTGAAAAGACAGTCTTGAAACTATGAACACATCCTCATTAATCTTTTGAAATAGATGTTGAGTTGGATTCTTTTGTGCTGTTCACTAAACATTGAAATAAGGAAGTATGTAGTTTCTTATAGACAAATATTGTGATTTTGCGTTAGTTAGTTTATATTGTGTAATGTTTAAATAAGGCATTTGATATGTTGTTTTGTTTATCTTAGGTATGAATGCTGTATTAGACCTTATGCAGCAGGGATATCCATCCAGGACACAGTTTCTAGAACTTTATAACATGTATAAGAAATTCATGCCATCAGATCTAATTAGACTGGATCCAAGATTGTTTTGTAAGGTAAGGGATACCAGAAAACTTGCTTTGTACAAAAATAAATGCATCTTTTAGATTTTAAGGAATAATTTATTTACTTGCACCCTTTCATGTTCAACATTAAAAAGTTTGAGAACTTATAAAAGTATGTTTGCTGTGCAAAAAGTTTTATTACATTGTTTTTAACAACAAGATTGATGGAATTCCATTAATGACATGGTACAAATACATATTTTTATTCCAGGCATTATTCAAGGCTCTTGGACTGGATGATAATGATTTTAAGTTTGGTTTAACCAAAGTCTTTTTCCGACCAGGAAAGTTTGCTGAATTTGATCAGATCATGAAGAGTGATCCAGAAAATTTAGCAATATTGATCAAAAAGGTTAAGAGGTGGCTGATTTGTTCACGGTGGAAGAGGGCACAGTATGGTGCAGTAATGGTCATTAAATGTAAGTTTCATTTGATTCTAAAAGATACCGGAGGGACAGTCAAACTCAAAAATAAACTGACAACGTCATGGTCAAAAATGAAAAAAACAGACAAAATAAAGTACACATGACACAACATATGAATCTAAAGAATAAGCAACACGAACCCCACCAAAAACTGGGGGTGATCTCAGGTGCTCCGGAAGCGTAAGCAGATCCTTCTCCACATGTGGCACCTGTCGTGTTGCTCATGTTATAACAAATCCGGTAAATAGTCTCATTTGGTAGGTCACATTCATGAATGGGAAGGGGATTGTAGTTAAGACGTAAGGAACATATCCGATATCATCTGTGAAACGGTTATTCCATAACGGTCAACCAACTCGTGATGGCTTCCGTAAAATTTACGAAGGGATGATTTCAACTTCACCATTTGGAACTCTTGGTTTAATAGTTTCCAAAGGGTAGTCTATTGGATTTGCTAGATTTTATTTTCACGGTTGTTAGAAATGAAGAATCCAATAACTTGATATTAAAATTTTGAATAACAGAAGTCTAAAAATAGAGTGGAAAACAATCTTGCATTAAAATTAAAAAAGAGTTTAGGATTTGCTGACAGGTGATTGATTACCCAACGTCTTCTTTTATTCATGTGAAAACTTTTCAATATTAGGGATTGTGTAATATTTTCAATAAAATCAAGCATATAAATATTTACATGTTATTTATTTCAGTGAAGAACAAAATATTGTGGAGGAGAGAACAGATAGTAGTCTTACAGAAGTCAATCAGGATGTGGAGGGATGTTAGGAAATTTAAACCTAAGTAAGGTTATATATTATAAATAATAATTTTGGATTTAACGCTTCTTCTGATTGGCTGACATTGTTATGTTTATCAGCTCATAGACATAATTTTGTCATGTGACCCTGACGTAATCAACGTTTTTTCATGGTTTACTCCGATTTAAAATGGAATTTAGAATTAAATTATAAGAAATGACTAATATTTTATTTGTCTATACGAAATTTAACATAAAAAATGTGGTGCACACTTTGAAATAAACCGCTATTTCTTCATAGACAGAAAAAATATTACAGTCATTCCTTAAATGTTTCTGAGATACCATTCTGGCTTCTGTGAGGGATCATCATTGTATTCAGATGAGAAACCCATGGTTAATTAAAAGTTTAAAGATAAAAAAGATTAATAAAAAATTGAAAAACTTAAAAATAAGCAAAAATTATCAGCAAGACAAAATCTGCAATTAAGAGAGCATAAAGGAAAGGAGTAGGTCCGGTAAGGGCCGATTTTGGCCCCAAATTTCCGTTTCATCTAACGAGATATTTAGGACACTTTTTAAACACTTAAGTGTCTATTTCAATTGATTCGATTAGTTTATGTAAAAGATTTTAACTGATTCAGTCATTAAAAACGCTCCGATTGAAGCTTAAATATGAAAAATCTATCAAATATGCCAAAAAACGTCACTTTTCAGATGGTTTTCGTCAAAAATGAAAGTGGCCGCATCCGTGTTCATCCTCAACCTTTATATATGTTATGTATTATCATCAAATACAACTTACATTTCAATATTATGAATGAACACGAATGCGGCCACTTTCATTTAAGACGGAAACCGTCTAAAATTTAACTAAAATGCTATAATTGTGAAGATTTCAGTAATTAAGCATGACTTTATGATGCTAGTACACGATATATGTACATTGTATTGTCAAAAACAGCACATATTTATGTAGCAGAAGCATTCTACTTTCCAAAAAATAGCTAAAAGATTACATTTTCACAATTTTGCAAAACTGCTTAATTTTGGGGCCAAAAAGGGGTCTTACTGAACCTACTCCTTTTCCAACAAATCCTTATTAGAGTAATTGCCCTTTAATGACGATATTTACCAATTTAATTTTGCATCTTGCCTTATATGATAAAAATTATTATAGATAAATAGACACTTTGAATTCATCAAAAATGACCAGCAAGGCAAGATCTACTAACAAGTCAAATTTGCTGATATAGTCACTCTTTATAGAAGCGATTGCCCATAAATTTGATTTTATTTTTACCTTCATGAATTCTATTCACATTTTACATTGTTGAAGAGTATTTTTTGTTGAACATGCATATAGACCAAGGTATGATAGGCTCTTTGGAGTCTCTAGTTCATTGATCATACAGTTGACACTGATGCTCTGTTAAGACTTAATTTGTTTTAATGCTCACAAATTATTTGGCGTCTGGAACTATTGATCTTGAGGCATAACTAATAAAGATTTTCAAGGAACATGTGCTGTGCCAACTGAGAATCGTAAGATACATTTACATAATGAAATCATATTTTTGATATTTCCATAGCAACTTTGACATTTTTTAATGCATGCTATTTTAATTTTTAGGTATAAGATGATTGTAAAGGCCAAGGGATCACAAGCCCAGCTTACTAGAATGCAAGAGATTGTCAGTCAATTGAAGAAAGGAAAAGATTCAGCAGCTAAAAAAGTCAAGAGTATAGAGGATTCTCTGGAGAAATTCATCAGTAAAATCAGAGTAGGTTATTGAGATAGTGTTCAAAATTACACTCAATTTTTGTTGACATGAAATGAAAAATAAATAATGATTTATGCACTCAAACCATTGATTTAGTATGCTCCTAGGAAGTTCAATTTAAATCAATTTATCATAGTAAAGAGACGAAAATAAACCAAAGTTTTTTTGTTCGTTGAATTTAAATAAATTGTGAAGTCATCAAATAACATCTTTATGATGTTCACAAGACATTAGTCCTTCAAAGATCAGTATTTTGTTTTTCCCAGTTTGAAGAAGGTGTGTGAGGGGATGAAGCTTTCATCTTTTTTGTTTGATAGATTTTGACCATCACAATTAATTTTTTGTTCAAAGTACAGATCTTTACAAACTAATGCTCATCTGAAAAAAAATGTTACTGTGGCCTGGTTTTAGGCATGAATGGTTGTGATGAAGGTCTGGCTAAAATGATATTACTGTGAGTCTCTTTTTATGTATCATTCGTGATGTTGAGGAACGATCTTGTGTCAGTTAAGATTAGGATGGCTGGCATTATGTTCTAGTTAAAATATTTCTATGTGATTTTTCAAATCATATACAGATTTAAAAGTTTACACTATAAAGGTATGAATTATAGACCTAGATTAAGTTGTCTATTTTTATGTCCAATTTATGGGCATTATGAACTTAGGTCTGTTTGTCAGTTTGTCCGTCTGTCCCACTTCAGGTTAATGTTTTTGGTCAAGGTAGTTTGTAATGAAGTTGTAGTCCAATCAACTTGAAACTTAGTACACATGTTCCCAATGATTTGATCTTTCTCATTTTAATGGTAAATTAGAGTTTTGACCCAAATTTCATGGTCCACTGAACACTGTACTATGGACACTTTCTTGTTTCTTATTTCAGACAACGGAGATGAAGAAGACTGAGATGGAGTCCCAATACAACCATTTCCTAACACAGATGGACCAAACCATGCAGGATCTTAGGAAAGAGATGGAGAAAGAAAAGGTGGCTGCAGAGCAAGAAAGACTCAAGAAAATACAGGTATTAACCAGGAATTGTTATTTGTAAAATGTCAAATGTTGAAGAGTGTTTGTCTGTTCCTGCAAAAAGTCAATTTCTTTATATTAAAAGACTTGGCTGCAGAAAAGAAGTAAAAATTACTGAGATCTAAAACTAGACACGAGTAACCTAACCTGGATCAAATGAATTTGTAAGGTGGTACATAACACTACAGGGAGATAACTCTGTAAATACCAGCTGAACGTTTTAATCATGTTCTCATTGTTAGGGAAATATTAAGAATCACAATGATCAAAATTATAGTTTTTTTATCAATCTGCTATATATCCAATGAAATTTATTCGCATAAAATATGTGGTTCAAGTTTTTTGAAATTTATATATTATTGTCAAAGGGTCAAAGTAAATATTTTGTCAAAATTTAATGAAATTCAAACAATCCAAATTAATTTTAGTCAAGGTGTTACTATCACCTTAAGTTAGGAAAGCTAGTTATCAATGACTTTAGATATATAATTCATCATTTATCAAATGACATGTGCTTTCATTATAAATCTGTTAATTATACAGACAACAAAAGGTACCAAATTCTGTTTCATTTTGCATATTTATTTTTTGTTGTAAATTGAGTATAAGGTTGATATAAAAATAAGGAACTCTGGTATGATTGCAATGAAATAACTAAGATGAAGAATATCTAACAAAAACACAAACCGGAGGTGGCAGGGTATATATAAATTCATCACAGCACAAAACGCACACAACAAATAAAAAAGATCATGTATCTAAGACTAAAATATCAATCAGTACACACCCAACATCCAAAGGATTTAGTGTAAAGTCATCATTATCTGTCATAATGACATATAGCAGATATATTCAACAAATAAGTATTTGGTTTTCGTTTGTTTTCAGGAAGAAATGGAGAGAGAAAGACAAAAGAAGGAAGAAGAAGAAAGAAAGAGAAAAGAAGAAGAGGAAGCCAGGAAACTGTAAGATATTAATAGATAAATTCAAAAGACACAATATATATATCATGTAACAAAAAAATTGTGGTTTGATTGCCAATGAGACAGCTCATCTATGTGTTTTGGAGAAAAATTAAACATATTGTGCAATATTATTTTTTATGAACTCTACACATGAAATGAACATTGAAACCCCTTGATTAAAATGCTAGGCTTGAATTTAAAGGTCACCTCTAATAAGTGAAAACATGTCTTGTCCGGTCAACCAAAACTTCACTTTTTGTAGAAACATACATGCATTTTGATCCTCAATTTGTAGGTCATCTCACTTACAAGATCAGTTTTTCTCTTTTTGAGGGTGAACTTAACATACAGGTATCACTTGTAGATAAATAAAATATATACAAAATATGAGAAAGAAACATTAGATTTAGCAATTTCCACAGATTTGTGGTTTAATGTTATATTGCTACTGCAACATTAGCATAGAAAGTTAATTTGAAGAAAAAATGTATACTTTACTTAAATTGACTTATAAATATAATATTGTAATTGCAGAAAAGCAGAAATGGAAATGAAAAGAAAGAAAGAAGAAGAAGAGAGAAAGAAAAGGGAAGAAAAGGAAAAGAAGGAGAAGGTAAATAATGGTTGCTCTTACAATATACAAAATTCTGAATTAGGTTTTAAAAGACTCACTGCGTAAACATGGCAAAAAATATATTTGTATGAATCCTCATTAATTCTCAAAATCCATAAGCTTGGTAAAAGTGCCATGTCATGGAGATATAATTTTAGAAATATTGTATGCTGCAGTCTATAATAATAAAGTATTTACTCTATTCTTTGCAGGAAAAAATGAAAGATCAACTTGCAAAAGAAGCAGAAGAAAACAAACAGAGGTATTTGGTTATGGATCTAACATTTCCGTTATAGTGCTTGTAATTATAACAGAAAGTTAAAAGCTTGATTTCATTAAATTATCAGAAAAATGAAGGGCTATATACAGGATGTTTTCTACACAGAAATGATTGCATATTAGCAATTGTTGTAGAATTAGGTCTACCGTTGATAGTTGCTATTAGTAGAAAATTAACATACCATTAACAAATCTAAAGCCAATTATTCCTATCAAATATGTGTTAAGACCTGATTTGAAAATAAGAATTTCATAATATCATGCATCATTTCACAGTTCAAGAGCATGTGTTTTGTCGATTGATCAGTTTCTTGATAAAAAATTGTGGTTTTATTAACATCATTAAAGCAATATAGATTGATAAGATCGATAAATAATGATACTCTCCATTTTGGTTGGCACTCGTCTAACTTGTATGTATTTGTAGACAACATGTATTGGAACAAGAGAGACGAGACAGAGAATTGGCCTTACGTCTTGCAGCTGAGGACGCCAATGAGGTTGAAGATGTCGTTGTTCCACCATTAAAGAGGTAAGGCCATTGATTAAAAACGTTTGTTGGCTTTTCCAAAGCAACTTAATCAGACTGAGTGTATTTGAAAACTAATTTAAAATTTATATCTTTAAAAATTAGGCCATGTATAACAAACATAGATATAATTTCTCAATTTGTGGAGTTTCAAAGGGCGGATTCTGAAAAAAAAACATTTTAAAATACCCACATATAACTTTTGGAATAGCGTTCATTTGGTTTTCCTTGAATGTAATACAACATATATTAAGTATCTTGTAACATACGGTTGCAACAATATTTAAGTGAAATGTAACATGTATTTTTGTACTTTTTATCTTCTTATACCTTAGTCTCTTAACACAATTTATATTAAGTATTTTTATTTCATTTTGCTGCTATTGTGTATACATTATTTTATCTTAACAGTGCCACAGGAGGCTCTGCAGGGTAAACATCATTGAATTGAGCATGCTTCTTAAAATGATATTGTTCAGTCTTTTCAAATTTTTTAAATAAAAAAAGAGATCTCCTAAAAAAGAATTTAAGATAGCAGAACCTTAATATCATTTTCTGGCACAACAGAGTATGCCATGCAAAATCAAACCATTGCAATCCATTCAAATATCACCCATAGCACAAGGAATGCAGAAATTTGAGATCCGACAATCAAACCCTTTCAAGCCATTCAAATATCACCCATAGCACAAGGAATGCAGAAATTTGAGATCCGACAATCAAACCCTTTCAAGCCATTCAAATATCACCCATAGCACAAGGAATGCAGAAATTTGAGATCCGACAATCAAACCCTTTCAAGCCATACAAATATCACCCATAGCACAAGGAATGCAGAAACTTGAGATGATGACTCTAACAATCAAACCCTTTCAATCCATTCAAATATCACCCATAGCACAAGGAATGCAGAAATTTGAGATCCAACAATCAAACCCTTTCAAGCCATTCAAATATCACCCATAGCACAAGGAATGCAGAAATTTGAGATCCAACAATCAAACCATTGCAAGCCATTCAAATATTACCCATAGCACAAGGGATGCAGAAATTTGAGATCCAACAATCAAACCCTTTCAAGCCATTCAAATATTACCCATAGCACAAGGAATGCAGAAATTTGAGATCCAACAATCAAACCATTGCAAGCCATACAAATACTACCCATAGCACAAGGAATGCAGAAACTTGAGATGATGACTCTAACAATCAAACCCTTTCAAGCCATTCAAATTTTACCCAAAGCACAAGGAATGCAGAAAACAGAGATCTGACAATCAAACCATTTCAAGCCATGCATTTATTCCCAAAGCACAAGGAATGCAGAAACCTAAGATCTGACAATCAAACCCTTTCAAGCCATTCAAATATTACCTATAGCACAAGGAATGCAGAAACCTAAGATCTGACAATCAAACCATTTCAAGCCATTCAAACACTTCCCAAAGCACCAGAAATGCCGAAAACAGAGGTCTGACAAGCAAAGGCATTTAACCAAAAATCCTAGCATGAATTTTTCAATTGTTTTTGAATGCTTGCAAACAATAGATAGCTAGTTTTAAAGTGGCCACATGCCAGCACTAGTACTGTGGTTGCACTTTGTAGATATTTATTGATCTCCGGATTTTTTTGTATAAAAATAATTGAAACTCAAAATTTTTTCTTTTTAAATGGTAATTAACTTCATATTTTTTGTAGTTTTCCATTGACATATGTTTAACAATAAATATTAAGTTCAGCATTTATAATAATATACTTTTGCTAGTGAATTGAAGCTTATAATTTTGTTATCATAAAAAGTTATGTTCCTTTATATATTCAGAATAGATTTAAGAAGTTGATGTATATTCCTAAACAAAAATCACACAAAATATATAAGGAACAGAAATATATACTGAATCAAATTGAACAATTGATATGGAATCTTCAACTTAATCATTTTCAGTTTTAATAATAACTTTTAAGAATTGTTTCAGCATATATAAAATGGCAATAACACTTGGATGATAATGCTCAAGGGTCACTATAACATAAACTTGTATAATTAATTTTTCATAAATGTTTTATTAGGTCTGAAGAATTCAGGAGTCAACGTGCTGAGGCATTATCTAAGAAGTATGATCTAACCAAATGGAAGTATGCTGAACTTAGAGATACCATTAACACTTCTTGTGGTAAGCTGAACTATTCAATACTTATGGACCAATTTCCATTTTTTTCCCCATTATGTGTTATGATGTTTTGGTCTGTGAGTCGTCCGTCTTTCCAGCTTCAACCCCAAGGGTGACTGGGGAATAGAAATATGGTCCCTTGGTCTTCTCCCGACCATCAGTAAAACGCTTGCCGAAGTGGGGCGTCCGTTTGGCTGTGAGGGATGTATTTTAAAAGTTTGCAGTCACGTCCAGTCAGAATGGGGACGTTAAATCCGATGTCTTGTGTAAAGAGATTGCCACGCTCTTTGCACGTTAAGAACCCTTGCAACAACTCTTTGAGGGTCCATAGGTGGCCTGTGGCAAGTCAAAATTTCTGTCCCTATCCAACCTGTCCAATTTACCCTCATTTTCCAGTGGCAGTCTAAATTTCCCTGACCATCATCCAAAATGGCCTCTGTTATGAAAAGACCTACCTATTGTATTTATTGTTAACTTGTTCTCGTCCTGAATATGCATGAAATATTTGCCACTGGACATTAAGCAACCAGCAATCAATCAATCTTTCCAGCTTCAGGTTAATGTTTTTGGTCAAGTTAGTTTTTGATGAAGTTATAGTCTAAACAACTTGAAACTTGGTACACAAGTTCACTATGAGATGATCTTTCTAATTTTAATGCCAAATTAGAGTTTTGACCCCAGTTTCACAGTCCACCTAACATAGACAAAGATAGTGGGAGTGTTTTACGAATGAGTTATGTTAGTTGCCACAATGTCAATCAAAGTCCTTACTGAATGGTCAAAAGAGTTAATTCGCTGTACAACTAGGCTTTCAAAACTGAGGTTGTGAGTTGGAAATTGCATGTGGCAGTTGTGCTCAACTTCCATCTTCATTAGCTATATATATAGCTAGGATTAACATTATGTGGTTCTCAATGGCACTTCGGATTCCTTCACCAAAAAGAACTGACTGCTACAATATAGAAAAAGTGCTGAAAGTGGTGTAAAACACAAACAATCAATCAATCACTGAGGTCAATCAGCATATTGAACTATCAACTCTTTATACCGATTTGTTATAGAATTATGACATTGAAATATGCAAGAAAATGCACAAAAAAGAAAGACTAAAGTCATCTTTACTATTATTTAGAACCAAATATATACCGTTTAAGATTTTAGATTTATTTTAAAATCCATAGATCAATTGTTTTTCCACAAATCATGAAATTTGAAACCATCAATTAAGGTGGTTTCTTTATTACTTGAAACCTTTAACATACTAGCTCCTCAGTGAAGCCTTGTAATTAAAAGACAAGATTTTTATCAAATTTTTCTTGCAATTGGTCAATTTGATTTAAAATTTCTGTAATAAAAAATGTGTTGCTTTGAATTGACCCCAAAATAGGTTTGTCTTGTTCCTCTCTACACTTTTATACTTTTTTCTAGAATAACAACCCCTTTTAAAAAATCCTGTATCTGCACGTAGAACCTTTTTTTTTTACATTTTATCACTACCGTTAGATCTGGTGTATTTGTTTCATACTTTGCTTTGTGGATTGTAATTTGTTGATATTGGCTGTAGAAAAATGTCAATAGATTAGTATAGCCTTAAGCAAAGTTTATATTTTTTTTAAATAGATGATTTATATGATTGACATTGATTTATTATAGACATTGAGTTACTCGATGCTTGCAGAGAAGAATTCCATCGTCGTCTTAAAGTCTATCATTCATGGAAACAGAAAAATAAGAAGAAATCTGAAGGCCAGACCGATGAGAGAGCACCTAATGAGGTGTTACAACATGGTCAGTATTGAATATTCATAGATAACATATAGCAAGTTAATGTGGCAGGTGTAAAATTTGGCGACTTTCATTGAATAAGATATATGAAATATTTTGTCAGATTTAAAACTTTTATCAATACCTTTGCATGGGCCATTTTAAATTGGCAGAATTTATTTTGGCGATTTTGTTACTATCCGTGAAAAGAAGCAAAAATTTGCATCCCGCAAAAATAACCCGCTATAAGGTATAAGAATCAAAAGAACAGTATGTTGTCAGAGATCAAAACATTCTTTTCATGATAATATATTTTTAATCTCATGTTAAGTTTCTGTAGCTGTAACATCCTAAATTCATGTCAAAGCTTGTCAATATCAATAAATCCTCCAATTAACCTAATGGATGCACAGTTTTAGCATGCCACCTTAATACTTGACATAAAAGATGTGGATGATGATCATGATGATCAACATTCTTATGTTGTACTGTTATACCACTGTTGGGATCCAGCTAACATGTTTAACCCCGTCACATTATTTATGTATGTGTCTGTCCCAAGTCAGGAGCCTGTAAATCAGTGGTTGTCGTTTGTTTATGTGTTGCATATTTGTTTTTTGTTCATTTTTGTCGAGCCTGCAACTTTTGTTGCAGAAAGCTGGACATAGGGATAGTGATCCGGCGGCGGCGGCTACGGCGGCGGTGTTAGCTCACTTCATAAAAGCTTTATATTTTAGAAGGTGGAAGACCTGGATGCTTCATACTTTGTATATAGATGCTTCATGTTACGAAGTTTCCGCCAGTCACATGTCCAATGTCCTTGACCTCATTTTCATGGTTCAGTGACCACTTGAAAAAAAAGTTCAAATTTTTTGTAATGTTGAATTCTCTCTTATTATAAGTAATAGGATAACTATATTTGATATGTGCGTACCTTGCAAGGTCCTTGTGTCTGTCAGACAGTTTTCACTTGACCTCGACCTCATTTCATGGATCAGTGAACAAGGTTAAGTTTTGGTGGTCAAGTCCATATCTCAGATACTATAAGCAATAGGGCTAGTATATTCGGTGTATGGAAGGACTGTAAGGTGTACATGTCCAACTGGCAGGTGTCATCTGACCTTGACCTCATTTTCATGGTTCAGTGGTTATAGTTAAATTTTTGTGTTTTGATCTGTTTTTCTCATACCATATGCAATAGGTCTACTATATTTGTTGTATGGAATGATTGTTAAGTGTACATGTCTAGCGGGCAGATGTCATGTGACCTTGACCTCATTTTCATGGTTCAGTGGTCCAAGTTAAGTTTTTGAGTTTTGGTCTTTTTATCTAATGCTATATGCCATAGGTCAACTATATTTGGTTTATGGAAATATTTTATGATCTTTATGTCAGTCAGGCAGGTTTTATTTAACCGTGACCTCATTTTCACGGTTCATTGCACAGTGTTAAGTTTTTGTGTTTTGGTCTATTTTTCTTAAACTATAAGTAATGTGTCAACTATATATGTTGTATAGAAGCATTGTTAGCTGTACCTGTCTGCCTGGCATGGTTCATCTGACCTGGACCTCTTTTTCAAGGTTCATTGGTCTTTGTTTAGTTATCTTGGTTAATGTTAAGTTTATGTGACAGTTGTAATAAAGCTTAGCTTTATACTTAGGACTATCAACATAATATCAATGATTAGTATAGAAGGCGAGACATTTCAGCGTGTGCACTCTTGTTTATATATATATAAGGCCGTAAGTTTTCTCGTTTGAATTGTTTTACATCGTCATATCGGGGCCTTTTATATCTGACTATGTGGTATGGCTTTGCTCATTGTTGAAGGCCGTACAATGACCTATAGTTGTTAATGTCTGTGTCATTTTGGTCTCTTGTGGACAGTTGTCTCATTGGCAATCATACCACATCTTCTTTTTTATATAGAAGCAATAATTGAACTAATGCTATTTTCACTTTACAGCTGATGAACCCGCAGTAGCTACCAAAGCTCAAGCACCTAAAGCTAACACTCCAGCACAACGATTCTTCAAGATACCATTTGCACGACCAGCGGATGAATTCCGTGGAGAAGCACAGAAGAAACATGGCATGTGGTATGCACATTTTGATGGAGAATGGATTGCAAGACAAATGGAAATTTATCCCGAGAAGTCACCAATGCTTATGGTTGCAGGTATTTAATTGGGTTATCCCTCAAAATGTGGTTATTGAATTCTGCTGTCAAACTAAGAATTAATGCTACTGACATAATTAGTTGACAAGACCCTTTGTGTTGGCATGCACTTTGTTGGTTAAAAAAGTTATTTTAAATACCTTGCCTGTAACAAAGAAAGAGTACAATTGAGAATGGAAATGGGGCATGTGTCAAAGAGACAACAACCTGCAAAAAGAGTAGAAAACCGCCAAAGGCCAACAATGGGTCTTTTATACAGCAAGAAAATCCCGCACCAAGAGGCACCAAGAGGCGTGATTCAGCTGAGACATGCTACTATCTTTGTTATATAGAAACACTGCAATGTATACATGTCTATCACAAAGAATTTATCCGACCATGACTTCATTTCATGGTTCATTTTTCATGATTAGGTCAGTTTCTCCAAAACTATCTGCAAAAGGTCAACTATAGTTGGTGGGAAGAATGATTTAACCCTTTCTCCATGGATTTTTTTTTTACATACTAGATTCGCATAGGATTTTTTCAATAAAAAAAAATCATCAGGTTTAAAGTATTGATGCATTGTGAAAACAAATATTTGATCAATGAAATTCAATTCAGATATTCTCATGAATATCCTTTTCATATTGGATACTATTTTTTCTAAGTCTGATCCAGACATTTCGTAGTCAGAGCATTTCAACTGAGGTACTACACAGGCGTCAAAAGACGTCATTATGGAGTAAAGGGGTTTGCGTCAAAAGGCGTCATTATGGAGGAAAGGGTTAAAAGATGTTTATCTGACCTTGACCTTATTTTAAGTGTTGATCACTGAACTGTTAAATGAAGTCAAAGTCTGGTGAATCCTATCTGAATAACATGAATACCTTGCAATGATTCTAAATGTTTATACCAGATATATATATATACAGTCCTCCTATTACTAAAATAACTGAGTACACATGCTGATATATCTCAGTTCTTTTACTGATAATGAATAAATTGTATGAAAAATAGAAATGTTGTGCCTGTATTACCCTTTTCAGTTCTTTGTAAAATTCCATATCACTGCTGTGTCAGCTGTCATACATGTGTTACCATATCAATTGTTCATTTCAGGTGTAGACGACTTACAAATGTGTGAGTTGAAGCTAGAAGAGACTGGACTGACCCGTAAGAAAGGTGCAGAAATCCTAGGCAAAGACTTTGAAGGTGAATGGGGGCAATATGGAGGAAGAGAGTACATGCAGAAACATGCTAAAAGAGTGTCCTCTAAATTTCTACAGAAAAGACTTGGAATCAACTGATGATGGCAAATTTTAGGTCACATAATTATATATTTGTTGAGATACTTTTTTGCTTTTAATTTATATTGTGATATTTATCGAATGTTTGCTTGTAAGATAGAAACCTTTAAACTGAAAACCTTTCGTAGAGAAACTTTAACAACCTGTTCTATTTTTATATAGTTTTATAAGAAATTGTACATGTCAAAATGGTTAGGATGGTTAGTTTTGTATGAATTTTACATGAGATGCTGAAAACTGTTTGAAATGTACTTTAAGCAAAATTAGACTAGAAACATGCTAAAATATTACTTTTTTATAGTGAAATTAGCCAGTCAAATGATATTGGAAGAAATCTAGGATTTTGCAGAATTACTCAAGTTATGCAAAACATATTGCTCTTTTGGTATCTGAAAAGTTAAATCGTGATGGGTTTGAAAGCATTTAATTAGTACTGATGTTTTTTTATTAATTCAATGGACATCAGTATTCTCAAAACAAAAGTTCAAAAGTTCAAAAGCTTAAATGATGAATGTAAAGCAGATTGTTGCTTTTATTGTTGAAATGACTTGTTAAATTATATCTGTTTTGTGGTGAGATTGATTGTTACATATTTTTGTATATTGTTCATATATATTTTTAAACATTTCTACAAAGAATTATTTGTTTCATTTCCGTAAATTCATTTCAATGGGTTTTAGGTCTTTGGGAGATATTTTTGAATTACAAAGTAGTAAATGGTTGTTGAAAGCGTTAGTTATAGTTTGGGAATACATATGGTCATTAGGTGTTTCATTGGCATGTTTGGTAGATACCTAACATCATAATATTACATCTAGTTATAGCAAAAAATATATTGCTTTTTTTTGTAATAAAATAAAATCAATAAATGATCAAATTTTGTTCACCATTTTTTTTTGGCATTTAAAAAATATTCAAGATGTAAAATTAGATGCTTTAGACCTGAGTAAAATGCTTTATTTATCTTGGCTGTCAAGTACATTTAAGAATTAACAATTAGTGAAAGTAAGAATTGAATTAATCAAGTTAACATATAATTTACAATTCTAGTGTTGTATGTAAGGTTGAATTTCATTGGTCAGCTTCATAAGAACTGAAACTATAGATTAAATTCAAATTTTGAGTGTTGTGAGTATGCTGACAAAATATTTCTATAAATATTATTTTTTTAAATTCAGATATTAAAATATATCTTCTTGAAAATTTATTGTATCCTTCAAAATTGCAGAGGAGCTAAATATAAAGTTCTCACATTAATCTGTCTTTCATTCACAAACCAAACTTAACATTTTATTCAGATTTTCAGCAAATTAACTAAGTTTTTCACATTAATAAATTCATACAAATTGATCTTTTTACTCTTATAGTATGTGACAATTCTGTTTGGTTGTATGTATGATAATGCTTTGTATGTCTGGATTTTAAGTTTGTATCATTAATGTTAATTTTAAATGAAAATAGGAGACAATCATTCAGTTTAAAAAAAAGAAGGAAGAGATATGAAGTTGTGTAGCATTTGTAGTCCAGATTTAGCAGGGGAAAAATATATTGATTACATCAAGCAACTTATAATTGATAGATTAACATGAATCAAAATAAACAAGTTTAAAATCAAGTACAAAATGAAATTGTTACTGATTAAACTTAATAAAGTACTGTAGACCAACTAAGTTTTGTGAGTAACTTATATTATTTTAAAAAAATAATTTTAAACTAAACCGCTGGGAATTTGTGAAAAGAAAATTAGAAAATCACAAAAAAAAAAAACATGCATCTACTGTATGAATAACTTAGTATTGTGTTTTTTTGTATATGGTTAAATGAAACAACTTTCCAGATTTTGTTGTACATACTCAAAGACCAGTAATTTATTACAAGTTAGTGTAAAAGAGAGTTGTGATTGTTTTTGTTTCTTCCAAGTGTGGTACTGAATTGAGTACTAGATATTTTTTGTCGTTTACATACATATATAATTAACCAAATGTAATTTAAAAAGACCAAACCCTGAATGTTGTTTACAATTTCTTGCTATATTCTTACTTGTTTTTGACATATATACATATATAAATATACATATGGGGACCAAAAGGCCTTGATGGCATTCTTGTGATTATTGCCAAGGAGTTTGAATTGTTTCAGATGATGATGATAGCATTCAAAATGGTTTTAAAAAAAAGTTAATATATAAGAGTTTTCTCCCCTTATTTTTTTTTATTATATTAGAGAAGTGCTTCAAAATTAAGGTTGTGGGACCTTCTATAATCAGCTGTCTCAAAAAAGCTTTTCATATTTTAATTGTATACAAAAATAAAGTAAAGGTATTTTACATAAGCGCAAAATTTTAATTATATATAGAATATTTTACATCATGTTTTATCAAATTTTGACCTGACGTGTATATGGATGAAATAAAATTTAGGATAATTGTTGAAAATATATTCTAACTAGTTAATTAAATGTGTTTTACATCTAAGAAATCCAAGGTTGTGGCTGGCCACAGAAAATTTTGATAATTTCAAATTTACATATTGTCATTTAATTGGTTACAAAAATGTGTATGGTAAATTTGACCTCACTTATTAATTTCTGTTTTTCATTTATCGTTTATTTCTGTGAATTTATGTTTTTGTTGGTTGTGTATAAAGAGATGTTGTTTGTCAGACATAAATGTACAGGTTCATTCTTGATACATGTATTGTGCAAATGGGGGCCAAAATGTTATTTTATTTCTTGTCAAACAGGGACATGTTACATTTTTGAAAATTTTTATGCCACATTTTTTTTTTCAATTTCTTCAAGTCACAGTTTTTATAGTTCCCAGTAATTATTTTGTTAAATGTTAGTATGTGTTTTGGAGAATGCATATTCAAATAAAAAATCAATAACAAAAAAGTAAAAATTGTGAAATTACTAGAAATTTTGTATATTTGTTTTACCAGCATTTCTTACATGATTTGTGCTAGATTTTGTGATAATTCTGTGACATTTGTAGATGTAGTAAATTTATTGTTTTGTTCTTCTGTTTTGAGATGTGTATGTTTGGTAAGATTAAGAAATTAAAAGAACAAAATGTTATTTACTTCAGTTATATTTAATACCACAAACACCAGAAGGTTACATGGATATAGATTCAATGAGGTTGAAAAATTGACTTCCAATTGTATTTTTGTCCATCTGACGAGTTAAGCCTTTTCAACTGATTTTGATAGTTTGTTCTTATGTTTACTGTTATACCACTGTCCTAGCTTAGGGAAGGGTTCGGATCCCGCTAACATGTTTAACCCCACCACATTATGTATGTATGTGCCTGTCCCAAGTCAGGACCCTGTAATTTAGTGATATTCGTTTGTTTATGTGTTACATATTTGTTTTTCGTTCATTTTTTTGTACATAAATAAGGCTGTTAGTTTTCTCGTTTCAATTGTTTTACATTGTCATTTTGGGGCCTTTTATAGCAGTTGACATGCGGTATGGGCTTTGCTCATTGTTTAAGGCCGTACGTTGACCTATAGTTGTTAATTTCTGTGTCATTTTGGTCTCTTGTGGACGGATGTTTCATTGGCTATCACACCACATCTTCTTTTTTTTTTATATTGCAAGTGAATAATACATCAGCAATGTTTTTGAGCTTATTTTAACAAAATTGGACCAAACTGACTGCTTATGGAAATATTACAAATATTAGCTTTTATTAATTAATTGATTTGAAACAAATATAATCATAGTTTAATTTTTGTCTAAAGCTATAAACGCACCTTTAATATGACATGGATTGCTGCAAAAAAAGTAAAGTCTAGGAACAATTGAAAGACACTATTAGTACTACAATTTTTCAATTAGAATTCTACACATGTCTAACATTTTGGATATCTTAGCTGATGCCAAGCCAGAGCTGTAATCGACCATCGACCTTTGTTCTGGATTCTGGCAGGTACCATTAGACCCTGCTACAAAATACAAAAGTGCACTAATCACACAAAAAGGTTCAACTGACTAGTATTTGGTATGATGAATTCACCAATGACATTCCCGTGTTTAATGACCGAAGTACTTAAAAATCTAATTTTCAAAATTACGTTAGTCTACATTAATGATGTTATGATTTTTATCAAAGTACTTTGAGGAACTTTTCTGAATTTACGAAGTGTCACCTTCAACTTAAGAACGTCAAAATGTAAGAAAGAAGTTAAATATCTAGGACATATTATTTCGAAAAATGGAATTAAAATGAACACAATGGATTATCTTACAGTTGTATCCTTGAAGTTACAAACTCCATCTTCATAGACAACCTTGAAAGTCTTAAATAATTTTGTATACCATCAACTTGAGCTAAACCTTTTTCTGTAATATGCCATCTTAGCTCAGAGCCACGCAAAGATCTTCCATCATAAGTAGGTGATTGCTCAACTGCATTCTACATCTGACTCAATACATATCCCTTTGAATATTCAGATGCATCTTATGATAGTAAAAACAGTTTATATTAAATATGGTACAGTCAGGATTATACCTCGTAAACATTATCTCCCAATTACACTATCAATTTTCACAATCGTAAAAATGGAGTCCATTGATAAAGTAGAGATGACGCGCTGTCAAATATCTCTTCAAAAACTTTTTCTTTGAACTTCTTTTAGTGAAAAATATTATCAGGTTTGGTGGCTACATTCCTTTCATGTGACGTATTAATAGAAATAAATATTTTGCGCATTCGCGAAAATGTAACAAAATTAACACAAAAGTCATAAACATTTAAACTATTTACTATTTACGTAGTGTTTTTGGACTTTTAATGGTATTATGAATTGGTTTGATATAACATTTTTCAAGGTTATGAAACAAATGTGTTTATCAATTTGCGCATTCGCAAACTATTTAAAGACATACACAGCAATTTACCTAAACTACCCGGGCACACTGATGTGAAATTAAAATCGTTGTTCATCGAACAAACGAAGATTTGAATTTCGTAAACATATGTTGGTCGTCATTTCATTCCTCTAGAATATATGCTCTTCTGTTCAAGTAAGTGTATCTTCTATGATTCCACTGTTTGAATATACGACCATGCAGTTGAATTGATCAAGCGTTCGATAGATAAGGTGAAAAAAGTGATTAACTTTCAAAATACCGTCCAGACATCAATTATAGCTGGTGATCAACCACTTTAGGTATTGGCTAAGAAAATTCAATGGGAATGGCTAGATTTGTACGGAGAAGATAAGTTTATCGTTATGTATGGTGGATTGTACATCGAAATGGCTACCATAAAATCTTGCACCGATAAGTATTTGTAAAGGCTGGACCGAGAAAAAGGCAAGCTGCTGGCATTAGACGGAAAGTTGTTCTGGTAGAACTCCAATGGTTTGGAGTAGTTTTCTCTGTGATAATGACATCAAAACGGAATGGTTCAAGTTTACTGCCGACATAGTTGCTTCTTTACAGACTTAAAAACATGTTTATGTTACTCAAGATGAAAAGATTATTTGCAATTTTAATACAAATACTTCCCAGCTATCCCGTTGTAACCATGAAGAGGCAAATACACGCATGTTTGTCCGTGATAAGCCTGTTGCTGAAAATGGTTGATAAAGGTGATTTTAAGTAGTACTGCACATGACACAGATGTAGTAGTATTAGGGATTGCAGCACTGGCAGTATAAGGTGTGGACAAATTGTGGATAGGTTTTTGAAGGAATAAAGACTTTAGATTGCTTTATGTATATGATATATCCTCATGTATCTACTATTCTTTCCTTCCATGCATTCTATAGATGTGACACTGTGCCAGCATTTATTGGAATAGTGGAAAGGTCAGCTAGGAAGACATTGGAAGTATTTCCAGATGTAACGGATTTCCCCCCACTTTTTTTGGTACACAAACAGGGACACCATAGAAACATTTGCTTGCATCAACATTTACTGTTTGCGAGGCATGATTTGAATCATTTGCCAGGATGCAGTGTCCTTATGGTGCTATTCCGCCTAGCAGAGGTTGTCTTCCAGAGCGCATCAAGGTGGGCTCAACCGGATTTATGAATTCGACAAGTATACATACCAAGTCGTGAACACTGGGTTTGAATGACAGAAAAAAAAACTATACAGTTGGAAATCAAAATGGACTGTTTTGGAGGCTTTTGCACCCTCGTTTCAGGACTTTTGAAATGCGAATGCAAGAAATCTAAGGGCGTGGTAACTATAAACGCTACTGTTCTGACCTTCCTTGTACGGGTTTGTGCATTGGTAACTGCAAAAAAATGTTATCACCACACAAATAGCCCTGTACTAAGTACTTCTTTCCTCAAAGATAGAAAAAAAAATCTGGATAAGGAAATTAGGGACTGCAATGCCATATGGTTGCAATGATAATATCAAAGGAGTAGGAAATTTGTCAAGTCCTGCCTGCAGTGATGTTAATGTAATGAGTTTATTTAATACTACCTTACGACAACAACGTAGTCATGGGAAAAACATTACCATCGTCCTAATGTAAAAACGTCTTCCAAATCTAGATCACCCTCTGGGATCTTTGATGACCTTCTTTCACATTTCATCATCCACTAGGGTTACATTACATAAGAACTATTCTCTTTTCACTGCCAGTTAATTTTCTAAAACGTTTGAGAGATTATGCACTTGACAAAGGAGGCACCAATACATTTTCTGCAATATACAGACTAGTCAGTATTATTTGTGATGTAGCTCTTTTCCGTCTTTTCAAACCAGTAAGATCGGAACCTTAACATGAGGAAAAGAGGAAATTCCTTCCTATTGATTTTGCCAATAGAGGAATTGATGCAATCAATATCTGCAACGTTCTACATCACAAGGAGGTAACATCTAAAATTCCTATTTATTTTTAAAATCAGTCTGTTCCTATTGTATCCTACAGTTACACCAAAACCATTGCAAATATGGTACCTTTGATAACTATTAACTATAAACCAGCATTGCAGGACCTTGACTTAGAACAATACCTAAAAAACCCTCCTACATGTGACTGTTCCCACTCGCCTTATGATTACAGCCCCTCTGGTCATGTTATAACTGGGGATCGAAACATAATTCAACATGAAAATCTCTGAAAGGTGATTTCTCATGGTCCTAAGTTTAGAAAAAAACCAACACATTAATTGGAACCATAACTTCAAAATAATTATGGATTCCATTGAGTACTACACCAGAGCATGGGCTAAGCGAAAAGAAGTTAAACTGGACACTTTGTCAGAATGTGTTAAAACTATCAGGTCTCTGATAAAACGTCGCATTCACAAGTTGAAAAACTGTGAGAACGATCGACATGATAAGTATGTTGATGTTCCTGCGGACAAGGCTTCAAATAATATTGTCTTTGTATGTAAATCGTATTACTACGAATGTCTTGTAAAAGAATTGGGTCTCAGGTAATCCCACATACAAAGACATATCATTTGTCAAGGATGAGATTTTAGCAAATCATAAGTCCTTCATGGCTTCAATAAACATTACATTGAACACTAAATCGGAGGACTTACCTTGTTTGTATTGGATACCAAAGCTTCATTCCGTACAGACAACGGTATATTGCTGGCTCATCTTCATGTTCCACTTAAGAATTGTCCATTAGATTGACTAAAATTCTGTCCGCAGTGAAAGAGGGTCTTCGGAAATACTGTAAAACTGTTTTCTCGCGTAGTGGTATTAACCATATGTGGATTCTAAAAAATTCTACATAACTTCTATACAATTTTAAATCTCGGTCTTTTTTTCTGAAATTAGTTCTATCAAAACTTTTGATTTTTCAACCCTGTATACATTTGTGTACCACCATTCCCCATGTGAAACTGAAAAATCACCTAAAAGAAATAATCCACAATGTCTTTCAACATAAAAATAGTAGCATACGCTATAAATATATTACTTCATAAGGCTTATTTCGTTAATAGTGACAAACAAAAAGGTAAAACATGTTACACAGAAGAACAAGTGGTCAGTATAATGGAGTTTCTTATCGACAACATATTTGTTGAGTTTGGAGGTAGACTTTTCCAATAAATTGTCGGCATTCCTATGCAATTCATCGGGTTTCCATTGTACTAAGATGACCAAAACGACGAATGTCACATGCTTACTCTACCGGAGCATATGATATCATCCCAAGTTTTTGGTGGTATTCGTGTTGCACCGGCATTAGTATTCCATTTTGTGTTTTGTGAACTGTTGTTTGCATGTTTGTTGATCTTTTTTTTTTTTAATCATAACATTGCCAGTTTATTTCCGGCTTATGATTATGATTGTCCTTTTGACATCTTTCGGCTCTCTTTTACACATACATCAAAGCAAAGTCTAAGTAAATAGTTATCAAAAGTACCAGGATTATAGTTTTATACGCCAGACGCGCGTTTCGTCTACATAAGACTCATCAGTGACGCTCAGATCAAAATAGTTAAAAGCCAAATAAATACAAAGTTGAAAACACGTATATATGATGCATAAAATCTGAAATCATACACCTTCATCTAACTTTAAAAGCCCATATTAGAAACATATTTAAACAATTCGAATATACTAACTCCAAACTTTTTTTAACCTTTCTAATGAAGATCATCATTTCTTTTGTAATTCGCATGAATGAAATATTATGTACTTAATCTATTTAATCAAGTTGATATTGAGGATGACTTTCATTTAATTTTAAAATCCATTATATGACAATTTAAGAACATTTTATTATAAGGTATTACTATACGAATGCATCTGTTCAGTTATCATCAACATAGACTTGCATATTTTGGGAAAATATTTAAAGTACACCACAAATATAAAATGTTCATGCTATTCCTAAAATAATTATAATTTCATGAATGTGTAGGCTTGCTCCGATTGTATTTCAAATATTCTTTCACAAAATGCATGAATAATAAAATTAACGGTACCAATTTTCTTGAACAAGATGCGCATTTCGACAATACATGTCTCTTCAGTGATTTCTTTTATAGTTATTAGCTGTATTACATCTTGATTAAAATAAACTAAAACGAACTATAAATAATGTATGACATGTAAGTAAAATTATTCTGAAATAGTAAAGGATGTCTAAAGTAGAAGCTTTTAATCACAAAATGATAAATCTCTTGACTTGAATTACCACAATACATTACTATATTCACGCTAATTAGAAAGCATCATTCACATTTTAAAGTTAAAATAACACAAAACAAATATAATAAAGTGCCACTAGCCGTTCTCAGGTCCAGCAACTATTTGATAATTAGATATGTAGGAAATCAGATATGTCTTACATATAGTACTAAGGCTAACAAACATAATTGAATAATCATGATAAAAACAACTTGTTCACATTAAAAAAGAAAAAGTCAGTGCAACGTTTTGAAATTTATGCATTCAGTTTCAAATATTTTTTGTAAAAATATGTCTACAAAAATTTTATGATACCTCGTAGCGTGTAAAGGTAAGCTCTACTCTTTTCAGCATTTGTAACGGTCATGTCCGCCATCTGAACCTCTGCTGGAAGGTTTCTTAACGGACATCCTAAATGTAAACATTGGACTGCAATTGTGTGAAAATCGTTCAGTTTGCATATGATCGACCAATAAGGAGGATGCACAAATATGTCCGGTTTCTCGTACATTACGGTTTGAATATGATCGCGTATTTCAAGTTCATTCGCTCCGAATGCCTTTGCAACTCCTTTACCGTATTGTGTGATTTTATTGTTTATAAGAAAGTGTATTTTTGGGAGAATAAGACCTTCTAATCTAGCCCTGTACCAAAATTCGTATTCCCTTAAGTGTGCGTACTTCATTTGTCGTTCATTATCTTTTTCAACGCCATACAGCAAGTATAACATGGACTTAACGGCTGTTCTCGAAAATTCATCAGCATTAAAAGGCACAATAAGCCTGTTGGCTGCAAGAATTGCTAGTTCGGTGTAAACCGAAAAACTCGGGTTAGTGTCAATGAAGAAAGTGTAGTTACGTCTTCGAGATTCGGATGCTACGACTCCGGTGACAAATTCCTTCATAAATTCTGTTACAGCTTTCCATGGTCCTCCTGTAGCAGGTAGTAATAACCTCTCTCCCTCTAGACGCATAGCTATCACTTCCAAGTAATGGTCACCACATAGTAGATACATATTACTAGGTATATACTTGTTATATTCAGCAGGGTGAACGAGAAAATCTTGATATGGTATGCCTCTTTTATCTATCTGAGCCATTAGATATCCACACACTGTCTTATCATATGGAAATAACTTTTTACGAGTATCACTGCAATGTACTTTGGAATTAGCCATTTCCCTTACCACTTCATCTCCCTGTTTACCTTTGCCAATTTCGTTAACACTGGTGGACAGTAGAGCAGACGAAGCGTTTGCCTGAGGGCACATATCCAATACAACAATTTCCTCATTTGGATGGCTTAATGCATATTCAGTTGACAGATGAAACGTAAGGGTTGTCTTCCCTGATCCTCCTTTATTGTTCCAAACTGTAAGGAAATAAAATAAGGAAATGTAATAATGTTATGAAGTACTAGTAAACGTTTTGGTCTCGACTTCGAGAAATATGATACTCAATTAAGGTTAACATATGTTTGTACAGGCTTTTATTGGTATTTATAGTTGCTTGGTTGTAGTCATTTACATAACAAGATGATAATGTTAATTCACTGACTGGATATAAACAAATCGTATTTTTTGCACTTTGTTATTTTATTTACAAATATATGAATAAAAGGAGCACTGCTACGAGATAAATAAAAAAAAAATGTAACGTACGTTTTTGTTCAATCATAATTATTCGCTTTTATAGCAACCAATATGGTTCATTTTTGTCAAAATAAGCTATGAAAAATTGTACATTTAACATGTTAAACTTAATTGTGACAAGCAATATTTTAATAAATTGTGTGACAAAGTGCTTGTCAATTTCTTCAGTGCTAAAGATAGAAAGATAAACTTCTATCTAGGTTAATGTCATTGTTATTGTGTTTATATATAATATATATATGTTACCTATGATCAAAGGAATAAAACAATGTTTGTTTTACATCTTTATTAAAACATGCCTTTTTCAAATTATCTTTCACGCGTTAAATGTTTTCAAGATTGGCACCATACCCTTTTGAAATCCTAGCTGGAACACTGGCATGCAATGTGCCATAGTAAGTGTCAATTAAAAAATACGATGCTGGCCTTCCAAAACCCCATGTTTTACTTTCTACAAATTCGCTCTAGTTCAACAGTCAATTAGTTGAATTTTATTTTAAGATTTCAGCCATTTTACAAAATGACTAGGTATTTTTACAGTGCTGTACAACTTTGTACTTTTTTTTCGCTTTCGATCTTTAATATCTGGGCGTCACTGGTGAGTCTTGTGTTGATTAGGCGCGTTTTTGGCGTATTAAATTTTAAACCTGATGCTTTTTGTTATTCATTAATCATGCATGTGTTTCTTTTTCTAATACGTTTTCCTATTTATTTGTATTGCAGTCCTGTAATATTATGTTGTCATTTCTATGTTATATTTAACATTGCCATTAAAGTGCGAGGTTTTGCATGCCACAAAACCAGCTTCAAACCACCATATTTTCCTTTAAAAATGTCCTGTACCAAGTCAGGAATATGGCCATTATTATATTATAGTTCGTTTCTGTGTGTGTTACAATTTAACGTTGCGTCGTTTGTTTTCTCTTATTTTTGAGTGTAAAGTGACATTGCGATAAGACGTGTCACGGTACTTGTCTATCCCAAATTCATGTATTTGGTTTTGATGTTATATTTGTTATTTTCGTGGGATTTTGTCTGATGCTTGGTCCGTTTCTGTGTGTGTTAGTTACATTGTAGTGTTGTGTCGTTGTTCTCCTCTTATATTTATGCGTTTCCCTCAGTTTTAGTTTGTTATCCCGATTTTGTTTTTTGTCCATGGATTTATGAGTTTGAACAGCGGTATACTACTGTTGCCTTTATTTAGTCATTTGATGTAATGCCTGACATTTTATAAATAACCTGAAAATTCAGTCATATCATAAAATGCGTTTAACGTGTAGGTGGTGTTGTCTCTTTATTCCAATAGCATCAGTTCGAATCCCGGCGAGGGAAGAACAAAAATTTGCTTCCGAAAAAACTTTTGCTGATATTAAGGGTAGTTATGAATATATAAAATGTGTTTTCAACCGTGTGATTCACCATCAATGGTGATCAAATGGATTGATCTGTCGTAGAGTTGTCACTTGTTTAGACGTGCTTTTCAAAGTAATTATTTCTGTGACTGTATCTTATAATCCTTAACGATAGATATTTAGCAAATCTGCAATCTTTTATATCTACAATCCTAATATGTATCATGTACTGTGTTATAACTCATGCTTGCGGTATTGTCTCTTATTCGAATTCCGATGAGGGAAAAACAATTTTTACTTCTGCAAATTTGCAGACTTAACATTATTGTGCTGATATTTAGATCAGTTATAAATATAAAATGTGTTTTCAGCCGTATATCACCTTCACTGGTGATCCAGGTCTCATCAGATGACAAAATCAAAAGCTCAAACACAGCAAACGAAGGATAACACGTCATATTCTTGACATCGGTACAGGCATTTCCCTGAGTAGAATATGGGGGTTTTACAGTTAGCTAAACGTTTCACTTATAAGACAGTTGAATACAATACCATAATATACAACGATGTGTGAACAAAACAAACACACATAACAGGTACAAATGTCAAAAAAGGCGGATGTAGTAGTCAACATTGTGTTATTATCTTAATTAACATGAAAACAAACAACCATGTATCAAAGAAGCACAGAGAAGCATATAGACAGAGCACATTAAAATATAAAAATCAATTGCATGCAAATTGGTTAACTCTGACTCTAACACATAGATTCTTTCCGGCCATTTGTTTTGGTGTTTACACGTATTATATAATTACATCAACGCAAAAACAGACCAAACAACCTATAGTTGTTAATTTCTGTGTCATTTTGGTCTCTTGTTGAGAGTTGTCTCATTGGAAATCATACCAAATCTTCTTTTTTATATTACAGCGATGTCCACTCAATGAATTGAAGCAACTATTTTTTAAATCATCGTACACTTCATGTATTTCTTACAAATTGTTATATTCGACGGCATATTGAATTTGAGTTTTATTGGTTCTTTAACAGAATACTTACAGAAATGGCCCAGATTCATTTCTTTTAAATCTTCGTTAGTGGATATATTTTTTTAATCTTCACCAAAAGACATTCACGACATTCTAGAGATGTACAGATTAGACCAATGAAACACGCCCTAAATATTCATCCATTGTTCATAACTGTGACATGTTTGAATAATGCTATACAAACTTTTTACAAAACGTTACAAAACTTTAAATTTTTCGAAAACAAAAGGATTTTCTTAACCCAGGCATAGATTACCTAACCGTATTTGGCACAACTTTTTGGAATTTTGGATCCTCAATGCTCTTCAACTTTGTATTTGTTTTGCTTCATAAATATTTTGATATGAGCGTCACTGATAAGTCTTGTGTATACGAAACGCGCGTCTGGCGAACTAAATTATAATCCTAGTACCTTTGATAACAATTAACACCACTGGTCGATCCCACTGCTGGTGGACGTTTCGTCCCCGAGAGTATCACCCGCCCAGTAGTCAGAACTTCGGTGTTGATATGAATATCAATAATGTGGTCATTTTTATAAATTTCCTGTTTACAAAACTTTAAATTTTTCGAAAAACTACGGATTATCTTATCCCAGGCATAGATAACCATAGCCGTATTTGACACAAATTTTTGGAATGTCGGATCCTCAATGCTCTTCAACTTTGTACTTGTTTGGCTTCATAAATATTTTGATATGAACGTCATTGATGAATCTTGGGTAGAAGAAACGCGCGTCTGGCATACTAAATTAGAATCCTGGTACATTTGATAACTATAAGCCCATCTTAAAAGTCATTATAATTCCAAAATGTTTTTAAAAGAGGGACGAAAGATACCAGAGGCACAGTAAACTCATAGATTGAAAATTAACTGACAACGCTATGGCAAAAAAATAAAACGACAAGCAGACAAATTGTACACAAGACACATGGAACACTAAAGACTATAAAGCAACACGAACCCTGAAACTGAGGAACCAATTTCCATTTTAAAAAGTCAAGTGATATAAAAACATGTTGTATCCATCTAAGATTGAAACCATCAGTCTATTCTTTACATACTCAGTCTGTTTTTTTTTAATAAGCTTTAGTAAGATCTATATAAACGTGGTGCTAGAGCGTATGAAAGAAGTTTCATGTCGCTAGTCAAAAGAGAAATAGGACGAAATTGTTAGTGTCATATGTGTCACCTTTTTAAATAAAAGGTTTAATACACTTGTACGCTGTGAATATGTAAGTGTTTGGACTTTATACTCAATATCAAGAATGGTTATTACTATGCTCTCTAATTTATCCCACATATTTTTATAATATTCAACTTTAAAACCGCCTAATACAGATTTTTTCAGTTTCATTTCATAAATATCACCGAGCACTGTATATCACCTTGCCCTGTTATAATCTCATCATTTTCCCTTTTAATGTATAGTTAACTTCTACCCCAATGGGTCTTTGGTATAGAGTTGTCTCATCGGCAATAAAACCACACCCTCTTATTTTTGTATTGTATCAAAGCAGGTATTCAATTTGACAAATGACATTATAATATTCTCATACCAATATATGAATTCTTCAAAGACATGTTGTAAACTACACTCTGAAATAGAATAATAAGATTAAAGGGTATATCAGTTAAGTTATCATGTTGAATAGATGTTAGATATCAATTTCTGTTGAATAAGTGTTTTTTTTATTCGTTTGATGTGTATGAGCTTTTTATTTTTTCTTTTGATTACATACTCTCCAGTTTGAATTTTCCTCGGAGTTCGGTATTTCTGTTATTTTATTTTTTTGTAGCATAATCATAAAATGAACCCACATTTTAATGGTGCTTCTTTTTCAGTTAGATAAACAGACATATTGTTTTACAGTTTGTCTTCTCCTACAATCTGATAGATCCCGATCGATCAGCTCGTTTAGATATAGTTATCCAGGACATCGTCCGTTCATTTTTTATTGGAAATATTCAAGCATAAAATAATTTCGAGTTTCACGATTGCAAATATTTTACCAATATTCTCTTATTTGGCAAATGTGAAGCCTCAATGGTAAAAAAAAGAGACATATATCCTTAACTCCTATGCCAGTCATAAAAGAACAAATTTTAACTCTAAAGGCTTTGAAAACATTAAAAAATATTGTATGGGTTCTGCGGAACCAAGTGTCTCGCCTACTTTTGATGTTAATTGCGGGATGAACAAAAATGAGGAAAAAATCAATTGAAATATTCCTCTTGATATTATCTTCTGATTGTAAGAGGCTTCTTTCCACGATTGGTAAAATCCATGATAGTTTATGAATCTAAAAAATGGTTTAAAACTTTAACTACAGTCTATATATAATGTTAACTGGAAGAAAAGTCCGTCCATTTATAAGTTAAATATGGATAAACAGGTAAAATAAGTTAACAAAATGTCGTCCTTCTATATACTAGCTTTTGATCACAAACAAGCTTCTGTCCAAGTTTAGTTCAAATCCAGGATATTGTGAGAAAGTTAATTTTTTTTTAATTTTACCTCACAGTGTATGTATTGTTGCCTGTCTGAGAAAAAACTAAGTCCATTAATAAGTAAAATACGGAAAATGAAAAAAAAAAATTGAAAATTTATTTCTGGTTTCTATCTTATGATCATAAACAAGCTTCGGTACAAATACAGAATAGTTTAAGAAAGTTATTAAAATTTTGAAAACTTTTACCACAGAGTGAATGGAATGTTTCACGGCAGAAAAACTAGGTCCGTTTCTAAGTTAAATACTGAAAAAGAGTTTTCTTTTTACAAAATTTACTTATGGATACTTTCTTATGAACAAAAACAAGCTTCTGTCCAAGTTTGATAGAAATCCAGGATAGTTTAAGAAAGTTATTAAATTTTAAAAACTTTAAGCACAGAGTGAATGTTTGTGGACTTGGCCAACGACGACGAACACGGAATGCAGGATCGCTGTGACTAAAGCCGAAGGTTCGACAAAACTGACATTTATTAGAACTTGATTTAACTTATTATACCCTGATAATAAGATTTAATTAAAATTAAAACTACCTACCCCGTTTCTAAACTTTGTCAAATTATAACACAATAAACAATACCAACTATTTAACCAAAAGACTTATGATATATTTGAAAGTGATAATGATAAAAGCCAGCCGAGATCCATATTTGTTGTTAAAACTCATGATAAATAATTCAAAGTCCAAACGATTAATTTTACTAATTAGCTATATCAGAGAGATAACAGCAAAACATGGACGAGGTCTACTTTGTTATTTGGGTCTGACATAATCTGAAGGTTATTGCCGTTTATCGTATGTTGATGTTGTCAAATAACTGGAAAACCGTATGTCATCTCCCATTGACTCCAATGCAAACTTATTACTGGAATAGATATATACCTGGTATAAACCCTATTCTTGATCCATCGTACAAAAATGTTTCATTACAAACAGTATGTAACAATTAGCGAAGTACAAGACTCCGGTGTGATATAGAAAGCTCTCCCCATATTAGGCAGTCCATTATAACCTTACCTTGAAAGAAAACTGAAGACACCAACAATGGCAATCAAAATGCATCAGTCAAAGAAACACCGACAAACTTAACAAAACCTAGAAAGATACAAAACCAAACAAAAGTACAATAACAAAAATACCTTACTCTTAGGAGATTTAAAACAGAAAGCCCCTATCAAATGCCTGTACCAAGTCAGTAATATAACAATTGTTTTCTATTCGTTTGATGTGTTTGTCATCATCGATATCAATGTATTTCCATGGTTTTAGTTTGTAACTGCCATCATTTTTATTTATTTCTAATAGGCTCCAAAAAAGTAGTTAGAACAATTACCATTATTTTCGTGATAAATACCTATTTGTTCTGGATTCTGGTTTAGCAAATGTCAAAGTAAGGTCATATGCATTAAAAAAAATTCACTGTCTATACCAATAGGAGTACTTCAAACTAATTCAACTCAATTTTTTTATTTTCAAAATCAATATGCATGCAAAAATTCTTATATAAAATAAAGTTGCAGGTTTTAAAATATTTATTTCAAAGAGAAAAACAAAACATAATATATAAATAAAATATCAATAAATGTCATTTATGCTTATGTTAAAAAGACAAACATTTATCCATACATCTGTAGTGACTGGAGTATATAATGGGTGGCATTTTAATCTTAGCCATGTTAAATTTACTCTGCTATAAGTCTTTTCAAAGTGTTAAGAATCAGAAATGTTTGTCATTTTTGTAATGTCTATGTTTAAATTAACATAATCCATAATATTATACTCAGTACTTTGACAATAGCATAGCACCAGGCCTTGCCAGTCATATATTTCTTTATGTTCTTAAAGTTTTCAATTTATTCATCATGTAAAATGATACTGCCATATATATATATACATATATATATATATATATATATATATATGGACTACAAACAATATTCATGCAGATATTCTTTCATAAAGTTACAGGTTTTAAAATGTTTTATTTCATAGAGAAAAACTCATATATAAGTGAACTACAACAATATGCAATTTACTTATCATGTAAATCATCATTCTTGTATTAATGCATTTAAAGATTTTAGTACAAGTATGATATCATAATAAGGTATGAAGGAGATGTGGTATGATTACTATTTCCAATAAGACATGTACACTCGAGACTAAATGATGAATATAATTGCTATAGGTCACTGTTTTGACTTCAAAATGTGCAAAACCAATATCGCATACCAAGCTGTCAAAGGTCACAAAAATTAAACAATTTTAACAAGAAAACCAACATCCGAATTTATGTAAAATAAACAATTAATGAAAATAATAATTTTATATACAGCAACAAACAACATACGAATTACAGGATCCCTGCTTAGGACAGTCAAATACATAAGATGGTGGAGGGGTTAAACATGTTTGTGTGTATCTAACTCAACCTGTGGTAGTGATGTGTCAGTTACTCATCAAATCGATACAAAGCACAAAAGCAACTTAACAAAAACGTAAGACACAAATTACAGATCTGACAGTACTTAAAGTTACTGTAAGCCTATACAAAGTCAATAAAAAAACTAATTATAAAGTATGTACATTATATTCAAGTCATTCAAAGATAAAATATCAATTGTCTTCAAATATCACATTCAATGGATTTCAGACATTAACTGTGTTTGGTAAGCCACAAACAAAGATGCATTGATGTACTAGTACTTTCAGAAAACCTAAACTTTTTTAATCTATATTTAAGGTTTTGTCCATTTTCATTGATATTGAATATTCTTCATAGAGTTAAATACTTTAGCATTAGAAGAACTGTTTTTGACCCCACAATTGTAGTACATTTGATATACTGCTAATTCAAAAATATTTGCAAGCATTTACTATTGCAATAGTAGAACAACCTAGAATTCAGAAAATACCATCAAAATGATTTTATGCATTTATGAAACTTATCCATTTGCAGTTTTTGAAATATATATACTTATATTCTATAAAATGTGAGTAAAAAAAAACTTCAAACAATTGCTTGGTCTTAAAATGTTCTTATGACGTTCTTTTATGGAATGTATAGTGAATTGCCTTCTAAATGGAACACTTTTATAGTGATATCAAAGTCGATGAACACACACATTTTGTGTTACAGATATGTAAACCTCATATATTCAAATTCATTAGGTAACAAATTTCAACATCTTCATTGCATAAATTGTGATATTGCATTTCTGAAGTTAATGGATTTGCAACCCTTCCTGAATTATTTAAGGAATGACTGTAATATTTTTTCTGTCTATGAAGAAATAACATAAAAAATTTGGTGCACACTGAATAACCCGCGTAGCGGGTTATTTAACAGTGTGCACCACATTTTTTATGTTTATATATCGAATAGACAGAAAAAATATTACAGTCATTTCTTATAATTTAATTCTAAATTCCATTTTAAACCGTAGAAAACCATGAAAAAACGTTGATGACGTCATGGTCACATGACTAAATTATGTCTATGGGCTCATAACAAAATAACGTCAGACAATCAGAAGACGCGTTACATCCAAAATTAAATTATTACTCAATACTAAACACTACAATGAAAGTTCAAGGCTGTATTTTTTATCAAGCAAAATATGTTACTGTGTGTTCATTTATAAATCAACTAGTAAACTGGTAACTACAAAACTTTAGTTTTTACACTTTGTCCTTCATATTAACAATCAACAAGGTAAACAATCAGTAGAAGGTATTTACTGAAGAAAAAATGAAATCCCAACTCTCTCTTTTTTGCTATCTTAAGACAGTCATACTTTAACACACAATGATTTGAAGTTGAATTTTTTCAGATTTTTTTCATTAGTTTTGTGAATTGAAACCCTTCATTTCCTTTATGTACTGTTTAGTCTATTACTTGCAAAGAAAAAATGAAACCACTTTCACAGATTCTTGAGCAATTCAGCGTAAATAACAAATCAGACTCTGTTAATCAGAATATGACAAACTTACTGTAGACTTTTAAAAAACACACAAAACAAACATCATAAAATTGGAATGTAACCAAGTGTAAAAAGAAAAATGCAACTTTTTGGAATCTAATTATTTGGATGGCAATATGATTAAATACATGACAAAGATAGGTGTTGTTGAAAATTCGTCACACTCAATGCTGAAAGGCCCTAGGGAGAACACTAGACTTAATTAATTAAATTGTGTTTCTATATATGAATCGTAAAAGATGCGGTACAATGATACTAACTACTAAGCAAATGCAAATTTATAGTTTGTTTCTGTGTGTGTTACATTTTAATGTTGTGTTTCCGTTGTGTCGTTTGTTTTTTCTTATTTTTGAGTGTGAATTCACATTACTATAAGACGTGTCACGGTACTTATCTATCCCAAATTCATGTATTTGGTTTTGATGTGAGCTGCGTCGGATAGAAATCGACCTTATGCAAATGAATATCAATACATCTTTTAACCTTTTGTCGGGTTGAAAAAATCGCTATGAACAATCAGTATATGTAACTGTTGATATGAGATAACTTTGTTGATATGAAAACCCTATATATCAGACCAAAATTTATCTTTGAATCGTTTTTTAAATGTTCCTCAATTAAACAAAATCTTATACATATATAAACATACGTACACTTACATAATGTCGATTTCTATCCGACGCAGCTCATGTTATATTTGTTATTCTCATAGGATTTTTTCTAATGCTTAGTCCGTTTCTGTGTGTGTGTGTGTGTGTTACATTTTAATGTTGTGTCGTTGTTCTCCTCTTATATTTAATGCGTTTCCCTCAGTTTTAGTTTGTTACCCCGATTTTGTTTTTTGTCCATGAATTTATGAGTTTTGAACAGCAGTATACTACTGTTGCCTTTATTAAGCTTAATAAAAGAATATATAAATATTTTCAAATAAATTACCCAATAACGACTGAGTTCAATACAATGTAAAATTAAAATTCTGTAAAAACAAATATATACAAAATCATACAAATGAAGCAAAATAATACATAAACACTGTTTCAGATGAAAAATGTATAAATCTTATTCATGGTGTGAATAGCTGGAAACATGTAGTACATTTAAAATTTATTGGGGACATTTCAATTCAGTTTGCAATAACAGAAAATAATTCTTTTAGGAAATTCAGTGATCACACAAAGATATTTGTAACCTCTTCTTCAATTTAAAGCTTAAGAATACCCTAATGTTACAGATCATAACAACTTTTTTGTGTTAGTACAGCAAATCACATATAATTTGAACATTTTTTTTTAAAATACAATCATAACTCACAAATAACTTAACAATCTATTTCTTGCTGTAACTTTTTTTTAGTAGTTTTGAATAACCAATTTGGGTGTGTTACTTAAATGGAGCATTTATGAGTAACAAAAAAAGACATAAACACTCCTTAAATTATTATGGTTTCAGGAAATGTTGCATTCTGTATTTCAACAATGTTTTTGTTTGTCTGTGAAACCAATTTTCTTTTTTTTTTCATATATACAATTTAATATTAAAAAAGGGCAAAAATGTCTGAATTTATAGTTCCTTTATGTATTGGATTTCATAACATTTTTGGGGTGTAAAGTACAACAAATCACAAAACCCATATTCCAAAGTACAATTCATTTCTTGCTTATATCTTTTTTAACAATACAGAACAGAAATGTATTCAGTACAGATAATAATTTAGAAGTATAATCAAACATGTTTGTCAAACATTATATTATAACATGATATTTCAATGTATTATGCAAAAGAAGAATATTAGACCATTCAAATCAAAACCTCTGTTTTTCAAAATCATGAAAAATATTTTCTAAGGTACTATATTTTGTATAACTTTCTGATTTGGGTACCCTTTTGTGGTTTAACTAATGGTCAAATTTATTATCTGATAATGAAAAAAGTACATACATAATTTGTTTAGTGGTGATTCTATACCATTAGCATGGTCAATCAATATTTTGTTAATCTAGTTTTCTTTCTTTGTTATCAAATGGCTGAGGCAAAATTTTGAACAAAGGAGTGATGATCAAAACCCATTCTTATATTGTTTCAATGAAATATAAAAAATATTACTGGTATGAATGTCCTGTCAGGGACTAGAAATCCTCTAAAAACAAGAGGTCACCAGATCTTACCCAGAATATTTTAACAGGTAATCTGGCACAGAGGTAGAGATAGAACTTTTATTTATTTACTCTGAATAGCATCAGATCTATATTAAAATTCTTCTTCAGTATCTGTTCCTCCCAGTAATGGCTGTTTCCCTCCATTTACTGAAGAGGAGCTGTATTTCAGCTGCATTGACATTGGTGACAAGGAAGATAATCTCAATCTTCTATGTCGATGAATTCTTTGTTGTCGACATGCAGCTATACTAAATATTCCTGCTACTGTTGCTATAAATACCAGTAATACAATATCTACAATAAATTCACATAATTTGCGTTATTATGCAATTTATTTTATGTTTTATGTCCATACACCTAATTGCTATAAATATTCCATTCCGGATCAGTTCTAAAATTACACAACTTTTTTATCCAGTTGAAGCTATCTGGGACCTTGGTTAAACAATGCACTATGCATGATACTTTTTAATGAGACCTGTTTAAACTACCGTAAATACTTCAAACAAAATATTTTTGCACTTCAATTTTAATTTCGAAAAAGTGGATCATAATCTATCAAAGTTTACTAATGACCGCTTTCTTAAGTTTTTCCTGCCTCAGCTCACTACTGATGACCTCTATTTTTTAGAGGCCTGACCCTAACAGGAAGTTGTGTAAATGACTGTTTTCCCAGATTGGACTAAACAGCAATAAAGTGTATTAGATACAGGTACATGTGGTGCTTTCATGTATATGGTTCAACTTGATTGATTTTATCGCCACTTTAACCATCATGACCATTGTCTAATTTTCATGATGGTCAGTTTGTTTTGATGGAGAAAGCCAGAATGCCCAGAGTGAGCAATCGACCTTTGGAAAAAAACTGAAAAATTGACAGACTAGTGATACATTATATACCGATTGTGCATTATGCATATAAGGTTTCAACTTTCAAGATAATTATTAATGTTATTCTGAAGAGTACAGTAGATTTATCATTATTTGTGGGATACCTATTCTTGTACATTTAGTGGGTTTCATTTCACTGCAAATTTTAATGTTTAACATGTTTAATGGAGAATACTTTTTTTTTATCAGTTTGTATATACATGTATGCAGACATTAGCAAAACCATAATAGTTATCAAAGGTGCCAGGAATTTATTTTTGTACGCCAGATGCGCATTTCGTCTACATAAGACTCATCAGTGACACTCATATCAAAACATTTATAAAGCCAAACAAGTAAAATCTAATATCCCTGAAAATACTTTTTTTCCTCTATCAAGGAAAAATTGGTACATTATATCCATAAAATTAAATGGATCCACAGTATCAGTAACACACCTTTTTTTCTCTTCTATGATTCCACACTTCATTTATATATGATTATTTGAAAAGTTTCTACTTACAAAAACATGCTTTATTTAAACATTTGTTGAACCCTAACATTGCAAGACTGTGCATGAAGGAGAACTTCTCTTTTAAATCTCACCACTTCACCCTATCTGTTTCAAAAAGAGAAGTAACTTCTCCCTATGATTCTGAAGTAGTGTGAGCCCTGAATAAATACAGACTAAAACAAAGGCCAGAGGCTACTTACTGAACAAATTGCAAATTAATTTGTTTACTTACAAATAAGGAATGTTGAATCATAGCTTAAAAAGCTTTTGGATTTATGAACTGCAGATTTAACCACCAGTAAACTCTCCACATTTTCCAAGGACCCATTATTTGGAGCTGGTTTAATTCCCAGGATTTCACACATTAATGGATAGATGTCTACATTATTAAATGTGTCTATGGAGAAGCCCTTTTTAAATGATGGTCCTCTTGCAATGAAAAATGGATGCATGTCTTTAAAACTGTTATTGTATCCATGATTTCCTCCTGAAAAATAATACTTGACATTTAGCTCTAAATAAATGAGGAATCATGTCAAATAAATCCCCTCCGACAGCTATGCATTAACAGTGCTCTCCCTAGGCTGTTTTAGGGATGGGGTATGGGTATTCAGCGCTGTGCTAAAAGCAGACTGCAGTGGTATCCAATCAAATATATGCACTATTGTTTTTAGAACTTTGAACTTTCCAGTGTTAATCTGTACAATTCCAATCAGATGGTGGGTCGGTTGATTTATTAAAAAGATCATTTATTCACCCAAGAAATTCAAATGTTGAAGGTCAATTCAATACAAGAACTAAGTGGGGTCACTTTAACTGTCAAAAAACCCTATTTCTTTCTGGAGTATGATTGTTTCGACATTTTACTGTCTATAATATATATCTACTTTTATTTATAAATTCTTAAACATCCAGAATTTGGACGTTCAGCTGACATTTTGTACAGCCTCTTGCCTCTATTGTAGAAGACCTTAGGTATGTTTTGCTTTTCTGTAATACTGGGTTCTTGTCTCAATTATATTTACAACAGATTTCCTTTTAGCTAAAAAAAATTAGTTTTATACAAGGGAAGAAATAAATCTTTTCTTACAAAAGGTGAATTCAGAAAAAAATACATGTACATTGTACTAGTAACATACATTGTACATGTACATGTATATTTGTAAGTCCATGAAAGAGTAAATACATGTTATACCATTAAGCCATATAAAATGGTATGTGTGGTTCGAGTTACATCTAAAAAAAAATGTTGAGTACATCCTAAGGTAGGGATTTGTTTTTCATTCAGTCTAAGGGAGCAACATTCTAACTTTAACAGTGCTGAATGAAAAGTGACAAAAAATATGTCAGGTAGTTTTATAAAGACTAAAAAGTAGGGTAGGTAGGGTAACTGGATTGCACACATATATTTTTATTTGGCCTTACTTTCAATCTTGGATTTATTGTGGCTAAGTGAATACTCTTCATCTGTCACTAACAAAAGAGGCTGTATTCTTCTGTTATGTTTATAATGCATGTCATCTGGAATGTCAGCTTTTTTGTATACTGTTAAATGTGGAATGTTTGATAATTTTTTGTATAATTCATCTTCTTTACCTGCAAAAGATACATACATAAATGTTAAAAAATATATTGACATACATGTCATGACATACTAAAGTGAGATATAAACATGATAAATGTATTTATGATATATTTCAACATGATGAATTTGAATTAATACTTTATTTTTGGCTCCATTGACATGATTGAGCCAAACTATCTCATCAATATACCATAACACTCATGCTTTAATCTACAAAAATGACAGGGGCGAAACCTCTTACAAAACAAGAATGTGTCCTCAGTACACGAATGCCCCACTCGCACTATCATTTTCCATGTTCAGTGGACCGTGAAATTGGGATAAAAACTCTAATTTGGCATTAAAATTAGAAAGATCATATCATAGGGGACATGTGTACTAAGTTTGAAGTCGATTGGACTTAAACTTCATCAAAAACTACCTTGACCAAAAACTTTAACCTGAAGCGGGACAGACGGACGGACGGACGAACGAACGGACAGACGGACGGACGCACAGACCAGAAAACATAATGCCCCTCTACTATTGTAGGTGGGGCATAAAAAGTACAAATGTAGTGTTTCATGCTAAATATTAGTACAATGTTAGGGAACACACTTGGCATTGTCAATTTTACAAATTGTGATTTTTTATTTGAAGTGATAACGAAATACTGCTGCATGCAATTTTATGTAGCATATTTACCTGACGATATCAGGATATTGGTATTTAGTCAAACCCAGTGTTCTCCCCAGGCCGTTTTAGCGCCGCGATTTTCAGCGCTATTTCAATTTCCCGCTGTCCTATTGCACTGACCGCGTCGCTATCCCGTTCAACCGCGTCGCTATATTTTTTTTCGTATTTTTTAAAATTTCCCGCTTATTTTTCTTTTCGGATCACGTGATTGACTGGTTAACGATTTTTGAAAGAATTATTTCCGTTGTATTTAAGTAACTCCGCGGGACCAGTCTAAGAAATTTTACAAAATGGCGTCGTTGAGAGATCAAAATAAACAAAGATTTCAACATTGACATCTATTTAATGAATATATAGAGGCATATATGAATGAAATGAGAAGAAATAAATTGACCGCATTTCCCAACGACATTCACAAACTTGTTTAACGAACTTTGAACAAACACTGATTTTAACAACGATCAAATTGGCTTCAATGAGCTAGTCTTTGAAGTATTAATTATCACCCAATCGAACTAATACCTGTTTAATCAGCAATTCTACAGTAATGAATTTTACCCTTTGAAAACAATTAAGAGGATATGATTAGAAAAACAAACCCCAAGCTGATACTAGACTTGAGAAATTCACTTTCTCGATGTCCAGCTTGGGTGAAGCCAAGTTAAACGTCGTAAGGTTAACAGAACACTGCTACATTTTTTCGCTTTATAAAGATGCCGAAACGTATGAAAGGAATGGACAGTGCTAACAGAGACATATAATACATGTCTCGGGTGCTGAAAAGTTCATTTCTATATTATATAAGGGAAGTTTTACCCCCTTCTCTGACAACGTTGTCTCGACCATTTTTTGAACCATCTACGATTATATCATTACTTTTTTTGCGTTTACAACCGAACTGTCGAACCTGTATTGCTTGAAAGAAGCATCCCTGTTATCAAGGGATTCATTATAAGCCCGTATTTTACGATTACTTGACCATACATGGCTCTTTTTCAAATGGATAAGGGAATAAAACAAAACGAAAATTTTGTGTAAATATATATAAAATATCGATATTTGTCAACCAATCATCAATATATCTTAATTAAATATTGCTTTAAATTTAATGTAAACAGAGGATGGCTTGGATAAGGAATAGTATTTAATGCTAAAAAAAGACACAGGTGTAAACAGGAAGTTATGTCAGCCAGTAAGGGAGATAATTTGGGAGGGAAAGACCTAAAAGAAGTATTGTCAAATCTTGACAAACTTATCTGGTGGCATGTATTCAAATGTTTATAAAATTATCAAACAAAACCTTTAAAGGTGGTAGTTGTTTCAATTGGCATACATAATGTATTTGATTGGTAATTCACCTTTGAAATAAAAAAAATCTCTTTAAAATATTTTTAAAGGATTTCTTTCATATTCATAATTGGAATATTTTAGCCTTTTTTTTAAGCAAGTCTTTGATAAGATTTGAATATTATTAAAAGGGCAATTTCATTTCTTCCTTTGAAATACTATACTCATTTTTATTGAAAAGTTGTACTTTGCTAGAAATGTTAATAAAAGTAAATGTAAAAAATACCAATCTTGTCATTGAAAACTTTCTCACAGAAGCTGACAATGACTTTATTGTTGGTCCTACATGTTCTGCAACATCACCTGTTAGTGATAAGAAATCTTCACATCTAAGCAGTCTGGTATAGACCCACCATGGAAAAGACTTCTCCTTGGGTTTTATAGACAGATGATATGAGGATTATATGTATTTACAATGGAGACAAAAAGACTTTTCTTCTATCATGTCTATATCCAGACAATAACATTAGCAAACAAAGGGGTAACTTCCATGAGCATGATGAGGACATCATTACAATAGAAAACATCAATAGCATTATATAAGAAAAACACATAACAAATCAATTACAAACCAACCGCGCGCCGCGACAAAGTTACTGAGAATTGTCGAAAATCACGCGCTTACCACAGCGCTATCCAAAAATCCTGGGGAGAAGTTTGAAACCTAAACTGGAATTTGTGACACAATTAGAATTCTAAAATTTATAAATGTAAACAACATGTCGAAATATTTAGGCTTGAAATAAATATATTTTTGGATAAGTTAATGCAAGCACACGAGGTGTATAGTGTCTTATACGATTACAGGTTTGTAATATTTAACAACCATATTATATCAGTGTGTTAAAACACGTTAATAATGAGCTTTGAAAGGCAAGTAGTTCGAGCATTTTTCTGAGTAAGTGTTAAAAATTTCAAACAAATATTCTTTACTGTGGTTAGCATTCATTAGTCGTCAGTATCTATAGATTAACAACATGTGGTTATATTGATAATTTAGAATCTTCCTTGAAGCTGGCGCACAAATTCGCAGCTTAATAATTCGATTGATGTGTCATTTGTATACAAGAGTTATATTCCTTTGAACTATGAGTCTATGTTAAATTTCATAAAGTCAATATGTTGATTGTTTACCTTGAACAGGATTTATAATTTTATCTTGTACATGTAGTTTTTTTTATTGAATTTAAAATTGTTACAAAATCTGTAATGAACTAGATACTCGTATTTTTCATTAACTTATCAAAGACATGTATGAATATCTATAATTTCTTTTATTTGTTTTGAAATGTTTAAAATAAATATATACCAATATAAAGAATTATTTTGTTATCTTATAAATATGTTTTTGTTATCTGTAAGTATTCATACAATGTTTATATGTCAAAAATAAGCAAGGTCAAGTCTGCCTTCATCATCACTAACTATCTTAGACCCATGAGACAAACTGCTCTGAATCACAGATCACAGGCACTAGCATCAGAATAAAAAATTCCTTTATTATACCTTAATATATCATTAAGGTATATAGGGGGAATTATTCTGAAACAAGTGACTATGTCACAGAAAAATCATCTTCCAAGTATTAATGAAATTGCTCTCTATTAAAACCATATCCTGGAAATTATTAAAAAAAATTACTTTTTTCCTACTTTTAATTTGAGGTACAATTATGCCGGTGAAAAACATAAATTTGTGCTGTCAAGAATACAGTTTCAAGTTGTGATATGCATAAAAAAATGTTGAACAGCATTCGTCCTTCTACCTGTAAAGGCATTTGTTTCTAAGATCGATATGGTGTATACCATTATGCCAGAACTCAAATGAAGCAGAAAGCTGATGTAACTTATCTGCTTTACTCAATCCCTTAAGACAAATACATGAAAGAAGTGTAATAACGCCTAACACAAACACGCACAAACACAAAACAGTACACCATAGCCAGGCCCGTAGCCAGGAATTTCCAAAGGGGGGTTATTTGGCCTCAAAAACTAGACTTTAACAGTCACAATTCAAACAGAACGTTGACTTTAACAGTCATTATTTGTTTTCAAGGGGGGTTCAAACGAACCCCCCGAACCCCTCCTGGCTACGGGTATGATAGCCACCACTTTATTCCAGAAGCTTCTAACTGATGCTGAATGCTAGAGTGTAAAATTGTAATTGGGACCTACCCAAAACATTTAGAACTTTTCTGAAAAAGCTAGAGTATAAATGAAAACAGAACTATATCATCTTCCCATAATGATTGAATGTTAGGAAAATTGACCAGAGTTATCTTACTTTAATCACAGAGAGGGGAAAGCAAACAATTTTTAATTTAAGCCTAACTAACATTAACAAATGAAGTTACCTTATTGAAATATAATATAAGGACTTTGTTAGCTAAATCTATTAATTTTATTAGATATCATGAATGTTTATGACAATAGAGAAACAATCTATTTTATGTATTTAGTGTATTTAATGCTACATGTAAGGCTTTATCTAAAGTCTGGTGTCACTAAAAAAAGTAATGGTGATCATTGTGATGCTTAATTTAACATGTTTAATGTTTTGTGTCATGTGTAACATACATTACATTTGTTTTTTGTACTAGGACAAACTACATTGTATTACAACAGGACAGAGTATATCAGTTCAATATTGTAAGATCATGAAGATTGTCTAATGAATATTATTATTTGGTTAACACGTTACAACTCTATTTACCTGGATTAGGAAGCACACTGCCAATAGGATCGCTTGAAAATATTCTATAGTCTAATGGTGAAATATAATCATCTAAGTTTATCATTTTTGATTGTGGAGTTGAAGCCATTCCATGGTCACTTGTAATGATAATATCTGTGTCATCTAAAATTCCTTTTTTGTCTAATTCATTTAAAAGATATCCTACAATTTTATCTAACTCTATGACCTTCTGATTTATTTCTGGATTATCTGGTCCCACTTGATGACCAGTATGATCTGGTTCTTCAAAATATAATAATCCTAAATTTACAGAATATTTATCGGTGAACCACCGGACAATTGTGTCAACTCTTGTTTTGTATTCTACAGTACGGTCATACGGTAAATATTTGAATGGTAAAACACCTTTGACTGGTGCTTGATCACCAGGCCAGAACATAACTCCTGTTCGTCTACAGTAACCATGGTAACACTCATTTTGAAGTTGATTTGTTACCCATATTGGTTCCCCTCCATTGTCGAACCATTTTGAACTTTTTTCTTGATTTTCATTATAAATGTTAAAAGTTTCATTTAGCACCGGATCAAACATAACATTGCCGACAATGCCATGACTTTCTTCATATAAACCGGTCACAATAGTGTAATGATTTGGAAAAGTTTTGGTTATGAATGCATTTTTAATACCATTTCTTGCATGTACACCTTCATTCATTAATCTATGAAAATTTGGTGTAGAATGCTTTGTTTCATTTCTCGATAGGTAATCCCATCTAAAGCCATCAAATGAAACTAATAGCAAGCGTGGAACTTTTTTATCAACTGCTGTTGCTAGAATCAGAATAAAAAAGGACAAACAGATTAGTAAAGTTGATATTTTAGGGAAAGGAACTATTCTGTGGATGAAGAACATTTCAAATTGTGTTGAATGTCTAGAAAATAACGAATGATTTCTCTTCTACATCCTGTAAAGGTCTATTTAGGATCTTTGGACAGAAGTTTCGGATGAGCTGGCCAAAATTAACAACAGGAAGTACACAATAAATACTAATTCTGTCCATTTGTGGTACAGCTATAGTTGTTTTCCGGTTATTTTTATAAGTTCTTCTTAGTGATTTTAAAAGTATTTTATCGTCGCTGGGCTTCTAAAATGTTGTAAATTACAAATTTTTCAAAAGAAAAAAATATCTCGCAAACAGGCTTTGAAAAGAAATAAAAACTTTGACATTTCTGGATTATCCAAGAACTTAAATTATTTTCACAGAAATAAAGAATTTTTAAAATGTACAATTATTTTTTCCCCAAAGCCATTCTACAACAATTTTCAAGTTTTCATGCAACATTTTGGAAGCAAACTTTACAAACAACTGAAATTGGCAATTTTGTAATATGTCTTATTTCACACATTTTGATTGGTCTAACTGTATGCTATTCATTGTAATTTTGTAATACCAAAGATTTCACATGGTATTACAAAATTCACATAAAAAGCCGGGATGTATTGCCAGGAGCGTAGCTAGAATGGAATAATGTGCAAGCAACTACCGCTGCGCGGAGCGAGGCGAAAAAATTTTAGGTCACTTTTATGCAGAAAAATGTTTGTTTTTTTGTTTTTCGGTCATAGGACGGTTAAAATAAGAGCTATATGTAGATAGGACTTATAAAAATTTTATAAATGTAAAACTATTTATAAATCCTCTGAATAGAGTAATACATAAACACCACATATTTGTGATACAGAATTTACTCAATTCTTCAATAGCTTCTCTATTACTTTGTCAATATTCAAACTGAAATCCCGATGAATACGCAGTAATGCTAGTAACTGTCGTTGTTCATTGTTGATCATGCATTTGTTTTGAACATACGTAGTACGTACACTAATAAATCTCTATGGTAGCACTCGCGAGATGTTATAAACCAGCGTACGTGTTCGGCATCGAGCGAAATCGTCAAAATTACATGCCAGGTCAGTTTCGTATGTCTCAGACAATGTTGAGATTTGTTCGTTTGTGATATTTCCTACAACACGATGAAGCAGATACAGCGCAAATAAGCGATTTTCTGATAATACTAGACGCGACTCCACTCTCAACTTCCCTTATCAAATGGTCTATAAACGCAAAAAATAATGAGACTTTCCAATACTGTTTTGACGTGTTTGCAGGGTGATTGGCTCCGGTAGTCTGTCGACCACATCGCCTCGGCATATTTTCAACGATATCGAAGGGTTCTGATAATTTAAATGCCGATTGGTACATCTCATTCCAAACTGATGAACCGTACACTGTAAAATGTGCTCCAATACTACATGTCTTCGACTGAGTTTTACAAATTCAAATCTTGTAAAAGATACAAGTTACTGTCCGATTTTGTCATAATCTTCGATTAAACTTTTATTTTGAAACCAAATGCCGTTATTTAATGATATTTCATTAATTAAAAAAGTGACAACATAGGTGTTTCCTTTAACATTCAATTGATAAATTTTTATTTTGCCATTTTTTTTTTGCATGCCGAATCGATGTGCACGCAACTGCGTGTTAGCGTATAGGGAGCTACGCGCCTGATTGCTAGTAGGCTTATATAAACTTAATAAATATCCTTTGAAATTTTTCAATATTTAATAATATAGTATCAAAGGGACTTGGTTAGTGGATTTAAATATAATTATCTAGCATATGTTAATTTTATATAATTATTGTAAATTGAATTGGTTTATCATATTTCTGGCTACTTTAATCAGGAACATACATATTGACATACTATTCTTTAAATACCGATATGGTACTGTCAGGCCGGTCAAATTGTGTTTATTTTTGTTTAGACCTATACCTTGCTCGCCAAAAAAAAAAACCATGATGGATAACTGAAATATCTCCAAATTCCTTAAGTTTAATTCTTGAGTGTCCCACTTTATTTCTGACCTTTGATACCAGTAATCAAAAGTGAAAGAATCAGGATATACGACACCGAAATATCATATTCCAATTAACGTGATTAACTTTTTTGTTTTTTGTTTTCGAACCACAAAAGAAGTATGATATTGAAAACAAAATCACCCCGTTTTTATTGTGATCTAAACAAAATGCTAAAGTGTCCGCTCGGTGAAGGTCGGTTAATTTAAAGTAACAAAGGTCATAATCTAAGTGGGACAACCAAGATGTAACCTAGTATTTATTTTATAAAAGATTGTTTCGGTATGCGTTTTATTTTTGTGCGAAATTGTCAGACTTGAACAGACTATTATAGCTTTTCATACTCTTTTTGTGTTTGTTTATCTTTGTTCAAAATAAAAATGTTGACAAATCCTGTGGAATTTTATACTTGAGATGACACCAACACGTCATTTCTGTCAAATCCATTTTAGTGCCAAAACGCTAAAACTGCATGTTTGCCGCTTTACATAGGACTTGCAATATACAACTATTGACTTGTGATAAGGTTGAATCTCATATCTCTGGCGTTGGTAGTCACCATTTCTTTTTTCTTCTAAACATCGCCATCAAAACGGAATTTGATCAGACTGTCAACAAAGTGAGAGGTTTAGCGACAATAAAACCAGGTTTATTCCACCATTTACTACATTTGAAAATGCTTGTACCAAGTTAGGAATATCACAGTTTTTGTCCTTTCGTTTTTTGTGTGTTTTTTCGTTTGATTTTACCATGTGATTATGGACTTTCCCTGAAGTTTTTCCTCTGAGTTCAGTATTTTGGTGATTTTACTGTCTACTTCTAAATGCACTTAGGACCACCACATGGAAGTCCTAAACTGAAATATCTCCAAATTCCTTAAGTTTAATTCGTGAGTGTCCCACTTTATTTCTGACCTTTGATACCAGTAATCAAAAGTGAAAGAATCAGGATATACGACACCGAAATATCATATTCCAATTAACGTGATTAACTTTTTTGTTTCTTGTTTTCGAACCACAAAAGAAGTATGATATTGAAAACAAAATCACCCCGTTTTTATTGTGATCTAAACGAAATGCTAAAGTGTCCGCTCGGTGAAGGTCGATTAATTTAAAGTGACAAAGGTCATAATCTAAGTGGGACAACCAAGATGTAGCTAGTATTTATTTTATAAAAGATTGTTTCGGTATGCGTTTTATTTTTGTGCGAAATTGTCAGACTTGAAAAGACTATATAGCTTTTCATACTCATTTGAAAATGCTTGTACCAAGTCAGGAATATGACAGTTCTTGTCCTTTCGTTTTTATGTGTTTTTTCGTTTGATTTTGCCATGTGATTATGGACTTTCCCTTAAGTTTTTCCTCTGAGTTCAGTATTTTGGTGATTTTACTGTCTACTTCTAAATGCACTTAGGACTCCGAATGAGTTTGAAAATGCACTAATTTAAAAGGATTTAACGTGATGATATTATATCGATCGATTGATACGATGCTTTTTGTCCGCAATTTGCTTTTTGTCCGCTTTTGCTTTTTGTCCGATAATTTTGCTTTTTGTCCGACACTTTTGCTTTTTGTCCGTTGCTTTTTGTCCGTTTTGCCTCTTGTCCGATAATTTTGCTTTTTGTCCGACACTTTTGCTTTTTGTCCGTTGCTTTTTGTCCGTTTTGCTTTTTGTCCGATAATTTTGCTTTTTGTCCGATACTTTAGCTTTTTGTCCGTTGCTTTTTGGTCCGTTTTGCTTTTTGTCCGCTTATTTTGCTTTATGTCCGATATAAAAACGTGTATATTTTTGCATGTTTTATTTTGAACTTCGAAAAATCCTCATTATGGTATCTTATTCAAAAAGAAATATGCCTGAGTACCTCGCCTACCAACCAAGATGGCCAGCATGACTGAAATAGAACATACGGGGTAAAATTAAAGTTTTGTCTATTATTTTGAAAACCATTAAAAAGAGAGAAAATCTGACAACAGCAGGATGTTGAGCTCTACCAATTGTCAAAACTGTCAGATGACGTCCATAATTGGTTTCCATTCTTTAACTATAGTTCGCCCCAACCCAATGTTATGGAACTTAAACGCAATGCTTATTACCACACATCCCAGATCAAGTTTGAATTTTGATGGCGTCACTTTTACTGCTCTAGAGTTTGGAAATGGAAAAAACTACTGAACTTTTTATATCCGTTCTTTAACTGCAGTTTGCCTTTAAAAAACATGGCATGAAGCTTATATGCAATGAGTATACCACAAGACACAGGTCAAGTATGCATTTTGATGGCCTCCTTTTCCTCTTATGCCCTATATTATAAATAGAGAAAATACTGATTTTTGTCGTTTGTGTTTCTTAACTTAATATAAAAAAGAAGATGTGGTATGATTGCCAATGATCGAGACAACTCTCCACATGAGACTGAATGACACAGATATAAACAACAATAGGTCGCCGTACGGCCTTCAACAATTAGCAAAGCCCATACCGCATAGTCAGCTATAAAAGGCCTCGAAATGACAACGTAAAACATTTCAAACGAGAAAACTAACGGCTTCAAGCAAATTTTACGAAATTTATACACAATACTTATTACAACAGAAGTTAGATCAAGTACAAATGTGGGTAGTGTCACTTTTGTCGTTATCAAGTTATGTCCCTTTCTAAAGAAATATGCAAGCCGGGGCATTATCTCTTCCCCATGGACTCGTTTCTCATTTTAATATAGGATTAATTGCCCTAAAATAACAAACATTTTTGCCTACTATCTTGAAAATTATAATAGATACAGCAAAACCTATTAATGGTGATCAGCAAGATCAGTTCTACAAATGAGACAACATGATCGAAATCGTTAATTAATACAGATAATGTCCATTGATGATGGTTTTGACCATTTTTTGGGGGCGTATTTTGCCTTATATCTAGAGTCTACAATAAAGACAACATGAAGGCTACTACTTATTGGAGTTATTGCCCTTTAAATGTTGTGTCTTTCGCATTCTTGGATTGTAAATAACAAGAAAACCTAAGGTCGTTATCATTGTAATAAAATTCAACTGATAAATATTAATATTTTACAAACGTAGATTTTATTTGTTTGATTTTTAATGTTTTTAAAATGGCATTTTTAGGGGACATAGTGCATTTTCTGAAAGAATCTATATGAACTTTTGCTATCTTAAATTTTAGCAGGAAAAAACGCACGGTGACCCTATTGTATCTATTGATATTCTCAAAGCATTTTCTTAAAGCTATCTTCTCGCATTTTGTTTTCAATTCTATAATTCAGATTAGCTTCTGATCACATAATGCTGTTTCCTCCCGCATAATCCATACAAATACCGCGCTGAAGTACGTCCATTATTCATTTTCCATTCTTCAAAATTCAATAATGAATAATGAAATAGTTTATTATTCACTATTCAACGTTAAGTGTTGAATAATGAAAATGAAATAGTTATAAATTTCAGTATTCAAATTGAAAAGTGAATAATGAAATAGAATAATATTTTTTGACTGGGCCACTATATCTCGTATTTCATAGTTCGTCATTTTCGTATGATCTAACTATTTTCAAATTAATATACAATTTTGTAAGAAATAAATTAAAACACTATGTGAAATAATGATATTTTAATTTATTTATTTAGTTTCGGAGGATAAGGTTTTCCTAACTATTTTTAACAGGAATTCCTTGGTTTAATGTATGGACGACCTGAATACCAAAATATATATAAATTAAAATACAAAACATTTGTCTTTTTTTATTTTCACAAGATCTTTGCTGTTCTTAATCCTCTGATTTTAGATATTACATGTCGATTGTGCCGCAATAACCATTAGAGGGGTTACAGAGGACTTAAATGCCAAAATACGCGTGAAATTAAGAAATAGTCAATTTTGAATAATGAAATGGATATATTGAATAATGGAATGGACTGCTGCGTCCCTTCAGTCCCTAATAACAGATATACCTTATGACTCATTCGAAAACTTAACATATTGCTATCTTATACGTCATTCAAAAGCGTACCAACAGAGAAACAATTGGTAAACATGTATATAGCCTATAGCTATACAAAAAGGAATATAATGGTTATAACAGTATGTTCCGCATTGACCATTAGAGGGGTTACGGAGGACTTATAAATGCCAAAATACGCGTATAATGGAATGGACTGCTACGACCCTTCAGCCACTTATTACAAATATACATTAGGTAGCAATAAAAAGTTAATAAAACAATATTTAAATGTATCCTCATAAATTTTATCGTCCCCTTCAAATTGCTTTCTTGCAAATAAAGCTTACTATTTGTGTCATATATTTGCATATGCATGTAATGAGAATCTTCCATAGATTTTATATAAATAGTTAAAATGGTAAAATGAAATTTCTCTTTTTTTGTGTATTCATAGCAACAATCTGCTTTTATTTGTTATCAAATATTACAAAAGTCGGGGGCGGTGGAGTAGATGGCACATATTTCCCCAAATTTTGGCCAGAAGTAGATTTTCAATCGCTTGAAGTAATACCTGTTTTCACTTTTAACATATACACATGTATCTATCAAGAATTCAAATTAAAATCATATGTTTTTCATCTCATTTTTTTGTAAAAGTGCGTCAAAAACTTCGTGTAGAAAAAAAGCGTTTGTAAACATTTATTTACATTAATTTCCGGAGCTATGCAATAAGCCAGTCTAGCTATCAAATTACGGAGAGGCAAACAGTTAATAGGCCATAAAACATGTAAAAACAATCTTCATGTGCTTATTAACCGTCTTTGAAGGCTAAATTAGTACTCAGCTGTCTAAAAATGAATTTTATTGCACTATAACTTTCATGTCCACTGGGGCCAAAATACGAAACCAAATTCCTTACTGTGTATTGCTACATTATACGTCATTCAAAAGCGTACCAACAGAGAAACAAGAGGTATATAGCCTATAGCTATACAAAGAGGAGTAAAATGATTATAAATAATATGTCCCGCAATGACCATTAGAGGTGCAAAAATACACGTTGTTAAAACAGTTTTGTTACTCTATCAATTAGGTTTCAAATGGTGTATTAAGGTTTCTTGAATTAGAGGCTGACTGGTCGCAGCAGTCCATTTCATTATTCAAAATAAGCTATGTCTTTATAGTCACATGTATTTCGATATTGAGGTCCTTCGTTTCTCCTCTAATAGGCGACGAGGAACACTATGACTATAAACCTTTTTCTCCTCTATTAATAAGCTTTCGAATGAGGTATAAGGTATATCTGTAATAAGACTTAAGAGGGGGGGGGCAAGGGGTTTAAATGTTATGCTGTTATGGGGCAATTTAATTCTTTGTTATCCGTTATTTTGAAAATATATTTGCTGTTAGCTGTTATTGTCTTATTCTTTGTTAGCTGTTATTGGGCTTTTAGTTTTTTTGTTATCTGTTATTGTGATAATGTATTTCCTGTTAACTGTTATTGAAAATTGGAATGTTAGCATTTTTTTGACAGTCAATATTCGGTATAAATTGAAGATCATTGGCCATTGGGGTCTACCACTACTAATATGTTTGTCCCGTATTCAGAGAAGGATTCCATTAACATATACCCATCACAGAAGTGAGGTCCAGGACAATTCAAGTATATCTTATGATTATCCTTTGTAATAAATTCCATTTTTTATTTATGAATGTGTATTTAGAATTATCTTAATTTTTTGTATGAGAATAATGTTCCTTGTTTTCCGTACGAACATATTAAATTAAAACAATTCTTAATATCACAAAAAGGAAAACATATGGCCAGGAATATCTGACAGGGATCTCAATTAAGGACTAGGTCCTAACAACCACTTAACCTTTTATATAATATGGTACATAGACTCAGCTCTGTAATTCTTTTCAAAGCAGAACCAAATGCATTGTACAATGAAAGTTCCAACCATGTACTTGGGTCCCAAGCTGCACATAACTCATTATAAACAAAGATTTATTTCGTTTCAAGCCATTGTTTCCCTACTAAACTATGTATTCTACTTACTAGTACACTTGGTACAATCAAAAACCTCAGCTGATTAAAAATTGTTCAAATAAGGCCTTTGCAAATAGTGGAATAAATTGCTTTTAGAGTGTCAAAATCGTTCGAAGTACTTGATAAATTGCATGCTTATAATTGGTGCTTTTGATTTTTCTACCCTATATACCACTTTGCCTCATAGTTTTATTAAGAAAAATTCACACACCTCATTAAATGGTCATTTAGAAAAAGTCAGAATATTCAAACTCTTTTTCGGTCACTTTTTTGATTAGCAACAAAGGGAGCTTCAGTCAATATATATAAACAATACACCAACGTTTCATGAGAACTGCTGAAAAATTTTTGTGTTAATGTCTGAAAACTGGAAAATCACCCCTTTTTAATTAATAAAACCCCTTAACCCGGAAACGTAAAATCTAAAATTTATAAAAATTGAAAGTTACCTCATGTTAATAGATATAAACAATTCACCAAAATTCCTTGCTTTGTGAAAGCATTTTTGAGATATTATCAGAAAACTGAAAAAAACAACAATTTTATTGAATAAAAAACCCTTTACCCAGAAATTTAAAATCTAAAATTTATAAAAAAAAAAGAAAAAAAAAAAGGGAGCTCACGTCAATAGATATAAACAATTTCCCAAAGTTTAATGCAAATGGTTAAAGAGTTTTTGAGTTAATGTCCGACATGTTGACAACAGACAGACAACAGTATACCATACTGAATACGTTCCGTAAACGAGCGTATAAAAAATATAATATATTGAGTAGTAATTCAAACACATTCTAGATACATAAATTAATACTAAAAACATAGTCATAAAAAATGGAATGCATTACAAAGGATTATATCCGTAATAAGAAATACTGATTTGTCAAAGACCGAATTATTTTAATATTTCATTTACTGTTATCTTTTTTTGTCCATTTTAATTCCTTGTTATCTGTTATGAGCCAAATCAATTTGCTGTTTTGCTGTTATTGGTACCCCCCTTGCCCCCCCTCACTTAAGGGCCGAAGAAGCCTATTCCAAAATTCAAATATCCATTTCATTATTCAAAAATGACTATTCCTTTATTTTTACGCATATTTTGGCATTTTGGTCCTCCGTAACCCCTCTAATGGTCATTGCTGTACAATTACATGTAGCATGTCACATCTAATAATCAATGGATGAGAATTAGCAAAGGTCCAGTGAAAATAATAAAAGACAACGTAAAGTATTTGAATTTTTATATAATTATGGTATTCAGGTCATCCATACATTAAACCAAGAAATTTCTGTTAAAAATAGTTAGGGAAACCCTCTAGTTTTTCCTCCGAAACTAGATGAATAAACAAAGTTAAAAATTTCAAAGAGTGTTTTGATTTTTTTGTCCGATATTAATTTGAATATTTGTAAGATCAAAATTACGAATTTTGTAATACGGGATATAGTGTCACAGTCAAAAAATATTATTCTATTTCATTATTCACTTCTCAACTTGAATACGGAAATAAAAACTAGTTCATTATTCATTATTCATCACTTAACGTTGAATAGTGATTAATGAACTATTTCATTATTCATCATTGAATTTTGAATAATGGAAAATGAATAATGGACGTACTTCAGCGCGGTCATACAAATTGTGTCATTTTGTCACAACCCTGTAGCTTGCGAAAAATACTCTGTGACATATCATGAACATTTCACATTTCATATATACTACGTCTTTGCAAATTCTATCATTTTAAATCTAAACTTCCATACCATCTTAAAGAAGATTTCCATCTATCTTTTTTTAAGTTTTGTCATATATTATAGAAATTATTATAGATTAAAATACACTTTAAATCACAAAAATGATCAGCAAGTCAAGATCTACTAACAAGTCAAATGTTGTAAGTTAAGTAGACTGTAAATCTTTATAGAAGTAATTGCACTTAAATGAGGATTTTTTTTATCCTCTTTTGTGTTTTGAGCAAAACTAAACAAGATAGAAGGAATCTAAACAGCACATGCTCAGCAATACAAGATCAACAAAACATATTTTGTCATGAATTATATTTTTGTGTACAATGTTGGAGAGTGTCCTTTGTTGAATATGTATGGAACGCGGAAACCACATTAATAGATAATCACAGTTTATCGGGGATAATGATAGTTTATCGGTCGATCATTATAGATAGTCAGCGTAAAGTATACTTTACGTTCGACCATCATAGATAATCTAATTAATGTGACTCGCGCTCAGATAATGATGGTTACTTTTTTGATAATGCATTAACGGTCGATAATGTGAATTGTTTCGATAATGATAGTTTACCTCGACCAAGTGAATTAAAACACGAGTCATAAATTCGATAACTTGAATTAAAAACGGAAATGCTTGCCGATTGTAAAATCGATTTTTGAGTGGCGGTCAACTTTTTTCTACTTTCGATAGTAGGGGCTGGGTCTAGTGACGCAATGTGGTTTTCAATTTTTAGTTCAAGTGCTTTAATCTTGCTTGTCCAAACAATTATAACATCTTGTGAGGCTAAGTTGTATGCTCCAATAGAAGGGTATTATTTTTTTGGTAAATGTATCCGTCCATCTTCCTGTCTGTTTCTCAATCCATTCCTAATAAGGGTTTTCGATATCACAAACTAGTCAAAACATTTACTAAATTTCATCATAGATACAAGGACATCATATGTAAATATAAATCAACATGCAGACATCTTATACGTTCAGGTACTTAACATCCAAAAACAGGACGAAAGAAAGGAGTTTCACAACTTAATAGCTTATAGAGTATAGTATATCATAAAATGATTTGAAACAAGAGGACAATTCAATTAAAACTGTCTTGCATTTTGCACGACAGATCGCATATCTTTCCTTTCACAATGGATAATAATTGCAACTACCCTAGCAATGCACTTACAAATGTAACATAATAAGAAAGTTCATGATTTGACATTTTTAAGGTTTATGGTGATTTATATATTTTTGCCCATTTAAAGAAAACTATAAATATATTGTATTGTTAATGCTGTAAAATGATATTATGTTTACGTATAATTAATCACGACACCGGTATCATATGCTTGTCCTTGGTAAATGTACATCGCAGGTGTTTCAAAATTTAGAACGTTTGCACAGCTGACATATTTTCACATTCGATTTAAAATGGAAATCCGGAGTTGTATTATGTTGCAATTTTGTTAAATGTTTCTCAGATTCAGAAAAGAAAGGGTATAACAAAATCACACTTATTTGCAATTCATGCTTTGTATAAGCATGATATCTCCCCCCCTTTACACACACACTCACACACAAACAAACACAAACAAAAAAACAAAAAATTGCAGTCTTAAAATTTCATTTATCCAAAATGTATAGTAAGAGATGAGGTACGATTGCCGATGAGAGAACTATCCAAGTGTGTTTAATCTTGCAGTTGAAACTTTCCAATACCCGTTCTTTAACATGCATGAGGTACATTGTCCGAGAAACACGTTATTTTATTAAAACATAATTTGGGTAAATTTTAAGATTACATACCAATCATCTGTAAAACATTTGTTTTATAATATATTGAGTGAAGTTTTCTGAGATGTTATAGATAATCAGGAGCTTGTTGTTCAGTGGTTGTCGTGCGTTGGTGTGGTTCATAGGTATTTTTCGTTTCTCGTTTATATATATATAGATTAAACCGTTGGTTTTCCTGTTTGAATTGTTTTACACTGGTCATTTTGGGGCCCTTTTGTTTGCTGTTCGTTGGAGCCAAGGCTACTTGTTGAAGACCGTACTCTGACCTATAATTGTTAACTTTTTATACATTGTGACTTGGATGGAGGGTTGTCTCATTGGCACTCATACAACATCTTCTTATTTATATGTACTTTTTTCGTTTCTATTTTCCCTCAGTTTTAATGGATCTCATGTCTGCCATCCCTCTCTGGACCCTGTTTTTGAGCTGCTATAAATAAATATGCAGTCCTTTGCAGTTGATGGAAATATAAAGTGTAGTCAATTTTAGTAATAATCTTTTGGCGTTGATCGGTACTTATACATCCCGCCATTGTGATATTGTGCTATAGTCATTTGTATACGACCGCAAAAAAAAAATTGGGGTCGTATTGTGTCCGAAGACATTTGGTTTCCGAACAATAACTTTAGTTTATGTGTATGGAAGGTTCAATACCACAAAAGGAAGGTTGGGATTGTTTTTGGTGGGTGATGGTCCCAACCGTTTAGGAATTAGGGGCCCAAAACAAGCATTTTTCTAGTTTCAGGACAATAACTTGTGTACAAGTATTGTGATTGCTCTGAAATTGTACCACAAGGTTCAATATCACAAGTAGAAGGTTGGGTACATATGAATTGCACTGAAAACAGGGCGTAAATGTATTTACGAATCGCCGTTAAACTGTTCTTATCAAATAATGTTGTTCTCGCTTTGATCTATCATAGATTGTCGATCGTTAATGCATTTATGTTAGATAATGATAGATTCTCGACGATAATTTCGTAAATGCATTTACAACCGTAAAGTATACTTTACGCCGTACATCTATAATGGTCGACCGATAATCTATCATTGTCGCCGATAATCTGTGATTATCTCATTAATGTGGTTCCCGCGTGCCATAAATATGCACATAGACCCAGGTGATCACAAAGGCTATTTAGAGCCTCTAGTTTATTATTATTATTAGAACTATGCATAGTTGGTTAAAAATGACTGTTAAGACTAATGTCGAATACTTTTCGCTTGATAGATTTTTGGAACAGATGTGAAGGACAGGGTTATTTGAACGGACGTAATTCGAGTTCGAACGTTTTCTAACTCAAGTATGACTTTTTTTCTTGCTTTTACTTTCGACATGTAAAGTTTAGCTTTTGTCATAAATGTCACAACCTTATTGTAAAAACACTTCAATAAACAGCAGACTATATGACAGGTCTTTCTAACAACTAATGACAAACAATTTGGGGCGTAATTTAAGGAGGCTTTTCCAAGGATGCAATTGCTTATAGACTGTATAATTACCCTCTACAGTATACCAAATAATCCACAAATCCTCAAAAGGGACCTTATAATGATAGGCCGTGTCAAGGGAGATATAAAGCAACAAACGCCCAGCAGGATCGATGCATTTGTCTTAAACATCTCCGATACTGACTCCGCATGGCTTTCAAATTGACACGAGTATCCATTGGTGTTCATGGTAAAACCTTTGGGGCTATATCAGTTTAATGGAAATTAACAAAGAGCATGGCAACCTTTCCTTGTTGATGTTTTAATGGCTGTCCGGCGTAAAAAAAAAAGAATATCTGTTAACCAACAAAATAAAATATATTATGTGTACCAAAAGCCGTCAGCGATTGTCACACAGACAATTTGCGACCTTCATGGACCAAAGTCAGACTTTTCGCGGGATCCTATTAAACATCTAGTGGTGTCACTACATGTACCATGTGCTGTAGAGATTTCGTTGCACAACATGACAGAAACATTCTTTGTTAGGACTCAATGTTGATAATTCGACATTGGATGTTTCATATACCCATTGTAGCCGAAAAATGACAATGAAACACTTTTGTTTGATATCGATCTATTGTTTGAATTGTATATTTTCATATTCCTTTTTTTTTTTTTTTTTTTTTTTTTTTTTTTTATAGATTATCATTTTAAATATAGATTTTGGTTTTGAAAAAGCAAGTGTTGGACTCACTCTTTTATTGGCACTCACTTCATGTTAGCTGTCATTTTTTAATTGTGCTTAGCTGAGAGCAGGAGTGCTTTCCAGCGGCTTTCTTTCATTTACTTTTGCGTACATTTTACACAGACCAGTATTTTTTTGCAATTGTTTCACCAATATTTTAGCTGCATGTAACATCTTGAACACTCAGCAGTGGCGGATCCGTTGACTGCCTAAGAGGGGGCCCGCTCCGGTCATGCTTCAGTGATATTCTATTTAAGCAACCAATTTTTTCCCATAAAAAGGGGGGCGGGCTCCCTGCCCCTCCTTCCCCCCTAAATCCGCCTCTGCTCAGAACAGCGAAGCAAAATTTAGATTTCAGAAATAAATAGCATTTAGCCATCAATGAATAGCTTTTCAAGAGATGTTTTCGTTAAAGGATAATTCCATTATTTTTGTGCAATTTTAGTCTTTATAACCAAAAAAAAAAGGATAAACAGAACAATACGTAAAGCATTAAGTATTACCTATAGTATTTTACAAACTTCATTGGTGGTAGCTCATATATATTCCTGTTGGGTTTTTTTTGGATATAAGTTATTGTCTTGCATAATCATCTTTATGCGTTTGTGCGTTTTTCCGAATGCGTTTCAGTTTTATCATGAACATTTCTTCTATTAACCAAGACAAAACTCTAAATTCGGCCGTTATAAATGTTTTCGCCAGAAATCTATGCTTACACTAAATGAACTAGCCAAGGAATATGTTTTTGTCCCGGCTGATATAGCTGCTAATAATATCATTATTGTTTGACGTTAGTTTTACATTTAGGTTCTGCAAAAAGGAAATCACGAATTCACCAACATTTCAACTGGCTTCATTTTCAGAAAAAGACATCTGTAACAAACACAAACTTTTAGCTACATCTTTACAAACAGAACCAAATACAATGAAAGTCCCAACTATGTACTGGCTTCCGAAGCTACACAAAACACCTTACAAGTATAGATTTATTTCATCTTCAAGCCATTGTTCCACTACTAAATTGTCTATTCTACTTACAGGTACCCTTGGTACAATCAAAACCCTGATAATAAATTGTTCAAATAAGGCCTTTGAAAACAGTGGAATTAATTACTTTTGGAGTGTCAAAAACTCGTTGGAAGTACTCGATAAATTGCATGCATATATTGGTGATTTTGAACCTGTTCAAAGTTATGATTTTTCTACCCTATATACCACTTTGCCTCATATTCTTATTAAGAAAAAAAATCACATCCCTAATTAATTGGGCATTTAAAAAGTCAGAATGCCAAAACATATGTTCAAACTCTTTTCGGTCACTTGTTAGTAGCAACAAACAAAAGAACTATGTCAATTGGACATTCTTTGATACTATACTTGCGATTGCATTTTTACTCGATAACATTTTTGTTCGCTTTTGAGATTCCGTATGATATCGTCAAGTTAACTAACTGTGCACCACTTATTGCGTTATGAGTTACAAATTATGACTAAAATCAGCAAAGACCAATCGAAACAACATTTGATACAAAAATTTAACAATACTCTTAAATTTTTGGATGATCTATTGGCTCTCAATAATGACGACTTCAGTATGTATACTAAAGAAATTTATCCTGTTGAACTTATTTTAAATAAAGCTAATACTAACAATAACCACTATCTTTTCCTCGATCTTGATATCTATATCATTAACGGGAAGCTTAATACAAACAAATATGATAAAAGAGATGATTTTTCATTTCCTATCGTTAATTATCCATTTTTAATTGGTGAAGTTCCCTTGTCACCATCTTATGGTGTTTATATATCTCAACTTGTACGATTCGCTCGTGTATGTAACAGCGTATTAGATTTTAGCGAGAGAAATTTATGTATTACTGAAAAAATTATTTCACCAGGGTTTTCGATATCACAACTAGTCAAAACATTTACTAAATTTTATCATCGGTACAAGGAAATAATTCGTAAATATAACTCAACATAATTACATTAGATGTATGTTTCATTATAATACGTTATTCTGATTGGCTACACTGCAATCTCGCGTTATTCCTTAATCAATTTCATTACACAATAAAATTTATAATTCATGATGACACGAGGTCCCACAACAAAGTGCATAGGTAAATTAAATAAAAACTTGATAAAAATCGTGTTTTTATGATCCTAGCTAAAAAAATGTAATTATAAGTATTGAATGCTTCTTTTTGTAACTTCATAGGGTTGTAAAAGCGTTGACTGTTTGTACATTTTTAGAATGAAGCGCTTCCGCGCTTCATACAAAATGTACTTCGGTCAACGCTTTTACACCCCAATGAAGTTGCAAAAGAAGCATTCAATTCTTAAATGCAGATATCTTATACGTTCAGGTATTTCACATCCAATCTTTTATGGTAATATTCTTTACAAAGCACAAAAATGGTTTTTTCATCGGATTTGAACACATTTATTCTTAAAGCAGTTGTTGGCATGACATGGGTTATGTTCTTCTCATATGTTTCATGATGGTATAGCACTAAACAGAAGGGATTGTGCCTGATATTCATATGATGAAGACAATCTTTCAATCAGTTGGCTGGCATGTCAGTCACTGCTAGTAGTCTTTAAATATTTATGTATTATTGTCATTTTTTTTAATTTTCTTTTGTTTCATATTCTGACATCGGACTCGGACATCTTAAGCTGAGTTTTACTGTGCGTATTGTTGTGCGTTTGTTTTCTACATTGGCTAGAGATATAGGGGTAGGGTTGAGATCTCAAAAAACATGTTTGACCCTGCCGCAATTTTGTGCCTGTCTCAAGTCAGGAGCCCCTGGCCTTTGTTAGTCTGGTATGCTTTTTAATTTTAGTTTCTTTTGTATAATTCAGAGTTTAGTATGACGTCCATTATCACTGAACTAGTATGCATATTTGTTAAGGGGCCAGCTGAAGGACGCCTCCGCGTGCGAGAGTTTCTCGCTACATTGAAGACCCATTGGTGGCCTTCGGCTTTTGTCTGCTCTATGGTCGGGTTGTTGTCGCTTTGACTCATTCCCTATTTCCATTCTCAATTTTATTTATTATCTAATAGCAACAATTTTAATCATTATATTATTATCAAACATCACATAAAAATTTGTGTATTTACAATAAGTAGTTTTTAAGTAAACAAGTTAGTCAAGTGGTTTAAACGAGTTAGTTAAGTCGTTTAAGGTGGTATGGGTGTCTTCATCCATCTTGGATTGTAAAAAACAGAGAACCAAAGGTCCAGATTTTCTTTCAAGCTAGCAAAATTTGATGCAGGAATGCAGATATTTAATGTGAATTTTCATTTAAAAGAACCAATTTATAAGAATATAACTTATAAATATTATACAATTATTGTCTTTTGGTGAGGTAAATGTGTGGTTTTATTGACTTTTGAAAAAACTGATATTCACTGAGGCCAACGGCCGAAGTGAATATCAGTTTTTTCAAAAGTCAATAAAACCACACATTTACCGAAACAAAAGACAATGATTGTTTTATTCAATAATACAGAAAATAAAGAGTGTATTGTCCTTGATATTCCTCAATATACATGTATATGTATGTGCATGTTAATTTGTTTGGTTTTTTTTTGCAATTTATTGGATATTTGTATGATTTATTCATAGTTATTGTTAAGTTATCTCCCTGAAATATCCTTTTTTTTGTAAGAATAATAATCAAAAGAAATCTTTTAATACCAACACAAATTTAATTTTGCAAAAATTAGAGAACAGACTTGAAAACAGGTATTAAGATGTTTTTTGAAGTAATCACAGGTTCTTTTACACAATGTAACAATAAAAATGTCTATAGACAGTTTACTTTGGAATGATATTGTAGTTGATATTGATATTCCCATAATTGTTTGTAATGACAGGATAATTTGGGTATCCATTTCCAAAATTGTTTATACATGGATAGCTTGAATATGTTGCTGTTTTGTTAACATTTACTTGTTGCTGTTCACAAGCAGCCACCGGTCCATGCGAAGAGTTAGTACTAGTAATGTCTTGGCATAAATTATTCATTTGCGAATCAGACAAAAGCATGAAGTCAATAATGTCACTGTCATTCTCAATTTGGAACATATCTTCAACATTACGATCAGGAACTGCAGCAGTAGAAGTTGTAGATGTAGCATCTGTCCGAAGACTTTCACTAATTACGTTTGACATATTATGTAGTGCACGGTCTGATGTAAACCCGGTATATGTTTTTAAAGAATTTTCACTTTTGTGACCCGTTACTGACATAATATGCCTTCCAGCAAAATCAGCCTCATCCAAAACATGGACAGTTGTTGCACGAAGTGAATGGTTAGTATATCTTTTCCCGAGACCGGCCTTTTCACATATTGCCGGCATCATAGCACCTAGGGTGTTATGTCCTAATGGTGCTGCATCATACCAAACAGAGTCATCATTTATGGTGGTTTTTGGCCTTTGAAAGAAATATTCACAGTTTGTGTTGAGTTTGGTTGTGTACTTGATGAAGCTCTTTACTGGACACTTAGCATCATCTGAAAAATAAAGGAAACTGGTCAATAAGGAATCAAAATTACAGTTAAATGCTTGAAGAGTTATCTCATTGGCTATTATACCACATCTTCCTTTTTCATATTTAAATACATGTATTACTCTATGTAGTGTGTACCTTCAAACCACAATGAAATAAATCAAATTAAGATAACAGAAATCTTTGCTCATGTTTTGATGTTATTAATATCATTTTGAATGTGTTTTCATTACTACCATATTGAATTTGTATTTGTTTATAAGAACGTGTCCATGTACATGTACAAATGTATCACCATAAACTGGAGCACAGTACCTGAGTTCAAATTGATCAATATTTATTTTTGTTTTGTTTTATGGACGGCCTTATTTACTTTTGTTTTGTTTTATGGACGGCCTTATTTACTTTAATCTTTTGCCATAGTGTTTTAATCAATCCCTTGGTGGATTTTTTAAAACTTTTTTAGTATTTATACACTGAGTGATTGCTTCAGAGTGATTACAAATGTAACTAAATGTCAAAATTATTTTGTACCTACCTTTCACCTCGTACATTTTTCCAACTGCAGTATTTGTATCTTCCTTGTGATTTTTTGTTAGTTCATCCCGTTGTATTCTTATATTGCTGTACGGTGACCCTATCTTTTCTTTTGATATTCTCAAGGCATTGTCTGAAAGCTATCTTCCTTTCCCTTAAGTATTTAACAATTCTATCATTTTGTCTAGTTTCTAATCACAATATGGTGTTTTTTTCTGTATAATCCATACAAAATGTGTCATTTTGTCACGTCCTGTAGCTTGAGAAAATGCGCGGTGACCTATATCATTTTTTATTATATTTTTCAACATATATCTATAGATACTACGTTTTGGCAAAGTATGAGCAAATTCTTAAGCGAGTTAGTTAAGTCGTTAAAGCAAGTTAGCTGTGTTGGTTGTTTAGTCGTTATAACAAGTAAGCTTACTCGTTATAACGACTTTAAAATAAAACTTCCCTCAAATTAAAACTAAAAAATGCTAATTTACCTTAAAATTAAATTATCAGGGGCAGCAACCCCAAAACGCGTTGTCCAATGTAACTAAAAAATCTCGGGCATATGGATTATGACTTGATGAATATTTTTATCCCAGAACTAAATGCTTTTGTAACAGAGATATAAGCTAAAATCTACATTTTACCACAATGTTCTATTTATAGACAAGGCGGCCATCTTGATTTTTGGGCGGGGTCAACGGATACCTTTTTGAAACTACATACCCTAAGGATGATTGTGGCCATATTTGCTTTAATGTTGCCATTAGTTTCTGATTTTCTGAAAGTTATCGACGACGACGGATGCCAAGTGATGAAAAAAGCTCACTTTACCCTCTGGTCCAGGTGAGCTAAAAAAGCAAAACGGACAAAAAGCAACGGACAAAAAGCAAAAGTGTCGGACAAAAAGCAAAATTATCGGACAAAAAGCAAAACGGACAAAAAGCAACGGACAAAAAGCAAAAGTTTCTGACAAAAAGCGAAATTATCGGACAAAAAGCGAAACGGACAAAAAGCAACGGACAAAAAGCAAAAGTGTCGGACAAAAAGCAAAATAATCGGACAAAAAGCAAAAGCGGACAAAAAGCAAATAGCGGACAAAAAGCACCGTATCAATCGATCATGAGACTACATAACCTGATGATATTATATCGATCAATCATGAGACTACATAACCTGATGATATTATATCGATCGATCATGAGACTACATAACCTGTTGATATTATATCGATCGATCATGAGACTACATAATGTGATATTATATCGATCGATCATGAGACTACATAACCTGATGATATTATGAGACTACATAACGTGATGATATTATATCGATCGATCATCTGATATTATATCGAGCGATCATGAGACTACATAACCTGATGATATTATATCGATTGATCATGAGTGTTGTGAATGCAAATTTAAAGGTTTGAAGTAATTTCAGTTAAATAAACATGTTCTAAAAACGACCAAGACACATTATTCTTCGCTTTCATGATTAATTAATCAGATCAGTCTAAAGCGATAAAATTCAAAAACAAATTGTATCGATTGAAATAGGAAGGATAGAATATGGATCTGTGTACCTCAGTATCGAACCACTTTTTCTTAATCCGAATTTTTGGAGACATAATATATTTTCGAAAATGACATCATATTTAATTTTGTTCATCGCTTGTCTCCCTTCAACTGTACATGTGTTTTGTCACAGTACTTCTATTCCTGTTATATATGTGCGTATCTATATGGGTATACGTCGTAGTATAGTTATCAATACTGGCTGTTATAAAACTGGACGTTCTTGACGTTTAGCGAGAGCAGAGGTCGAAGTCATAAAACTTTGCTTAGTGCTTGGAAAACAAAAATCATGCTCGAAACATGAAATTCAGCATTTTGATTGGTTGATTTTGGAGTATGAGTACAAAAAACTGACTCGAAAGTTTTATGACTTCAAGGCCAGATCTAGCTAAAGAGAGCAGATCTGAAGCTAGATCTGCACGTATTGTGCACACAATTGTGTCTTCTATGGGGTTTCAGACGTTTCAGTTGACAATTGGGGACATAAAACATAAATTTGAATGTTTCGGTGTTTTACTGGTGGTAATGTCAAAACGTCGCACGATACTGGTGTTATTTTCGTGAAATCGCGGACAAGACACATTCAAGTCATTAATAAATAAACATTAAAAGTGATCTCCTAAAGTGTTATATATCATTTTTAAGCTTTCAAATTATACTTTCAGAATATTGCAATTTTGTATACGTAACAGACTTTTTTCATTAAGTGAAAATCAATTAAACCTTCATTTTTTAATATTATTTCCTTGTCCCGCGTTACACTTTAAGTTTTGGGAAATTCGGAATATTTTAAAAACCATATAAAAAATTCCACCAAACGATATAATTTTAAAAAAGTCTGTCTAGAACAAGCACGACATAATTGGTCGATGATGTAATGTCGGTTTGTTCTTTAAAAAGACGGAATTTTGAGAAAAAAAGATCTAGATGATACAAATTATATGTCCCATGCACAAAAAATTGCCGTCATTTTTCTAAATTATCCAATAAAAAAGGGACACCAGAGCAATCACCATGTCGTAAGTAAATAATTATTATACTAGTATTTTGTACAAAGCTCACACTTTCGCCTCATGCAATAATCAGGAATTTTTTTTATGATATTTATTTAATACAGTGCTATTCGCTACATAAAACAAACTATAAGGGAAAAATCTATTTTGATAGTAAATTCTCATAATTTTAATTTAAAATACGAGATATCGGATAAAACTATAATGTCCGATACAATGTCCCCACATACGTTATGTAATAAGATATATACAAAATTTACGTCAATTGTCATTATTGCGGTTTTCAAAGACGTTTCAGAATACGGGTAATTTTTGTTGCTTGTTGAAAAAACTTCAAATGTTTTAGGTAAAAGCACAATACTGATTCATGGGAGGGGGCAATAATTCCTCGCGGAACTGCACGAAGTGTTTTCCGGAATTTATAATGATCAATCGACCTGTTACAATACAAATTAAAATCATAGAAAAGAAAACACCTATTGTTCCCGCTGCTTCCTTTGTATAAAATTGTATATATTTGTGCAGAACCTAATGGCACTGTCATGCTATATATACCGTAGTCCATTCGCCTCGACATTCTGCAGTGTATAAATGAGTGCATTAGCCATGTTAGCACTTGCGTAGTGTATTAAAAAAAATCGATTGCTTTTGTAATTAAAATGTATATTAAACAAATAGTTTCAATTCAATTTTTTATTTTTTTATTTGTTAATAAAAAGCTTAGTATATTATCTAAGAAAACATGAATCTAAAGTTCATAAATTTCGGTCATAAAAACCGTTTATTTTAGAAAGCCGTCTGAAAAACGCATTCTAACGTTTTTATTTTGGACAACGTCTTCCAGAAAGTAACGTTAGGTGACACCATGCAGTATCTTGCGACTTTTCTATAGTATTTTTTCATATGTTTGTTACTTGGTAATTGCAATTTTTTTTGCTGTGTTATTTCGTCTTGGTCTTGATGATTTTTAGAATAATTTGTTGAGCATTTTCGTAATGCAGCCATCTTCCCTTGTTTTGTAGTCGCCTGTTATCATGGTTATAAAGGGTGCTGCTTGCCGCTGTATGCTTTCCAGCTTGTTTGAATCTGCTAGACTGTAGGGGTCCCATACTATTGCTGCATATTCCATAGTTGGACATACTAGAGAAACGTAGGCCGTTTTCTTACATTCACATTCCTGTGGACATTATCGTAAGTTCCTTCTGATGAAACCTAGAGGGTTGAGTTTGCCTTTTTTGCAACAATTGTGATTTGCGTGCTCCACTTCAGGTCTTCTGATATCTTCACTCCTAGGTATGGGCTGTTCTGGACTTGATAGCGTATGTGGCCATTGAGTGTATGTGACCATTGAGTGTATGGAATCTTTGGCTTTTGTTTTTGATGTTTAGGATGCAGCATTCTTTTGAATTAAATCGAGGATGTGGCAATCTTTTGCATTAAATCGAATACCCCATTTGTTTGACCAATTTTCAAGATTTGCGAAGTCTCCTTGCAGTATAGTTTGTGGTCTTTCTCTGTTTTGATTGGTCTATACAGTAAACAAACATCGGCGAGCAGCCGCACTGATGATTTATCAGTGTCCTGGAGGTCATTTATGTGATATATAAGAAGAGAATGGTCCAAGTACTGTTCCGTGTGAAACTCCTCGGTCCACTTTTACTTCTTCAGACTGTTATACCTCTACTACAACTTTCATCTTCCTCTGTATAAGAATCATATATTTAACCAGTTGTTAGTTGTCCCCGAATTGTTACTCTGCGAGTAGTATGCCAGTGTTCGTTGGTGTTTGGAAGATGGCGGTTAGAACTGGTGCTATTTCTGTTGCACAATGTTTAAGTACTCTGTTTGGTATGTACCATCTGGTCCAAGTGTCTTCGATAGATTCATATCAGTTTTTGAGTAGTTTTTTGAGAACTTTAGTAGTTATTTGTAGTTCAGGTATTGTTCATGTATTACCAATGTTGTTTTGATGTGAAGTGTAATAATGGCAAATAGTACATGCATTATATGAAGAGAACATATTATGTTATAGATAGTTTTTTTATTCCAATTAAAGGGCCAATGAAGAACAAAGTAATTTATTGCAAATTCAATGATTTTGGTAATTGACACAATAATGTTGAAATACATCATGTAAAGATATATAATCATCTCAATTCTAAGGTGTTAAACCACAGCCAGATCAGAGCCTCACACATATTAGAAGAAGAAAAAAAAAGGCATAACAATTATGTCTAATATTAACAGGCAAATATTCTCAACATGAAATAAAACAATATCTGTACTATATTGATAGCTTTCTCAGTTCAAAACATGCATTAACATAAATTGCAATACTTATCAATATCTCTAGGTTTTCTTGAATAAATAACCAATCAAATTTGTCACTAGTGCTTAACTTTTCAATATTTTTATAGCATATTAAAATATTATCATAAAATTCTTTTCTTAAACAGTTGTAAAGGGGACATTGACATGTAAAATGATCGTCATCTTCAACTTTATCTACGGTGAATTTTTACATAATCTTTTTACCCTTCCGGAGCACATGAGATCACCCCTTGTTTTTGGTGGTGTTCGTTTTGTTTATTTTTTAATTTTCTATGTTGTGTCATGTGTACTATTGTTTGTCTGTTTGTCTGTTCATTTTTGGCCATGGCGTTGTCAGTTTATTTTCGATTTATGAGTTTGACTGTCCCATTGGTATCTTTCGACCCTCTTTTGTCTATCTTTAAATTATTTGAATTGCAGATATTTTTCTGTACCGAAAAAAATGTTTTTTAATTGAAAAAATAAGTCATGAGTTTACCTGTACCTGATTCAACAGTACTTTCTCTAAATTTTTTCAATGATTCCGAAAACTTGTACATAATTTATTCTTAACTATAGTACTTAAACGGCCTACACTTACATTTAAGGGGGTAGACCTTGGTTCAGGGAGATAACTCTTTAAATCAATTAAGCGTTTGTAAAAGTCAATTTCATCAATGTATTTTAAGCATTTACATGAAACAGATTGAAAATAATCTATGTAACCTAGAAGCTTAAAATATATTTTTGAAAATGGTTGACACAAACGTACTGATGATTTTAAGAGTTATTTCCCTTAACCTAGGTCTACCTCCTTAAGTTTGGAAAATCTAGTTCTGTCATTAATTAATCAATAATAAAAAAAAAACATGTAGTGATGTGGTATGCACGAAACTTTTTATAACAAATATATGCATCATATAATAAACCATCTTTTGTGTCCTCAACCTATGAGCATATTTTAGCATTGCTAATAAAATTTAAAAATATACAGGAAATCTTCCTAATTCAGAGATAACAGCAAAATTACTTGCTTTTCTGTTACCACCAAGAATATACTTTATGAATTTTGTGTGTGACTTCAGATATGTCTTTTGAATAAACCTTTTCTAAAATGTAATCGTTCTTCTTCTTAATGTATGCAACTCAAGTGGTTGAAAACATTCCCCATATTTTACTGCCATACATTAAAATAGGTTTAATTGTAAGGTCATAAAGGGGCATTACAGTTGTGACACTAGGATTTGATGATGCTAGGCATTGTTGTAATACAAAACAAGCTTTATAGATTTCTGGTATAGCTTATCTTTACACTGTGTAAATACACAGACATTAGATACAAAAGTAATTCCTAGGTACTTATAACATTTTCCACGTTCAAGCTGTTGTCCATATAAATACACTAGGCAATCAACATGTTTTCCAGGTTTGTTAACAATTGAAACCTTTGTTTGATAAAGGTTTACATTTAAACACAATTTTAAGCAATACAATTGTAACTTAGCCATTCTCTCTTGTAAACTATCTTGTGTAGGGGGGATTAAGTTTTACCCTTGTCTGTCTGTACGTTCCAAATTAAGTTGGTTTCCGTTTTCTAACTTTAGTTTGCCTCAACCAAATGTTATGAAACTTATACACAATGTTATTACCACTAAATACAGATCAAGTTTGAATTTTCGTGGTGTCACCTTTACCGTTCTGTAGTAATGCCCCTTTGCAAAGGGAAACATTGCTTAATTGTTCATTTCCGTTCTCTAACTTATGTTTGCCTCAACCAATTATAATGAAACTTACACACAATGCTTATTACTACAATAATCAGATTAAGTTGAAATTTTGGTGCCGTCAATTTTACCGTTGTAGAGTTATGCCCTTTACAAATTGAAAAAAAACCCTGAAAAATTTCAAAAATATCAATCAAGTATTTCATTTTTAATTGGAGTTATCTTCCTTTGTCCATAATTGTAGTTGATTCAATTTTAATACCAACTTAAAAAGCAATATTTACCATTCAGAGCTTTCAAGCACTTTGATTATAATTTTAGGGTTATGCCCCTTTACAAAAAGAATAAAATGCTGATTTTTTTTCGTTTCTGTTCTCTTAATATAAGTTTGTCTCAAGTAAATTTAATAAAATGTATATATGTAATGCTTATTACCACTTAACTTATTAAAGTTCAAATTTTGGCAGCTTCACTTTTACAGTTGTTTTGTTATTTCCCTTTATAACGTTATATGATAGCGGGGGTATTATCTGTTTCCCTATAGACACATTCCCCATAGGGTTCACAGATGATGCCCCAGCTAGCATATAACATAATAAAAGGACATAACACAAGAACTGTAAAAGTGACACTACAAAAATTTAAATTTAAACTGAGTTAAGTGGTTATAAGCATTCATTAAATTTAGTTGTGACAAACTTAAGTTAGAAAACAGAAACAAAATATCACATAAGGTTATAAAAGGACAAAACCGGAGAACATTAATCAAAGTGCTTGTAAAGATTGTTTTTATTTTTCAGTGAATAGTGCATAGTATAAAGAATTGGTTGTAGTTCAATTGTTAAAATCATTTTATTTTTTAAATTGGAGTAATCTTCCTTTGTCAATAATACAGATGGTAAAATTTAATTTTCAAAATCGATTCAACTACAATTATGGACAAAGGAAGATAACTCCAATTCAAAAATATATGTGTTAATTATAATTTACGTCTTTTGATTGAGTTAAGCCTTCCAATTGATATTTTATCGTGTGGTTTTCTATGTTGTGATGTTATGCTATTGTTTCAGAAAAAGGGAGAAGGTTTGGTACTATTAAAACGTTTAATCCCGTTCAAATGTTTGCACCTGTCCTAAGTCAGGAATCTGATGTACAGTAGTTGTCGTTCGTTTATGTAATTCATACGTGTTTCTCGTTTCTCATATAGATAAGACCGTTGGTTTTCCCGTTTGAATGGTTTTTCACTAGTAATTTTGGGGCCCTTTATAGCTTTTTGTTCGGTGTGAGCCACGGCTCCGTGTTGTAGGCCGTACATTGACCTATAATTGTTTACTTTTATAAATTGTTATTTGGATGGAGAGTTGTCTCATTGGCACTCACTCCACATCTTCCTATATCTATATAAGTTTGATATTTTTTTAACAGATATTATATTCCTTTGTTTCCATTTTTTAACGAGCATAATTCTCGAACGGTTGTGGTGACACCACTAAAACAAACTTGATCTGTATTTTGAGGAAATAAGCAAATATGTTTAAGTTTAATAACATTTGGTTGAGGCAAACTAAAGTTAAGGAAACAAAACCAAAAATTCAGCATTTTTTTTATTTGTTAAGGAGCATTACTCAACAACGGGATATGTGACGCCACCAAAATTCACACTTGATCTTTGTTTTATTGTTATTAGCATTTTGTATAAGTTTCATAAAATTTGATTGAGCCAAACTTAAGTTAGAGAACGCAAACTAAAAGAATTGTAATTTTTCCATTTCTAAAGGAGCATAACTCTAGAACGGTTTATATGACGCTACCAAAATTCACACTTGATCTTTGTTTTATGGTAATAAGCATTTGGTACACGTTTCATAAAAATTGGTTGATCCAAACTTAAGTTAGAGAACAGAAACTAAAAAAATGTAATTTTCCCATTTATAAAGCCGGGGCATAACTCTAGAACGGTTTATGTGACGCTACCAAAATTCAAACTTGATCTGTAGTTTGTGATAATTAGCATTGTGTATAAGTTTCATAGCATTTGGTTGATGCAATCCAAAGTGAGAGAACGGAAACCAGTTTATAGAGGAGCATTACTGACTCCACCGAAATTCAATATTGATCTATGTTTTGCGGTAAAAAGCATTGTGTATAAGTTTCATTACATTTGGTTGAGGCAAAATAGAGTTTGAGGACGGAAACCAATTCCGGGACGTACGGACAAACGTACGTACGTATGTTATACGAATATGAATATGAACTTTGATTGTATATTATAAGACCGACATGTTGAGTCAAAGTTTTAAGGTGCTAGTTCACAATGTAACAAAAATCAGGTAGACTAAGAAATTTTGCTAGAAAATACCGTGTGCTTAGCTGAGGATTAGTAAATACCATTGTCATACATGTTTTGGTCTAAAGCAGATTAGATAGACCATGGAAGTACAATATAATACTTCCATGTCTAGACTTAGTGGTGACCTGGGCTGCGTTCAATATCGTAGCAGCTACGTAGTGCTACGTAGATTTTGACTATTGAACGTGTAGCTAAAGACTAGTTTTTACATAGATATTGATAGCAGCTATGTAGCCGTATCGTAGCAGCTACTGACGTAGCGGCTACGTAGCTGCTATCTATATCTATGCAACAACTAGTATATAGCTACACGTTCAGTAGTCAAAATCTACGTAGCACTACGTATATAGCCCCTACGATATTGAACGCAGCCCTGGGTTGCGTTCAATATCGTATCAGCTACTGACGCAGCAGCTACGTAGCTGCTATCAATATCTATGTAACAGCTAGTCTATAGCTACACGTTCAATAGTCAAAATCTACGTAGCACTACGTAGCAGCTGCGGCCCTGGTCCAGGGTTGAGCTCAATATCGTCACGAGCAGCTAAGCTGCGGCCCTGGTCCCGATGACAGAAATCGATAACAAACTTCGTGACCTAAAACAAAGACTGGAGGCTGACACCAGTCAAATACATAGTCTCAGCATCACATGTTTATCATGTGTTTGTGTGAAATTAATGAACTACTGTGAACTGTCTGGTATTTTGTCTCTGCAGGTGTTGTTTAATCTATAGTGCACATAATAAATTTAAGTGCATTGAAGTTTACATGTCAATATTTAAATGAAAAATTAGTCTATGTATTTATTTCGGTTACTTTTATTTTCAATATTGCTATATTCAGTCTTTGTACATAAACATGCACTTAAAGGAATGGAATTTATCTGACATGTCCATTAAATGATTACATCAAGATTTTTAATGACATCGTTATATATGTACTTTTAAAAGTTTTCTTCTTGTTTGACGATTATTAATCCTTCAAAAAATACCATGTTTACCCATAGCTACATGTATAATTAAAATATCGTCATGTAATTAATTATAGGTCGAACATTGTAGCTGGTTTTGGTGTTTGAAAACGCAATCCTCATTTGAAATTAGGAAGACATAATATAGCTTGCTGTGCGGTATGGGTTTTGTTCATTTTTGAAGTGGCCTGTACTAAAGTTGTTAAGCTGTTCGTCCTTTGGTCTCTGGCGGAGTGTTTTCTCATTGGCAATAATGCAACACCTTCTTATTTCTATAATGTCAAATTATATCAGAATTTAGAAAAGCGTCTTTTGTAAATATATGTATGCATATCTAATTTTGTTTAATTGTGCCAGTTTAAATTGCAGGATTCTATTATTTTTTTTGGGATGTACAAGTACTCAGTCCCCTTTTAAAATCATTATCAAACTGCTACTTATTTGGGATGATTAATTTAGCAGCCTCTGTTGAAATTACTCTACCATTGTCAAATTTAAAATATTATACCAGCGTATAGCGGTCAGTGATGTTTATTGGGATTGTATATGTTCACCAGAGACATATATAATACAATAATTTAATTTTGGATGTAACGCGTCTTCTGATTGGCTGACGTTATTTTGTTATCAGCCCATAGACATAATTTAGTCATGTGACCGTGACGTCATTAACGTTGTTTCATGGTTTTCTACGGTTTAATACGCGCGTTATTCAGTGTGCACCAAATTTTTTATGTTATTTCTTCATAGACAGAAAAAATATTACAGTCATTCCTTAAATAATAAAATGAATTATATGTCTCTGTTTACACACAACTCATTATTGTAACGTCTTACCTGACGTCAGCTTTGAAATTCTAAATTTGTACCAGTTCATATCGCACATTATTATTTTTATTTGAAGCATGTCTTTGTAGTCTCTGTTTTAATAGCTATAGAACCTTCATCATTTCTTTTAATTTTAGAATTGCATAATCGGTTCTAAATGTTTAACTTCTATACATTTCAGGCGCGGATCTAGAGGGGGGGGGGGGGGGGGGGGGGGGGGGGGGGGGGTGGGTTCCGGGGGTTGGAACCCCCCTTTTTTTGGACGATCAATGCATTTGAATGGGGACATGTAATTGGAACCCCTCCTTTGTCCTGGGTTAGGAACCCCCCTTTTTAAAATGGCTGGATCCGCCCCTGCATTTCAAGATTGTTATAGTTAAATCAGAAAAGACTGAACTGAAGATGATTCTGTATGAAAGGCCGTTCATGTAAAAAAAAAACCGATAAAGTAACGCGTTAACATTTAACGCGATAAAATCGCATTTAACACGATAAATACAGTTTTACCACGATAAATACAGTTTTAACGCGTTTAAATATATTTTAACGCGGTATTTAATTTTTAACGCGTTAAGCACAAAACTACAAAAAATTACCAAAAATACTTTCATCTTTCGCCATAACAACGATTTTTTTAGCTTTTTCAGCACATTTTTAATATCAGTAACAGTAAATGAACGCCGTCTAGCGGATTCCGTGAAATATTGCGACGTTTTATACGAATTACGTCCCTTTGACCAGATTTTGCAATGTTGTGATGAGAAAAAAAACAGTATGGTCTCGGAAGTATTCTGTATGTAGTATGTCAAAACTGTCCTTACAAAAACCCTATATTCACTGGGAAAAGACATCGTCTAGCAGAAGTTTAAGCAGAAGGGGGTGCAAGTTTGGGACATTAATACTGAAGTTAAAACTTAGTATTGTACGGTAAGACTATATATCCCATATTTTGAAAATTATCACACCAGTCGGAACAAGTAAAAATATTTTCAAATAAGAGAAAAGGAAATGAACCACATAAACTATTTAACTGGTCATAAATTCGCCGCTGCTGTCAGTCAGTCATAGATGGCACTAAACTATAATTACACTTTAATTGATTAACCTTGTTCACGGTTTGAACAACAGTTTAATATTTATACACAGTTTTTAGACTATAACAAATTAAAAACAAACAAAAATGATGTTTCATCATCATTAATCCATCGTTACACTTTGTATTTTAACGTTATTTTTTTTTTGTAATGGTGTTTTCTTTCACGTCCGCAATTTCAATGTTAAAAATAGAACGCACATCTTTAAATAGATACATGTATAAACAGTATATGGTTTGAAGATTTTTACATGGCTTAGTATCATAAAAGTATTGATTCGCATGGTTGTCTCCTCAAAGGAAACTGTTATATATATTATTATTATATATATGGGTAAAAAATAACCGAAAAAAAATGTACCCTAGCTGAAAGTAGCATCTCAAATATAAAATAGAACTATTTCACTCATAAAACTTGAAGGTTGAAAATGAGATTATATCGATCATCTCTATATCATACTACTACTATATATACTGAAAAATATGCACAGTGTCACAGACTTTCAGTACTTAAAGTAAAATGTAAATCCCGCAAGTAGTTAGTACTTCCATAAGACAGCAACCAGACAACAACACAAGGCCAAAGAAAATTAAAAAGGAAAAGACATCTTATGATATACATTTGTAGGGGGGTAGGGGTGGCAGGGGTCCTGAACTCGAAAACACGGACTTTAAAACATGAAATCCCGAGGTCCCGAATTTATAGAAATATAAATCCTGCCATCCAGAAAGGACCAATCCCGAAATCCCGTGCTTAAAAACACCCGATCCCGGAGTCCCGTTAAAGCCCCCCCCCCCCCCCCCCCCCCGGCTCATTGTGTAGATGAACTAAATAACAAAACACAATATTTCCAGTCATGTTTCAGCCTTTGTGTGATTGTTTTTTTTTTCTTGTTTTTTTTTTTCGGTTTGAAAAGGGGGGGGGGGGGTATTTTTGTAGGCATATTAAACATAAATATGTACATCTGTTTTTTATGTCATATCTCAACCTCCGTATGTTTGGCTTTCTTGGAAATGTTTTTACACGGTGTTTTCTGGAAAATACACTGTATTACAAAGACCGTGCAATGTCTTGAGAGAAAGCGAAATTCAGAGAGAGAAGCACATCAAATTATTGTCACATATAATTAGATCTCAAAAGGAGTTGCAGAATAACGGATACTGGCGAATGTCAAAATTGAACGAAAAAGTTTGCAAAATTATAAAGAATAACAACGGAAAATAAAATAATTATTTAATACAATAGTGTAGACCATGTACAGAATTAAGAAATCATGTAGTGATAGAAGAATTTTACAAAATCGTTAATTGAAAATTTTACAGAATAAGCGTTAAAGATAAATAACATTTAAGTCCACACTTAATATGCACCCCTAAAATATCGTTGGATTATCTCGGTGTTGCTGGTCAGTAATGAATAAAAAATCACTGGTCAATTTAATGGTTTTGTAAGTGATGCAATATATTCTTATTTTCCTGTTCCCCTTATGTAACTTCCAGTTTTATTGACATTTACATCCATCAAAGCCTTAGTCTAATTTAGTTTCCTGTTATTACTACCCCCTTTATTTGTCGAATGTTGTGTATCATGTACTGGTTCTATATATCTTCGAGCATACATTAGTACACTTATGGAACAATAACCATTTAGTTAACTTTTTAAAACGTTTTTGTAGACTTGTAATTGTTAATTTTTCATTTTTAGATGGTGATGTTCCTTGGGCACCATCTTACGGTGTTTATATTTCACAACTTGTTCGCTATGCCCGTGTCTGTTGTGACGTTTTTGATTTTATGTATTACTGGTAAATTATTAAACCAGGGATATCGTTACCATAAATTACTTAAAACCTTTACTAAATTTTTCCATAGATATAAAGATTTGGTTTTGAAGTTTGGTTGTACCTGTAGAAAACTTATTTCAAACGGGATAGCACATCCTCATTTTTACGGAAATGTTGTTAACCGTGCCCGGAAATTTAGAAATGATCCATGTAAACTTGTCGCTGCTTTAAATAAACTTATTCTAAAAGGTTACCTATTCAACACTTAATAAGATCATTGCATATTGTTTTTATTGTTATACATATTGATTTTCTTATCAGTAAATTAAAAGCTAACTAAATATTACTAGTATGTTATATGCATATAGATATTCATTGATCTACTGTTACAATCTGTCGATACCTGTAACTTGGCAATGCACAAGGTCATGTTTTTCTCTGGCTGTTTATGACGTCTTTACACTAAATCCATTGGATGTTAGATGTGTACGGATTGATAGTTTAGTCTTAGTTGCATGATTTTTTTATTAGTTGTTAGTGGCTTTGACTTAGCTGTCAGATAACTGCGAGTACTCTTAGATCTGTTCATTGTGTCTTTTGGTGTCGTGATGTAAAAGTACCGGGCCAAGTCCAATTGTATTTTTGTCCATCAGACGAGTTAAGCCTTTTTCAACTGATTTTTATAGGTCTTTCTTATGTTGTACTGTTATACCACTGTCCCAGGTTAAGGGGAGGGTTGGGATCCCGCTAACATGTTTAACCCCGCCACATTATTTATGTATGTGCCTGTCTCAAGTCAGGAGCCTGTAATTTAGTGGTTGTCGTTTGTGTATGTGTTACATATTTGTTTTTCGTTCATTTTTTTTAAAATAAATTAGGCCGTTAGTTTTCTCGTTTGAATTGTTTTACATTGTCTTATCGGGGCCTGTTATAGCTGACTATGCGGTATTAGCTTTGCTCATTGTTGAAGACCGTACGGTGACCTATAGTTGTTAATGTCTGTGTCATTTTGGTCTTTTGTGGATAGTTGTCTCATTGGCAATCATACCACATCTTCTTTTTTATATTGTATACAATAAATTTTATACAGAACAAAAAAGATATTAACAAAGATGTCAGTTTGTATGCGTGTTCTACTTGTTGTATCAGATGTGTAAATAACCACACTCTTTCAAGAATTTGTAGAATCATTGATATAATGTTTGTTTATATATGCGATGTTAAGCAGCAGTATATATGGACAGAACACGTTCTGTCGTGATATAGTACCAAAACACAAGCTTTTACATGTTCCGCTGCTAAAGAAACCGTTTTTTTTTTCAAAAGTGGCTAAATCATATATCGGAACGGAGAAAAATTGTAAACAGATGACTTGCAAAAGAGGGACGAAAGATACCAAAGGGACAGTCAAACTCATAAATCTAAAACAAACTGACAACGCCATGGCTAAAAATGAAAAAGACAAACAAAAAACAGCACACATGACACAACATAGAAAACTAAAGATAGATAGTCTAAGAGATTTATGAATTAGTTACCCAAAAATGACAAACTTCAACTATCTCTCATTAGAGCAAATATTAATAAAGATCAAAACTCTGACCACATGCCAGTGGCGGATCCAGAAATTTTCATAAGTGGGGGCCCACTGACTGACCTAAGAGGGGGCCCACTCCAGTCACGCTTCAGTGATTCCCTATATAAGCAACCAAATTTTTTCCCAAAAAAGGGGGGGGGGCCCGGGCCCCCTGCCCCCCCTAAATCCGCCTCTGCATGCAAACAGACAGCAAAGTGAAAACGTTCTAGGATTCAAACTTTAGATGTTTTGCGGAATAACTATAAAGGGGGACGGACGGACGGAAGGACGGGTGGCCAGACGGAATGACGCGTAAAATACATCGATTTCTGTACGTGTTAAAACTGTATTTATTGCGTTAAATGTGATTTTTGTTAACGCCTTACTTTATCGGGTTTTTGACATAATTGGCCTTTCATAATTCTGTTACATCATAAGCATACTCATGAAGGATCTGTTATCCGAAATGTGAAGATAATTGCATGTGATATTTTCGTGTTTTTTTTTACTGGTGTTGGCTGCTTTGTGCAATTTTTTACGACTGCAAAAATTAAATTTGTTTGGGTCGTATATTGGTATCACGTCGTCGTCGTCGTCGTCATCAGCGGCGTCCGAAGACGGATTGTTTCCGGATAATAACTTTTGAATAAGGCAGCAACCATTTGATTTTCGGGAGGGGGGGGGGGGGGGGGCTATGGTTTTTTTTGGAAAAAAAAGTTTGTTTCCAGTTTTTGGAGAAAAAAATAACCTTAGCCCCCCCCCTCCCCCCACCCCAGAAAATCAAATGGTTGCTGCTTAAGTAAAAAGAAATCAATAACATTTAAATGCAATGTTAATAACCACAAAAGGAAGCTTGGGATTGATTTTGGGGGTTATGATCCCAAAGAGGCCCAAAACAAGCATTTATCTAGTTTCAGGACAATAAGTTGTGTACAAGTATTTCAATTGTTCTGAAATTGTACCACAATGTTTAATACCATAAGTAGAAGGTTGGGATTTATTCTAATGGGGGTATTGGGCAAACAGTCTAGGAATAAAGGGCCCAAAACCAGCCTTTTTCTAATTTCCAGACAATAACTTGTGTGTTACTGTTTGGATCTCTCTGACATTGTGCCACAAGGTTCCATATAACACAAGGAAGGCTGTGATTTAGTTTGGGGTTGATTTTCCCAAATATGTAAGAATAAGGGGTCAAAAAAGGGCCAAAAAGAAGATTTTTTATAGTTTACGGACAATAACTTGTGTTTAAGTGTATGGATTTCTTTAAATTTTTAACCAGAAGGTTCATTACCACTAAAGGAAGGTTGGGATCATTGTTGTTGGTTATGGTCCCAATAGTTTAGGAATGAGGGGCCAAAAAGGGGGTCAAAATAATCATTTTTGTAGTTTTCAAACAATAACTTGTGTTTTTATGTATGAATCTCTCTAAATTAAACCACAAGTTTCCATACCATGAAGGGATGGTTAGTATTGACTTTGGGGGTTATGGCTCAAACTGTTTCAGAATTAGGTGCAAAAAGTGGAAAAACTGGGTATTTCTGGTCAATGGACAATTAAGACGATTTAAAAGCAGTGTAAGGGAGATAATTCTAAAACATTTAACATACAATGTTGGATATGTTCGGATTTACCTCCCTTACACTACTTATCATGTATAAAGAATTGGCAGGTTTTGGACTAATTGCAAAAAAAAAGGGTGGTAATAGTTTTCAATTTATTTTTCAAATTTTTGAAAAGTTAAAAGAAGAAATCTTTAATTGCACAATATTGCACAATATATTTGAAAGATCTTGGACATTTGTTTTGTGTCAGAAACTCATATTATGTCAAAAATTTGATTACAATCCAAATTCAGAGCTGTATCAAGCTTGCATGTTGCGTCCATACTTGCCCCAACTGTTCTGGGTTCGACTTCTGCTGTCGTATAAAGCTGAGCCCTGCGGAGCACCTGGTTAGGCGTTTATATATAATTTTTTCATTGTGTATACATGTATTTTTACTCGTATTGCTCCAGCGCCCTCGTAAGAAAGATCGTTGGCTTATATCCAGACACTTTATATATACTTGTTTAAAGACCTCGCATTGTTGGCAATGGCCTTGGACAGGTTACTGCTCGTTGGATAGGTTGTAAAGTCCAATCTCTTTGACACATTCATCATTTCCGTTGATTATATTTCTGTAATTCAAATAACCAACTGTTCTAATCAACCGGTCAAAAGGAAATATACCTTAAAACTTTGTAAACGCATCTTCAAAAGAATTGAATTAATTAATAACCTTCCACGGCCCTTCCATCAGTGTAACACATTTTAGTCATAATATGTTATAAACTGACCATGACATATGGCGTGGTTTTGACCAGCTCATAAATGAATACAGACAAAAAACGAGTTGCAAAGAATTTGACAACTGACCATGTGCATGTTCTAAATACTGGACAAATACTAGTATACATCTATTGTGTATAAGCTAATACACGTCCTTCACAAAGATATATATCATATTACTTAGGGGCCACTGGAGCCCGCCTACGGGTGTTGGATTTTCTCTCAGTGTTGAAGACCAATGCATTAGTGGCCTTGGACTGTTTTCTGCTCTTTTGTCAGGTTTGTTGTCTCGTTGACGCATTCATCATTTCCGTTCTCAATTGTATTTCAATTACCAACTTTCCTAATCAACTAGATCTGTAAAAAAGAAATAATTGTTAAAAACTTGGTAACGCGTCTTCAAATGAACTGAATTAATTAATATCCCTCCACGGCCCTTCCATTAGTGTTTCACATTTTTTTTCATAATGTGTCATAAACTGACCATGACATATGGCGGGGCTCATAAATGAATACAGACAAAACGAAATTCAAAGAATTTGACAACTGACCTTGAGCGTGGCCTAGATACTGGACAAAAACTAGTATACAACTTTTATGTAAATAAGCTTACACGTCCATCAGAAAGATATATCACTATCTATATATGTTTACAAGAGTGACATTTATCCTTAATTTGTTTTGTTACATAAATCACAACCCTCGGACAGAGGTAACGCGTACTTGTAATTCGTCTACTGATTTTGTCTTTTATTTGGGACTTAAAATTATCCCAGATTTGACCCAACTTTTTTTTTTCTTAAAGAGTTACCAAACAAAAATGTGAGACAACTCTATAGAGATGAGGTGCTCTTTTCGATTTTCGTGCTGCATAAGGTTCTGAATCACTTCAATCAAACAGCTTCGCACACGCTAATCGTTTATTTAAATAAAGTACTTTGATATTGAGGTTGTAACGTCACTTACTTAATTTTAAACGATTAGTGTGTTCGAAGCAGTTTGATTGAAGTGAACCTTATACAGCACGAAAATCAGAAAAGAAAACCTCATCTCTATAAAGATTTCTCACCATCACGTTATGGCCATCAGCTAGTGAAAATTGATATATAATGAATATCACTTTCAAAATTATACCCTTTTCCCGCCGCAGATTGCACGTAGGCAAAATAACAGTTCGGGAATATCTGCGTAGCGAAAACAAAACTTTTAGATTCAGCTCGTCAAAATAATTTCTAGTAATTGACGTCACGTCATATCGTTTTTTTTTCTTTCTTCACACGTCGGGAATATATGGATGCTGCAAAAAAAAATGTAACATAATTATGCTCGGATCTAGACATTCAGACCTTGTTTTTTTTTTAATATACAATGGAGAGGAATTTATCCAACTTAAATATCTCATATCTGGACACATGTATATCGTATTCGTCTCTTGTGGAGAGTTGTCTCATTGCCAATCATACCACATTTTCTTTTTTTATATGACCTTCAATTCGAGAAAATATAATATTTCAGAAATAATTCAAAACCTTGAAAAGGTTATTTTCCCTGTGTAACACGAAGACCTTTAAAACTTTTGATATTAACTTTTCTTAAAGGCCATAATTGTATAGTGAAGCTATATATAACAAATATATAATGTCAATTACTTTTGCATATTGATCGAATTTGCCAGTTTGCCCCACGGTGTTTGCCCGAATCTTTTATCGATAAGGTGATTAATTAAGTGATAATTGTTCATGATATAATATTCATATTTCATAATCATAATCGATTGAATCATCCTGACGTTCAGCCAATAAAAATTCAGAATTGGTAAGAAATGAACACCATAATCTACTGTTTATATTTTAGTAATTTTGAAAGGATTGAAGAATTTCACTATTTTCATAATTTCAGGGGTACAAATAAATGATGGTTTAACTTTTTATCATGCCTCATCCTTTAATTTTCACTTTGACACTTACAGTGTTTTATTAAGAAATCGTTAACCCTTCAACAATAATCGTAACTAGAATTCTTTCTGTACATTTTATTCGAACTCAAGTTTATATTGAAGTGCATCTTCGCTAGCCAAGGGTTACGATCCACTCCCGCTCTCTTCGCGGGGAGTGGCTCTCTTCGCGGGAGTGGATCTTAACCCTTGGATAGCGAAGATGATTGAAGTGTAACTCGAAACATAACTTTAATTTTACCTCAATTCGGCTCGAAACGAAACACAACCAGAATTTCTAACTGATACTCGAACTTTAAATCGATCTCCAAATGAAATTATAGACTCGAACCCTACTTGGTGACAATATTCATTAAACATATGCCTGCATAAAATTGAAAATGCTCATGCTGTTATAGAATACATTAATATAGACGGAAGTGTAGGCAAGTTAATCTGGACAACCCGTACAGATAAAAAAAAGTGGTTACATATTATTATTCAACACTTCAATATTTATTTCAGGTTAATTGACCCACGAAATCCTCAATAGAATTCGTATAATCACTATAATGTATTCTCATAACGTGATGAAACTAATACAATTATTGCATCAGTTTGTGTCTGACTCTCAATTTTGCTATTATATAGTGCTCAATTCCGGGATATGAAAATACTCATAGCAGGTATACATATAAATATATTATAATGTTAAAAACTTCTATTAAATGTCCTATTTTTGACAATTAGCAATTATGTTATTAGTTAAGTATGTGACCAAATGAACTTTTGACCTCATACGATGACCGCCAAGTTTATGCCAAAATTGCCCTATATTTAAGAACTTTCCCTTCTATGTACCTCTGAAACACCTTGTTCTAGATTCCGGACAACCACATGGCTCATGTTCATTGATTTACTAAACATTGTAAACAAGTAGTAGTAGAAAGTCGGTCACTCACAGTTGTCCATTTCATTCATTCACGATGTCGGAACCAAATAACAACCAAGTCAAATACACAATCCCAGAATTGATTATAAAGAAGCGAAATGGACAAAAATTGTCAAAGGATGAGATAGAATTTTTTGTGCAATCTGTAGTGAATGGGCATGTCCAAGAATCCCAGATCGGTAAGTCTATTAAAAGTGCATGTTTCATGTGTTTTCTCGATTTATGTGAATATTAATGATTTACATTTTAGTGAATAACAACCAAAAATTAAATATCTTAAGATTGATTATATTTTTTTAAGTATATTAAACATTTCAAGTATATAATTATTTTAAAATTTGTATATATTTTATCGTTTGCTGAAATACTTATCTGTGAACATGGTGAATAATCTATCAGATTTTTGGAGAAATGTAACAAATAGCTATGTTTAGACATGGAAAAAAATAAACATTATATCAAAGTTTTCAAAGTTTGCCTCCTGCTACATTTTATTGAAAAAATATAAAAAAAGCATGTTTTTCATTTTTAATCGTCGCTTTTTTGTTGTAATGAAATCTAAAAAGTAGACATTTTTTGAAAACGTTTTGAATTTCAAAAGTGCAGATTTTTTTTTCTCCTCATATCTGTTATACATAAACATCTTAGTTCTTGAAAAGTCATGATTTTGTAACGATTTGACTACAATATCTACGCAGTAAATATATTTGTTGAATTATGTAATTTTTGTTTGAAATAAATGAAATACTCCTATTCGTGTTGAATAATAGATGTATGTTAATACCAGGAGAGCCAGTAGAGAGCTTCAAGTAATTATTGCATTCGCATGTTTTGAAAATCCTAGGATTACCTCGGACATATATTGTGACGAAATCTGTATACATCGTCTCTGAAAATTTACTGAAAATAGTTGCTTTTCATATATTTAAGCCACTACAATTCTATTATTATTTGATGTAACAGCTTTTCATATATATATGTGGGGGGGGGGGGGGGGGGGATGTCGTAAATGTACACATGATTTAAAATGTTTGAGTTAAAATGTAACAATTAAAGTTAAAATTTGTATTTTTTTCTTTTTGACCTCTTTTCCCCCCTTATAAATCAAATAATAAAGTACAAGACAATCGAAGATGAAATTAAAGACACGTTTTCATCTGATTGAGGTCTAGTGAGGACTCGACAGTTAACAATTAAATGATGCAATGTTTGGACGATTTCACTTCGACTGCCGGACTCTTTCTAAAGTGAAAACTAACGCACAATATAAACATAACAACAAAAGCTTATATATAAAATAATATTGATGACTCGGAACGGATCAAAGTTGTGTGTGTAATAAACGATTCTTGTCCATATTGTATTCTTAGAAGAAATAATTTGACAATAGGAAAAACGCATACTTTAAGATAATTATGTCTTAAAATGTTTTCAAAAGTTATCACAATTCAAAAGCAATACAATTTTTGACATTTGTGGTTAAATCTTGCACACCGTACGATTCAAAGAATATCGCGTTTAACAGCAGAGTAATGACATTTTCCTGATAAAATAGTTCATTTGTCAAAGTCCCAAAAATATTCGAAACAAGAAAATATTTTTTTTTAATTGTTCTTCATAGAAATACCATTTTCGAATTTTCAGCGCTGTCGCATATCCGCTATTTCACAACAGTTGATGAAATCTCTTTAAATTTCCTGTGACTAAATGAAGGTGTTTTTTTTTTTTTTTTTTAGTTTCACAATTTCAGCTTTACTCGTTGTTTGGTTGCAGACCTTTTTTAAGTAGCGAAAAGTGATACTAAAATTGATTTTGGCTTTTCCATTTCGGAAGTTCAAACCCTACACAAAATTATTCATTATTCATTTTTACCTGATCCTGTCTGACCGGTTCCTGTCTGGGTTCCAGATTTGCAAATTTCATTTTCATGCAGGAAAATCTGGTTTGCTTCCAATCTTAAAGTTTCTTGTTTCAAATTGACCCGAATCTCAATTTGTATTTGCAGACAACATATTTGAATTTGAAATAATGTTTTAAAGGCATTACTCTGAAAGGAAAAAAAACAACATGATGTGTCTTTTCCATAATAATTGAAACAAAAAATTACATAAATTATAAAGTGGCGCTTCACGCAAAAATATGCGCGTAGGAGAGGAATAGATATACATTATAGATGTGTACAACATATATATGTACAAACACATGTCTGTTCTGTTACACCGAACCAAAATCAATATTTTCTTCAAAAAAGGTTAAAGGTTACTTTTGCGAATCCTTTTTAATATGAAAAACATAAATGTGACATGTACACACATTATTAATTATATCATTGACTTTATAGATCTTGTCGTCTAGTACGGACTATTATAGATACGAGACCCGGACACACAGAGAAATAATTAAGTATGAAATGTTTAGGTTAAGATTACCGGCTTCACATTTCCTGTAAACCAATATTTTCTAAATATAGCAGTAACGCTGTTATCAATATTCTCTAAATATAAATAGTAACTAAGTGAATTTTTTTGTACTTTTCACATTTAGGGGCTCATTTAGGGACAACTTGGACATATCTGTGTTGACACTTTAAATAATGGCTATTATTTTAGTTTTATTATTGTAGTTTTAACATTTAAAAACAATGTAAGATCATTTTTTTAAATTTCATTGTACATTTTAAAGTCATCTTACCTGGTAGTTTAAGAATATATATTTTTTGTTATCACTTGACCTCTGTTGTCTGTATAGTCCGTTCCCTTAGTCCGTTAACCTTTTAATGAAATCTCTTCCAAACCAATTAGCGGTTTCATATGGCAAGCCGTTCTCGTCAAAACTATATTTAAACCCTTTTTTCGAAAAAAAAAATACACACTGAGATTTTAAAACCTAAAATAACACACTGAGAAATGCCGTGTTAAGGAGGCCCGAGGGTATAAAAATTTCAGAAAAAAATCAAACATTTGTTTTTCTTTACAAATTTTATTGATTTCCTTTTGTAGTTGTTACTTTATCATATGGTACAAAAATCTTTCAAAACAATCAATTCGTGTTGGGCCCAGATGACTTTTAAATGTATACATCATTGAAAAAGTTCCAAATTATCTCCCTTTGGTGGAAAAAATGCCATTTTTTGGCAATATCTTTTTCAACTCATCGGTGACCTATCTTTTTTAATATAATTTCCATATAAGCTGTACTTAAACTAAATTATTGTAAAATTTGAGCGATTTCTGTAATACATTTCTTTTTTTATTTCGATATTACCTTTATTTCTCTTATTACATCAACAGAAAAAAAAACACCTTTACATAAATGTATGCTTCTTTCGAAGGAGCGCAAATGAACGGTGACCCCACTTTTTTATTTTATTTTTCTATTAACTATGAGATAAAGTTCATTTATAGAAAAATATAGAGAAATCCTATATAAATGATTTAGACCCGCGAACCCCCTTAAGAGTTGTACGTTAAAGACACCCTTGTAGATTTCGAAAAAGAGCAGGCTTATGCCGCTACAAGGCGAGTGGCGGATCCAGGGGGAGGGTTCCGGGGGTTGGAACCCCCCTTTTTTTTGGACGATCAATGCATTTGAATGGGGACATATAATTGGAACCCCCCTTTTTAAAATGGCTGGATCCGCCCCTGAAGGCAGCACGCGCACCCACAAAGTGGAAAGGGATTAATATAGATGCAAAACTAGTTTCCCAAACCACTTTAAATAAATATGTTTTCACTAACCGTTTCACTATTTTAAGTAGTGTTGGTCTGGGAAATTCTTTGATGACATCTATGAGTGAATTCCCAATTTTAGTTTAGTGAGTCTACAATTATACGATAATTTACCGTTATCAATAATATGACGGTCGCTTTTCTAAGACATGCAAGATTGATTACGCTGCAAGTTTTAACGGACAGTTTTAAAACATATGTAAAACATATCTATAGAAATCATTGTCAATCTATTATTTAAAATGAATCTGGCAGACCTTGGCCGATTTTTTCTTAATCCAGCCTTCACTTTCCGTTATAGAAGATAAAACAACAGCTGTCGCACGTATTGAAACATATGCCGTTAATCGTTTCATTGAAGATTTATTGAGTAAATAAAGTTCACAGCCTAACAAATGATTCACAATGTGCGCCCAGCATAACAAATGATTCACAATGTGAGAACAGCATACCAAATGCACCACAATGTGCGAACAGTATTATAACAAATGATTCACAATGTGCGAACAGCATACATGTAACACATGATTCCCAATGTGCGAACAGCATAACAAATGATTCACAATGTGCGAACAGCATAACAAATGATTCAAAATGGGTGCACAGCATGACAAATGCGTCACAATGTGCGCGCAGAATAACAAATGATTCACATAACAAATGATTCACAATGCGCACAGCATAACAAATGATTCACAATGTGCGAACAGCATAACAAATGATTCAAAATGTGCGAACAGCATAACAAATGATTTACAATGTACGCACCGCATAACAAATGATTCACAGTGTGCGCACAGCTTAACAAATGATGCGCAATGTGCGTGTTAGCGTTACATTATTAAGATATTCTCAATACTGCGATGTCATAGGTGAACATGGTGAATGTAAACAAAAGATATTTTTACATTATTTCTTGAAACATAAGGTGTCATTTTTTCGCCGGATTTCCATGTCGTATACAAACATGTGTACCCTTTTATTCATTTTCATCTTCATTTATTCGTTATACTTAAATATAAATCACTTTATATTTATTAGGCATTTAGATATTATTCCCGTTTTTTTTTTGCCTTTTTTTGCAAATTAGAAAAAAAACACCCTGAACGGTACAATGTCATTTCGAAAACGCGCTATTGACGTACAGAAAACATTCAAAGAACGTCAAATGAATATTTTGTAGATACATGTATCATTTATAAAGCTTATACAAATATAAAGCTTTCTGCACGAATGACAGTTGTTAACTTCTGTTTAGTAATAATCGGGGGGGGGGGGGGGGTCACTGTGGCTTTCCATAGGAAGCAATTTTAAGGAAGGTTTTGTGACTTTGGTTTGTACGCGTACGTGCGTTTTTACAGTTACTTCAGAGCTTCAGAGCTTCAGTTAAAATATGATGACTAAACATGCATACAACGTGTAGAATTTCAAATATCTAAGCACAACTTTTAGTGTTTTCACTATTATAAATCGACTCCTCTCAGCTTGTTGTTATGCATCGCTTCGGAACGCAAGATTAACGTGCGGAATCAATTGTGCGGCGGTTAAACCACGTGATTTACCTCGAACCAAAATACAATGAAAGATTGTAAAAGTAATTTTTTAATCTTCAAGTTTGAATGTACCTGATAATCAAGGACGAAAAGCTAAAAATTGACAGTTTTCAGTTAAGTAGAGTTGAATTTATTTGTTTTTGAGTATTGATAAAATTTATGAGTTTGCACCAATGAACAACACAAAAACTTAACACGTCTAGAAGTCTACGTTGGTCTTTCAACAAATGGGCAAGTGTCGTGTTTTATGTTCACCAGTACACGTACACACAGTTGATCGGAAGGAATTTTTTCTTGCGTACAATCTTTCTGCGTTTGTATGTATTAAATTCCCTTTCCTACCCATCAGTTATGAAAGGAAGATTTTCCTTTATGTTTGAGGCGAAAGAAAAGATTTTTCGGTTCATAGTAGATTTTTTTTTTTCATATTACTATAGGGAGGTTTAAATTTATGTTTTGATTTACCTGTTATTTAAAACATTTTGTTGAAATATTTGAACAAATGATGGATTTTTTTTGTAGCTGCAGATATAATGATTACATGAGTGTTCATAAGCAATAATGTATAAATATAAAATATCTTAAACATTGTTTGACAAAGAGAAGGGAAATTAGAGGAATCCACAAATACAAGTTGGATTGGAAAAGAATCAACTTTTCCCATTTAACATTAACAAAGACGATGGGATATGATTGCCAATGAGACAACTCTCCACAAGAAACCAAAATACAGCAATTAACAACTATAGATCACCGTACGGCCTTTAACAATGAGCAAAGCCCATACCGCATAGTAACCTATAAAGGCCCCGAAATGACAACGAAAAACAATTCAAACGAGAAAACTAACGGCCTTATTTATGTACAAAAAAATGAACGAAAAACAAATATGTAACACATAAACAAACGACAACCACTGAATTACAGGCTCCTGACGCCTTAATAAATGCACGAATTCTGATTGTCCAATGTTACAATTGTAACTTGATTTTTTTCCAATCTTCTTTGTTCATATGCAATGTAGTTCCTCTTTGTATTCAATAAATAAAGACATTGTGACCAGTAGAGTAGAGGGTGGTTGTACCCCCTCCCAACTCAAATCTAAAAATAGTATTTCTAAGGGAGAACCCCAATAAAGCAGATGTCTATATGTGGGGGTTATAACTTTTATGAATAGATGTGAGACTTCACCTGCACACCTGTTGGGGTTTATAATCTAAATGTTATCGATTATTGTAAACATAATGTGGGGGTTATGAATATTGAATGAGATGCTTGTACTTATTGCTTTTTAATTTATTCATCTGTGTTTTCCCCTTACTTTATAAGTAGATTTAAACATACATATATTTACTATATAGAAATTAGTCCGTCGTGAGTTTTTTAATCTAGGTTTTGAAATGTCAAACGTACTTTCAAAGGAAATTAAGACGGTGAGTAGCGTTAAACAACTATTTTTTTCACTCGAGCTTTTGTTTTTGTTTTAGAAAAAGTCTTTGTTATTGTTTTGATTTGATTCTTCGTAGGTTCGCTTTTTACCAGAGGGAAGAATTAAAGAAATACACCCCATGGTAGTCTGGTCGTTTGCCTCCCGAGAGGCAAGAAAGGGTCATTGGATGACATACGCCATTGATGCCCATCGTTTCAGGCGACGTATTCACACAATGGAGAAGATATGCTCCCCAATTTTATCCCGTGATCACAGAGAAAGGGTGTATAAAAATTCACGATCTCCTGATATTAAAACCCCCAATCCGTAGGTTTCAACTACAGCACCTGTTCTACCAAATCACTATAAATACACGTTTAAAAATTGTTCAGAGTATCAGAATAAGAAAAACAATTCGACTGTCAACATGCAGAAAGAACACATAGAGTCCCTTCAGAAAAACTACGTGAAATTGGTGAAAGAAACACCAACAGATGCTGTGGTTGATCATTTATATCAGAATGGAATACTAACAGATGAGTTGAGAGAAGAAATTTTACAGAATTCAAATATTTATTCGAAAACTAGACAACTTATTTCTACACTTCAGAGAAGGGGACCAATGGCATTCGAATGTTTTTGTACAGCACTGGTAGATGAAGGCAAGTCCAGTTTAGTACAGCTTTTAAAAGAGTCAACGATTGAATCAGAAGTATCAAAAGATCGAGTTATGATACCTATAGGAGGTGATATCTTTGTCGTCGTCAATGAATGGGATGACAAAGTGCTTATTCACATCCGCAAATACGAAAAGAATTCAGCAGACACATATGTTCCTACAAAAAAGGGAATAGCATTGCGTTTGAACCAGTGGCAGCTTTTAGAAATGTATGTGAACGAAATAGATGCGGCTATAGGTCAGATGATTGATGACGTTACAGGGGTTCCTGAAATGACTTTTCATCTTGGTAAAGGTGTGTACGTCTCTGTTAACAAAACGTATCCAACCGTTGATGTCAGACAACGATGGAAGATCCCTGATTCCAATAAGATAGTTTCAACAAAGAAGGGTATTTCTCTGACATATGATAAGTGGGAAGCGTTGAAAGGCACATTTCCTGACGTCAGAGAGAGTGTTCCTGAACTGGAAACCACGACCCCTTGTATTTTATCAGAGGACCATCAAAACCAAGAAGGGATGCTCAGGTGTTCAAACTGTAACCCGTTCGCTGAACCTTTATGAAGTCGTGGTATAAAAACGTTAACAGTTAAAGAGTAATCCATTTTGTCTCCTGTTGGGTCAGAGTACAACATGAATTCACGAGCAATATCTTTTGAGTCTGTAGAACGAAATGATGAGCAACCAATTAGGTTTTCTATGGGACATAAAATGCCGTCTCAGTTAAGTTTGGCATCTAATCTTTCCTCAATGTATGAAAAATATTCAATGCATTTGGACGTGATTAAATGGACTGGTGTCGTTGTAATGCTTGCTCTAATGTCCACAAGTTTAGCGGTAACCAGTGAAATGTCTCGGAGGGTACCCACAAACCAGACGGACTGTAAAAGGATTACGATAGCTCATAAAAACAGTGATCCGACGATGAACAACACGACCTGTAAATATTTTGAACAGTTTGATCTACCGGGGCACTATAAAGTCACTGTGTGTTTATTCCGAAAACAAGTCCAGGTAGATATAAGACATCATAAAAGGTGCGGTATACTGTTCAGCACTAAACAATGGAGATATCTGCAGAGATTACAATCAAGTATCAACAGTGCTATGAAAAAAGCTGGTAAAGAACTGAGACAATAGACATGATCGATTAGTTTGATGTTATTTTTAGTATACTGTTTTATTATAATAAATTTTTTAAAATAAAATATCAAATGTTTTGTTTTTATTTTAACTGAGAAGTGAAATATTTTCGATCTATCGACATTGACAAATTAAAACATACATTCACACCCCAAAAACTGAAACTTCAACCCGAGATTAAGACAAAAGATAACAGAATAAAGAATTTGATCTTGATAAATCCTTAATAAATAACATGTTCACATAAAAAAAACATTATTCGAGATGAGTTCGTTAAACTATGAGGACTATTTAGATAAAATATGGCATGACCCTAAGCATGCTGCTGCATTTACGGGTTCTGACAAATTATACAACATAGTTAAACAAGAGGGGAAAATAAAAATAGGAAGACACAAAATAAAACAATGGTTACAAAACCAGGACGCTTACAGTCTTTCACGGAATAATGTACACAAATTTAAACGGAGTCGATATGTTGTGGATACAATAGATAGTCTCTGGGAAATGGACTTGGCGCAATTAGATAAATTTCAAGACTTCAACTCAGGAAATAAATTCTTGTTGTTTGTTATTGATTGTTTTTCCAAGTTTCTATGGATACAACCAATTGTGGATAAAACCCACACCAGTGTACTTAACGCCTTAAAAACAATTATGAGTGGAAACAGGAAGCCTTCCTCTATTAGATCAGACTTGGGGAAAGAATTTAAAAACCAATACGTACGGAAATATCTTTCAAACCAGGGGATTAACACGTATTATTCTCTTAACGATACAAAATGTGCAATTGTCGAGAGAAGCATTCGAAGTCTGAAGTCGATTTTATTCAGGTATTTTAGGCACAACCAAACATATAAATATGTGAATGTCCTGCAAGATATGGTCAAGGGGTATAACGCAAGACCGCATCGTACCCTTGGTGGATTCGCACCGTTCGAAGTAAATAAACACAATGCAGGTGAAGTTCGTTTAAGTGCATATCTTGCTCGAAACCCTAAGAGAAGGGAAAAGAAAGTCGTTAAAAAAACAAATATCAAAAGTAGGAAAAAAAGCTTTAGATACAAGGTAAACGATCTTGTCAGACTTACGTTCAAACGTCATCCATTTCAACGTGGCTATCTACAGAAATGGACAGAGGAGATATTCAAGATATCACGTCGGTATTTCCGTCAACAACTTAGTCTGTACAAGGTCGTTGACCTTCAAGATGAAGCAATAGAAGGGACCTTCCAAGATAGTGAAGTTCAGAAAGTACGGAAGGATGGAGAGACCAAATGGAAAATAGAAAAGGTTATTAAAAGACGAAAAAGAAATGGGACTAAGCAGGTACTGGTGCGTTGGCTAGGGTACCCTAAAAAGTTCGACTCATGGGTTCCCGTTTCAGATATCCAAAATGAATAAATAACACGATCTCTTGTCATAAAACGTCATTTCTGTTCAAGATGAGTATACGTATGGTTCTTAAATCGTCCGATGGATCACATTTGTTTGAACAGAATATGGCTTACGACTTCACAGTACAATTAGATAGGCAAATAAATCTTGAAGCATATTGGGTTGTGGCATTGACAGAAATCGATATCACTTATAAAAACGCGTCGAAATATATAGACGATGTTTACGTCTATTCAAACATTTGTGAAGAGAGTTTTGTGGGTTCATCCGAGAAACCACTCCTACGGAAAGTTCACATCAGTAAAGACGCAACAGACGCACGCGTCATTAGGAAGATTAAACACTATAGGACAAACGTGATCTTTAACACTCCATATTATGTTCCTGTTCGTTTGGGGCAAGTGAATCAAGTTCATATCTATTTAAGAGACGACAAGGGACAACCGTGTTCAGTTATCAATTTGGAAGCCTGTGTAACACTTCACTTTAAAAAGTATCCTTTTCTGTAGAGATGTCGAAATCCCCATACATAAGTGATGCATTGTTATGGCAAGAGGCCATAAATAAAGCGAGCTATTTAAAAAAGGAACAAAATAATCAACTTGGAAGAGGAATTTCGAGACGTTATGGTAGAAAAAGATTTGTAATTCTGAAGAAAGACGTACCTAAAAATGAAACCAGGGTGGAACAGGTAGCCCCAACAGCCGCAATCGAACATCGTGCTGTTTCAGAACTTATACAACAGACGCGAGACAAAGACCCGCACATCAAACAAGAAAAAGCTAAGTCAGTGGGTATAAAAGAAAAGAAATCAAAACCAAGAACCATTCAAGTCGAAAAACTTAAAGGAGCAAGAGGTAAAACGCAGAAAGCTAAAAACAGGGCACCACCCAAGACAAAACACTATACAAAGAATAGAAAGATCAATTTAGAAATTGAACCATCCATTTTTGATAAAAGGACAACAAAGAAATGGCGTATCTAAACGAAGAAAATAAAGACATTAGCATTCCAATGGAGTTGGATTTGTTTGACGAACCTAAGAATCAAGTAGCTATCGATCGAATATTTTTTTCGGAAACTAGGCCTATGTCAAACTTCACTTCGCCAGATGTATCTACAGTAGATTTTTTCGTTTCGGGACAAGGTCCCGAATATATGGATTTAAGACGCAGTAGATTATATGTTCGGGCAAAACTTGTCAAGGCTGATGGAACGGCACTAGACGATACCGATACGTCAAGTATTGTAAATTTGCCTCTTCAAGCTATGTGGGCACAAATGGATGTGTATATGAACAATAAACTAGTGTCGTTAAATACGTCAAACTACCCATGGAAAGCCTATATCAACACTATTCTTACCAGTGGTACCGATGAACAGAAATCACAACTTCAGTCACAATTGTTCATGAAAGATTCCGGTGATTTAGCGAGTACGGATGGAAAAAATGGAGCTAACACTGGATTGATTCTTCGTCGAGATTTTATCAAGAACAGTAGAGAATTTGAAATGGAGGGACCGCTGTTTGAAGACATATTTTCACTTGATCGCCATTTAATACAAGGCGTCGATTTGTATATAAAACTTTATCGTAGTAGCGACCAGTTTTTTGTCATTTCGGGTGAAGACACCCCCGCTTACAAGTTACAGTTGTTAGATTGTGTTTATAAGGCATGCAAAATTAAAGTAGACCCAGGAATCATTGTTAACCATATGAAACAGATAGAAACCAAGCCTGTCCGTTACTATTTCCAAAGGACGGAAGTAAAAAGAAACACTATCAATAAAGACTCTAGGGAATTCATTTGGGACAATATGTTCAACATCCGTCCAAGTACTCTAGTCTTAGGGCTTATTTCACAAGAAAGCGGAAATGGTACGTACGATACTAACCCCTTCTGTTTCAACCATTACAATGCTACTGACGTAGGACTGTACGTTAACGGAGAGAGCGTTCCAGCGAGACCGTTAAAGCTTGACTTTGGGGATAACCGACAGTATGCAACGGCATACGCTAATTTATTTGAGGTCTGTGAAAAAATGAACAGAGACGCAGGACTCGCTATAACAAGAGAAGACTATGGAAAAGGGTACACCTTGTATGCTTTTCCATTGGACCCGAAAGGACTTGGAGATGACTATATAAACTTGGTGAAGCATGGAAATGTGAGAGCGGAAATAAAGTTCAAGACTGGACTACCCTCTGCTGTCACTTGCATAGCTTTTGGAGTATTCGATTCATTTCTAGAGATAGACCATTCCCGAAACGTTCGCTATATACAGTCATGAACGGATACGAACTAGAATGTGCCCTCCGATCAAATTCGTGTATACATCGGCACGTGAAAGGAGTATTTGCTAGGAACAATTTACCAACAAATAAGATACATTACCCCAGTGCCTACATCGTCAACAACCATACTAGTGATCTGCCGGGAGAACATTGGATGGCAATTGTGCTTAAAAGTAAATCTCACGGGATGTTTTTCGACAGTTTTGGCAGACCACCTGAATTTTATGGAGAAGAATTAAAACATTTTCTGAACTGTAACGTGAAAAAATACGAGTGTTTTAATGTTCAAGTTCAGCCAAAGTCGTCTTCTCATTGTGGATTATTTGTGTTAACTTTTCTCATGTTGAACCTATGTTTTAAATATTCGTTAGATTGTATTGTCAAGATTTTCGATTCAAACGTTAATGTAAACGACCATTTTGTATTTAATTTTGTCAACACCTATTATAGTTTGTGTCAATAAAATATATACATTTGTCCATCGTATTAAGTTATTTATGCTGTGTCCAATTCCTTCATACCTCATCCGGACGTCAAGATGACAACTTCTCACGACGTGTTACCTTTTCAAAGTCCATGCACTTTCATGATATCGGGGGCTACTCAAAGCGGAAAGACTACGTTTGTTATGAAATTACTAAAGCATGCAACTGCCATGTTTAAGACCCCTCCGGTTCAAACAGTGTATTGTTATACCGAGTTTCAACCTGTTTTCGACCAAGCTGAAAAAAATATACCCAATTTTATTCTGCACGAAGGCTTCCCCACAAGAAGTGACCTTATGGAATGGACCAACCCGGACAAGCACACACTCCTTGTTCTGGATGACATGATGAGGTTGATCAGTAAGAGTGATGAGGCTTTACACCTGGCTACCGCTCTATCACATCACAGGAACTGTTCGGTAATTTTCATCACCCAAAACCTGTTTGAAAAAGGGACACATTTCCGATCGATAAGTTTGAACACCCATATTTTTGTTCTAATGGCTAATAACAGAGATAAAAAACAACTCATCGCCTTTGCAAGTCAGGCATTTCCCGGGGAGACGAAATATTTCAAAGACGCTTATGATAAAGCTATCAATTGTGTTTCAGTTGGTGGGTACCTAGTATGCGACTTGTCACCTTATACGAATAAAAAGTACCGCTTACGTACTTCGATATTTCCAAGTGATGACGTCACCATTGTATATGCCCCAAAGTAATAAAACTGTGACGAGCAAACGTAAAGCACCAGTTGACAAACAATATGCCGTTGAGTATCACGTCATACAGTACATTTCTTAAATTTGCATATGATGCTGCCCCTAGACAGCAGAAAGTCTTAATTCAGTCAGCTTCGAACGACCAAATGGATATCATATCGGAAATAGCATTGAATGTGTACAGAGGAAGTATACCGGTGAGCCCCTCACATATAAGAAAACTACGACCTTACATATTACACATTCGTTCCTTGTCATCCCGATCGATCACATACACACGGAAAAGGAATATTTTAGTGAGACATCCTACACTGACTTGCCTTTTGATTAAACCTGTTTTGTTATTTTTGAACGAACAGTAATGGCCCAAGAGCTCATACTCGTGTCTAAAGAACGATACGAACGTCTCGTGAATCAAACACAAACTACCAATCAAACGGACTTTAGAAAAAAAGAAATATCGAAAACCGACCATGGAGAACACCCCGTCACTAACTTCATGCCAATGATAGATAGTACTTTACCCCAAAAAATTAAACAACATGCTGCCGACCTTTACAGATTCGTTTTAGCTCAAGATAAAAACGTGGTAAATCATAACGAACAAGGCGAATTAATACGAAACGGGAAAACAGTGACTGGTTCGCATATTGTAGATCTTATTCACTACACCGTGTCAACACGGCAAAGAAAAGAGCCAATTGGAAGTAAGGAGTTTCAAATCCTTTTGAGAAAAATGAATGTACCAAAGACATTAATAGCAGAACGAGGGAAAAAATCGTTAACACAGACAGGAGGATTATTCGTTAAGAAAAAGGGGAGGAGAGACATCATGCCTGGGACGACGCAGAAAAAAGAAAAGATTCGTTGGATAAAATACTGACTTTATTGTATAACATATATTATATATATTTTTTCAATAAAAATCATGCTGAAAGTCATTTTTTATTTCTATAAATACCCATAAGGAACTGTATCGAAATTGTCAAGAATAACACGTTTGTCATACGCGAATTTATACTTCTTGTTTTCTTTTCTGCTGAATATTTTTCTCTGGTGAGGTAGTCGACTTATTTTAGTTGGATTAGTTAACGTTTTGGACATGTCCCTGTCCAATGTGATCATCTCCTTGACAGAATTGAAGTTAACAATGTTAGAATTCGTAAAATTAAGCGTGAAACCTTTGACTTTACACGTTTCAGTCTTGAGTGTCCGATAAGCATAGTTTTTCGGTCCACCGGACACAAATTCTACAATATGCCCCTCGTCTAATGGTATTTCGGACGTCAGTTCCCCCAAATAATCCCCTAACGACGGTTCAGGTTTTCCCTTCTGGCTTACGTAGATGCAGCTATCAGTGTCTGTGTAAAGAACTCTATCATCCAACATGTCTAAAACTTCATACAGTTTTAATCTAGCCCACATCGTTGTGAAAATAGCGATGAAGATGTTGGTCTTCGCATCCACAGGGGGGAACTTGGAGTTTTGTGTCCATTCTAGTTGTATTGTATCGTTTGATACAATGTGAAAATTTTCGACTACTTTAGTGGGGTCTGATATGATCTGAAAGAATTTGTCGGCCTCTGATTCATGGAAAAAGGAGTGCTTTTTCAGGAACAGTCGTTGTCCAAATTTCCCCCAGAAACTGTTGAGACACAGTTTGGCAAGACTACGTAAACCTGGATTTACCTTGATGTTGTCGTAATCTAAGTCTATGCCTTCATTTTCTTTATACAATCGAATGTAGTCTCGTTTTTCTTCCTCTGTCCGACAGTGTGGGGGGAAACCACTGGCTTCCTGTTTTATTTTAAGAAACAGCTGTACGTAGTTTGTGAACAATCCTCCGGAATTAGATTGTTTATCGTACTGTGTATCATCCGGAAAATGCCACACTTCGTACAGTTTTAACACTCGGTATCCTTTTTCTTTCGCTACCATTACTTCAGGTGTAGCATAAGTACCTGTAATACTTCGTTCCTGTTCATTATGCGTGCATTTACCTTGATGTTTTGTATCAGCACATGTTCTACATAGTGGGAAAGTGAGCTTTCCGTGACATCGGTAAGGTAGAACAGCGTGATACAAGTGTCTAGGTGGTAAAATTTTCACTTTGCACAAACCAAAATATGTATCCAACTCTTCAAAATCTTTAGTAATGATCTCTGGGTGATGCAATGGATAGCGACAATATTTGTTTGTCCATGGGTATAAAGATGTGAAATCTACGTATTTGATCTTTTCTTCATTTTTGACTTTGTAATACAACTTTGTAGTATCTGTTCGTCCACCCTGTAAAAGAAAATAATAACAATAAGGAAATGTGAAACAAAACATTTTGGAACACTTTCAAAAAAACACAATAGCGTTATTTTTCAAAATACATTTTTTTTTGTAAGGGGAGGAATTACAAAAATGAAAATGCTTATATACTTACAAAAAAGGCAAGGCGAGGATCAAGACGTTCTTCGATATCAAGATTATTCGCAAATAGTTTCAGTCTCTGGTTTGATTTCAATTGACTAGCGAAATCGTGCTCCCATATCTTTCGATATCCAAAGCCAAGTTCCCGTATGGTGTTCTCTCTTTTTTTGGTCACCACATACAATTCATCCATCGATTGTTTCGTTAAGGATGTTTTTGTTCCGCTTCTTTCACATGGAAAACATTTTTTACAGCCATGCCAAAGACACTGAAACAGAAGACAAATCAGTAAATGACAGCTCATTTTTTTGGTTTGAGTAAACGCGTTATCAAGTGACACCCCCATGGTAACGTTTCCCACAATACGCGTATCTAAGTTATCCGTTAAAACGCGTATCAATACTATGCACGCGGCGGCGGCGGCGGCGGTGGCGGGCGGGCGGGCGGCCTACCCCTCCGTAACAAAGGAAAAACTTACCCCTAAAAATTCAAAGACTTCGTTGGTTTCTTGACAGTACCCATCGACATGAAACTTTGTTCCAGGAATTTTGAATTCCCCTCGATTCAAGGCATGTTGAATAGACATCTTTTCTTCTTTCATCATCCATTCCAACCATACTATCGAGCTTTTGCTATGATTGTATCTTTTGGTGTATCCCTCTGATGGTACGTGGGCCAGCGGACTTTTGACAAATTTTCGCTGACCAAATTTACTTTGTGGATTTTCGGAGAGAAATGTTTCGGAAGACTTCCAAGTGTCATGATCTAAAACGTCGAATCCTTTCTCTGTAAATGTCATGGGTATATGGTCGATATCGTCAGTGTCATGCCTCAATACTTCCAAGTCATATTGTTCTTTTAAAAAATTAGTCTTGTAAACACCCATGCACACACTTGCAATGGTCACATAATCTAAAACATCAACCCCTTGCCCGTGTGTGTTTTTCGTTTTCCCCGTTCCAGTTACCTCCAACATCAAATCACGAAATCTTAAGACTCCTTCCCTTAAGATCGTCGTGTCACTGCAACAGTATTCTTTTATTTCTTTTGCAAAGTCAAATACTTCGTTTGTTTTCGTTTTGTACCACGACAAAAAATCACTCCTGTCATCTTTACTCATGTAGTCGCAACCGTAATATGTACTGTCCGGGTATGGGCCAATGTAATTTTGGTTTTCCATTGTATTGAAAAAATGAGGAAAGTAGCCTTTTTTCAATTCCTTTAGTCCAAACGCTTTCGGAATTTTCGATAACTTCATAGGTAAAAAGTTCAACGAATCTAAAACTCGGATGTTTAAACCTCGATTTATCGCCATGTACATGATTTTGGATCCATTGAAGATAACGTCTGGGCGAATAGAATTCTTTATCAACCAGTCAATCAGAAAATAATTATCGTAACCAGATCCATTGTGGGACAACACGACTGCGTTTGTGTACTGCTCTGAGAAAACCCTTCTACAGAATGCATCAGTGGCGAGTTCACCGCGAAATATTCTTTCCCTAAAACCACATGTTTTGAAACATGGTTCTTTTTTAAATTCTTTTTTGTCCTTTTTATCACACATCGAGCAGCGAACACCGCAAAAGTTACATTTTGGTTCATCAGATATCTGTTTGTCTTTACAGTGGTCACATGCTGTTTGCATACAGATGAAATTCACTTTGTGTTCTTTTGAACCACACCAAGATTTGCCGCAGTTTTGACAAAGTGTACACTGATTGCACGCTTCCTCTTTGTCTTTACAATTTTGGCATCTCGAAGTGGATGGTAGATTCCCGTTTTCACATTGTAGGAGTGTGTCTTGGGTCGTTTCACAATCGAAGAATATCATTTGTCTGTCGGTTCTCTCGGTATTGATTGCCCTCTGGTAGCATAAATGTTCTTCGGGTTGATAATCTCGGCAACAGACACATTTCCATTCTCCGCATTGGTGAAGTTCGGATGGTCGTTCCTCTCGGACTAGCACTTTTCTACAAGTTTTACACTCGTACTTTTTACCACAGTCCGTGTAAGAAACTCCTTTCTTTGTTATTTTTTCCTCTATGTGCCTTTGAAAACAAGCTATGGATCTACACGTTCTATTACACGCCCGACAAGACAAACTGTTCCCTGTCAGAACACAATCCGAACTGCAGCATACGGTACAATGCGTTTGGCAAGAATGTTGATCTTTGGCACTGTACGGTTTAAGACAGTCTGTACAGAAGTAGCTACAACAAAAGAAACCCGATATACTCACTATGGCTGCAAAGTGTCCACAACCGTTCTCTTCAATAAGGTAGAGAAACACCTTTTTTCTGTCCGTTTCTCCTTCACCAACACGAATGAATTTGTTTCCTAGTTTTGATGAAATGACTAAAATTTGCAAGTCCACCACCTTTTCAAAGCGTTCTATGTCATTAATGTTACATTGTTTCTCCGTACTGACATCGGCTAATGCACAGAGACGTTTCGCAAAATTAATACATTCCTTTCTCCCCTTATCAAGTACATGATTGTAGAACCATTTCGGGGTGGTTCTGTGTTTCAGAACTTTATCTGTCATACACTCTGTGTCGTCTGACGTCAGTGTTTTCCATTCCCTAGGGGATACAACGCGACAGGTTTTCAGGAAGCAAACCGAAATTGCCATAGGCATGCACATTGTGTCACTAGGCCTACTGATAATAGAACGTTTGCGTTTTAAACTGTTATCGTCACCCGTCAATTTTGTAATATATACTCGACCACCACCGGATGGAATATCTATTCGCCCTACCGTAACAGAAAAACTATCGTCTACAGGTAGCTCTTCGTTGCTTTGCAGGACTTTGCTTATTTCATCCATCACCGTGGAGGCATCCATTGTATGAAGTTCTTGTAAAGGGACGACGATTGGGTCCGTTAAACCATTATGTTCGATGATAAGTCGTGCAAGACTGTTGTCTTGAGATCCTACACGCACTTGATCGAGAACATCGTCGAATACGTTGTGTAAATCGTCGACTATGTCCGTCAGTTTTTTATTCTGCAACTGATTAGAGAATTTAACTTCATACGTAATGTCTGTAGCCCCATTGTTGGCGTAGGTGCGTTCTCTTTTCTTGTGAAATGTGTGTGTTGTAGGGTTGTCGTCACCGGCACCATACTGGTGGGATGGGAAACTTGCTTTTTTAGCTGGAGGTGGTGTGTAAACGTCACATGAATCGGGAATGGATGTCGTCCTTTTATTAGAGTTGATAGTCGGTTCTATATGATTTTTGTCAGGAGAAGTGTCATCAAATAAACTTAAGTCAAAATCTTGAATTGTCTCGTGGTATAACATGTGAAACTCGTAGTTTTCTTGGTTACTGAACCATTCTCCACATGTCGTGCATTTGAAATCCATTGAATTGGTTTGTCTCAAATGAGTTAAGCGGAGTTGAACATACGGATCGTCCTCCAAACCATATGCTCGAACAAAAGTCAGCAATTGATCAGTGGACGTAAAACAGTTTATGATGTCTGTTAGAATCGGACACCCTTCCATCTGAGAAAAGAAATGAGATCCAATATGTTAGAAAAAACATATGTACTGAGCAAGGGGGTGTTTACCATTGTTTCAGCTACGTATAGCGGAGGTAAATTTCCTCAATTTTAGATTCGTTTTTTCATAAAATATTAAACATACAAGAATCAAACAAAATATGAGTACGTGTACTAATCTAAAGAAACATTATTACAGTATTCACTTTCAAATATCCGTTATTATAGTATTAATATTAGGGGTGGAGTTTGAGGTCTACTAAAGGTATTTAAATGATTAACAAATTGTTTTCTTCAATGACAATGTCACACAAGTATTATTTTTTAAAACTTTTGGTTAGTTTAGTTTATCATTGAAGAGTCGTGTATTGAAACTTCTACTAATGTTAATGTAATAAAAACTTCAATTACACTGTTATGGTTACAATCTGTGAATAGAAATACACTGGCTTTTGTCAAAATCATTCATTGAGAATAACTCAAGGGTGTTTTGTGTCTCACTCGTTGTTGATACATCGTGAATAATTTAACAATGGTGAACATAAAACTTTATTATCTCAAATAACGCCTTCCCCCTTTGAACTTTAGGGTAACAAGATTATAGTGTGTTTAATAGACAGCTTAAAAGAAACACTTTAGAAGAATTACACGACAAACGGATAGCAAATTAATGTATCTGACATAATGATTCTTGCGATTAAAATAGTACTGGTTTTTTTTAAACTTGTGTCAATGTTCAAAATTGAAATATAGTCCTAGTCTACTTAATTTTTTTTTTTTCAAACTGTTTTCTTTTTCTCTTTTCATTTTAATATCTATTCACGTTTTCATTACTTCTTCGTTAATCAAATTAGAAAAAATATCTGTAGTCAAAACTATTTCTAAAAAGAAACATGTCTTCAAATTTTTCTTTCTTAATATTTTTTTTCTCTTGAAAAATTTATTTTTATTTTTTTTCTATTTTCATTTACTTAATATTCGATTTCCATTGACATTCGCTTTTAATTTCCTTATTCGATTTTGAATTTTCTTTTTCAATTACTTTCAGTTCAAACTGTTTTATTCTCATTTTTCCATATTTTTTTTATTTATTTACGTTTTCATTACTTCATTATTCAAATTAGAAAAATATATCTTTAGTCAAAACTATTTTATTTCTCAAAAAATAATTCTTGAAATTTCTTTTTCTTTTTCTTTTTTTCTCTTGAAAAAATCATTTGGAAATACAATTTCCTTTTTTTCCCATTTTCACTTACTTATTCGATTTCCATTGACTAATTCGATTTTCATTTACTTAACCGATTTAATTTACTTATTCGATTTTCATTTTTATCATTTGATTTTCAATTACTTTTTTAATCTTCACTTACGATTTTCATTTACTTTATTTGATTTTCTTTTTCATTTTCCTTTTTTATTATTTGATTTTCAAATAATTTTTCAATCTTCACTTATGATTTTCATTTACTTTATTTGATTTTCATTTACTTTATGATTTTCATTTGCTTGTTTGAAATCCAAAAACGTTTTTATTATTTGATATTTGTTTTCTTCTTTGAAAAACAAACCTGCCATAAAGCTCACTAAAATACTTTTTAAAGATAATAATTCAGAAAAAAACCTTTTTCCCCTATCTAATAAAAATGTCATTTAAAATGAATTTGTTTAAAGTAAAATTTTAAAATTATATTCTATACCTAATAATAAATATACTTAAGTTTATATAGATTTCAATGTACCTTCCCAAAAAACAACAATTTTATTTGCTATGTAAACTCAAATGTTTTAAATATATTGATGTTTACCATAACTCTTGGTTGAAAATTTCAATAACAACATAAAAACGGGTCTTAAATGAAAAATATATTAAAACAAATGTCCCCTTTTCCTTACCATCAACACCTATTTTCAGTTAGTTTATTACTTTTACCAATAAACTTTATGCTGTTTTATATAAACGAAAATGGCGCAATGTATGCTTAACGATTAGGTACAATGAAAGATCTGTTTAATCGTGTTTTATTCAAAAAGTAGATGATCAAAAAAGGACAGCTGTGCTTACAAAACCATTATTTCACAACACTTTGCAATACCAATATAAAGTATGACTAAGGGTATGGATACGGGCGGTCAAAAAATATAAAAATAACGAATGCCCTGATGGGTTCAAAGTTAGGTCAATAAAGACAAGAACGATGTGATATTAATGAGATTTGTTTTTTTATTGTAATCAGGTGTTCAATTGTGAATAATACAAAAATATTTTTCTTTAAATTTTTTGAGATTATTCTTACCATTAATTCAGGATGAGGAGTTGCTTATTTGAACGCGTGTACATAAGTTATATTTCTTGTAACGACTTCTTTCTATCGGTATATCTGAACTCACAGATTGTGTATACGGTCTTTTACATTGACTGCTTGGCTTTTATACCCTTACTCAATAGAAAATAACCGATAAAAATTATAACCCCCAACAGGTGGCTCAGGCATCAACGACGTCTCCAATTTATTCAAAAGTATAAAAGTATTATAACCCCCAAATAAAAATCAATAAAGACATCTGTCATTTGTCATGGGGTATTTTTAGAAATTGACGTCATATCTTATAGTACTAGAACATAACCGATTAAAATTATAACCCCCAACAGGTGGCTCAGGCATCAACGACTTCTCTAATTTATTCAAAAGTTTAAAAGTAGTATAACCCCGAAATAAAGATCAATAAAGACATCTGTCATTTGTCATGGGGTATTTTTAGAAATTGACGTCATATCTTATAGTACTAGAACATAACCGATGAAAATTATAACCCCCAACAGGTGGCTCAGGAATCAACGACTTCTCTAATTTATTCAAAAGTTTAAAAGTAGTATAACCCCAAAAATAAAGATCAATATAGACATCTGTCCTTTGTCATAGGGTATTTTTAGAAATTGACGGCATATCTTATTATAGTTGGGGTTCAATCATTATAAACCCCACATATAGACATCTGCTTTATTGGGGTTCTCCCTTAGAAATACTATTTATAGATTTGAGTTGGGAGGGGGTACAACCACCCTCTACTCTACTGTGACCAATTCTTGTAAGGACAGAAATAGTCTAATAGTTATGTGTAGAATTTCAATGAAACAATAAAATATATTTATTTTTGTTCTTACAAATGTGATATTTACAAATTTGTGTCGTTGGTTTGAATTTTGTTATCGTTTTTGTATTAAGCTTTGAAAACTTTAATCGGCAGAAACAAATCGCAAACAGATAAAAACACTATATTATAAATCGTTAATAAAACAAATTTCAACCCATAATAGCACAGGCACTTGTCTCAGAATTTTTTCCCCTTATACCTTAATACCTTAATTTAAGGTATATAGGATTTTTTTTTTCTGAGACAAGAATTAAAGGTATATATAGGATTTTTTTTCTAACACAAGAATTAAAGGTAATATAGGAATTTTTTTTGGAGACAAATGCCTGTGCATAATAGGAAATCTAAAGAAATACCACGTGAACAAATGAGCTCATATCGTTTAAAGAACAAATTAACACTAGAATATAAAATTAATAGAAATGTTCACTGTCTGTATACTGTACGTTGAACTTTAGCTGTTAATTTCTACATACTTTGATCTCTGGTGAGAGTTATCGCATTGCAATTATACAAATGTACCACATCTTCTTATTTGTAAATGCACTTTGTGACTGAAACCATTATACAACTCATTAAACGAGTACATGCCTCTAGTTCCCTCTTTCTGACACATTTATGTCTCTTTCGGCAAAATTTAGCTGACCAGGCCCAAAGGGTCCAGTGAGCTTTTCACATCACTTGGCGTCCGTCGTCTGTCGTCGTTAACTTTTAATAAAATTTCTCCTCTGAAACTGCAAAGCCAAAGTTAACCAAACTTGGCCACAATCATCATTGGGGTATCTAGTTTAGAAAATGTGTCCGATGACCTGGCCCACCAACAAGATTGCTGACATGTGCTAAAAAAGAACTGTAGAATTTAGCTTATATATATCTGCATTTAGAGCAAATTTGACAATGGTAGAAAATTGTTCATCAGGTACGATCTATCCGCCCTGAAATTTTCAGACAAATCAGACAACCCATTGTTGGATTGCTGCCCCGGAATTTGTAATTATAAGAAAATTTCGCAGTTTTTGATTAATATCTTGAATAAGTTATTATAGAAATGATAAACTGTTACAGCAATAAAAGCAAAGTAACTTAACGATTTACACACAAGTCAACATGACCAAAATTGTCAATTAACCCTGAAGGAGTTTCCCTTTAAAATCATTTTTTAACAATTTTTCGTAATTTTTTGTAATCGTTTAAAAAAAGTCTTTATCTCTGAAATGAGAAAAATAAAACCAAACGTATCCTCATTCAAATTTAACCAAACTATCCATAATCATCATTAGGGCATATCTAGTTAAAAGAATGTGTCCGGTGACCCCGTCACATAACCAAAATAGCCGCCATTTCTAAAAATAGTACAAATGGGTATAAATGCAGTTTTGGGCTTATATCTCTGAAACTAATGCAAAAGTATAGCAGACGCATTATTTCATGCATTAATTGGTTATTTGCTAGAGAATCATTGCATTATGAAAGTGTTTTTTTTTCTAAAACTTTTTTTTTTAAATTGATAAAAATATGATTGTCTGTAGTTTGACAATATGAACTTTGTTTTACTTAAATACGGATCGGTCGAAGAAGATCTTCCAATTATCAATCTCTTGAAGATACACTGTATGTACGTTTCGCCCTGGAGTTTCAGAGCAGTATATTGCAAATATTCGATATGAATGCGACTATAAATTCTTCTGGCTCAACTAAATTATACTTGGTTTAAGAGACCCTTTGCAATATTTTCTCTAGGTGGGATTAAGTATGTAACTAATGATATTTTGGGGACATTTCGAAGGCACCATGCTCCTTGTTCAATTATTTTCGAGGAAGCATTTACGTTGTAGCCTCATTGGAGCCTCTGTTTGTTTTATTTGTTGTTGTTTTTTTTTCATAAGTGAAGACACGTTGACTATATATATGTACAGTTAATAAATACTATAATAAACGACCAGTGTCATTTTGTTGATCTAAAAGCGACGTAAATACATGTATCAGTACACACTTTTTATAGAAGTTTAAAAGAAAAATATAGGATGATGGAATTGGTCACGTGTTCACTTGATATTTCTGTACTCATTAATGTTGATAAAATGTGAGCGTAAAAAAAATATATACATTGCCTTAAGATGATAAAATGTGAAACAATTCAAACGTGAAAACCACAGGCAGGAAAATGTTCTCTTGATTTTTCATAGCTTCAACATTGTCAGATTTAAGTTCTCAAAAACTATTAAAAAATAACAAGGGTTGTATATAAGACTTTTTACAGAGGGCTTATAATTATTCATGTAAAAGATTTGTAAAAAGAAAAAAGGGGGTCAATGGGCAAAATTTGTGAAGGCATTCAAATAGATAAAAACAGAGGATTTCGAAAATCTGACAAAAATATCAAAACATGACAAGCAAACATCCTTAATTAAGTAACGTTTAAATTTCTTAAATTCTCCGATGACCTACTTCTTTTATTTTTATAAACCCGAGGCTCGAACTCCTTAAACCACAGCAAGTTGACTTTAAATGGATTAAAATGTAATACAGTGTTAATATCATGATCATATCATGTTCTAGCAATGATTCGATATGCTGTGGTTTGCGTGTTCCCTGTGATGTCATCGCAGCTGAGTAGCTAGTGTCAAGATATGGACATGAATTTAACCATTCTTAAAGTTTCTGTAATTACCCGTTGATAAATTAAGAAATTGAGGTTGCAACTTTCTCACGCAGGGACCGTGAGATCCAGGAAAAATGGCGGGTTGGGGTTATTCATTAAAACTGGTGAGACAATTTTTTTTGGCAAAATGATTAATCATATCAATATTGAGGAACATGAGATTTCTTTTTATTTTGGCGATCGAGGATAAGAGATGGTGTCTTCTATGCCATAACGACTAAAGTGAGTTCATATAGATTTTGCTGTCCCCATAAATAGTCCTGACTACTATCATTTGTATGCAACGGAATGGATCGTTCTTTTCGTTATGGTTCTAAGTCGGACATTAAGTCTGGATTTTGTTTTTTGTTTTTTGTTTTTTTTTTAATTTGCATAAAAGGATGACAGTCTAATTTAAACATTTAAATTCTGTGAAGTTACTCTTTACAGAATATTTATAGTCTTTATTCAGGTCAATGTCACGAAGTGTTTTTTTTTTGCTTACATAGACTAAAATTATGGTTTCAAAATATGCCAGACATACTTCGAAAATAAAATAAGTTTGATTTATATTTTCAAGAAAAAAACAAATTAAATGGATGTCTAATGTGTGGCATACAAATGGAGTAATTATTCTGAAATAAATAAAAATACTCCAGGAAATTGCTAGCTGTTGAATTTTAAAGTGCAAGCCATTTACAGTTCAGGGTCACAGTCTTCATTTTGTATTTTCATATTTACATACTGCATAACGTAAATGTTTACATAAACGTGCCTTTGGCGTTTTTATGCGACCACAATGTTGATAGTACATATATTTTATGGTTTTATGTCACGGTTATTGTTTGTTAAAGGAATGAATAACTTTTGTTTTAGCTGACATATATTTATAAATCTTTACAAAAAGGTTGGTTTTGATTTTTTGCGCGCGACATGGTCGAAAAGTTTTCATGTTTGGTATTACATTTCGTCAGAATTTTGCGCCTGTATACGGGGCGTTGTCTTGTTCGTTCCATATACGATTCCGTACTTAACTGTACAGGTCACTTGGCCTACATGGCCTAAGAACTTAGTAATGTATGATGTTCTTTATATGGGCTCCGACGGATAGAAATCTACCTTATGCAAGTGAATATCAACATATCTGGTTTCCAATCTCGGCTGAAAATCAAATCATTGTCAAAAGTCTGTAACTGTTTGAAAATTGAGTTGTTATATTATAAACCTAAAAAACAAACAAAATGCATCATTTCTTACGTTTTTAAACATGTGAAAAGCTCCTAAAACTATTCAAAGTTGTATCCATGTACATAGACAATAATAGTGCATTGACTTGACATATCAACAAAAAAGGATGAGGCTTAGAAACGGGGAAATGCGAGGCTCTGCCCAGCTTTTTCACCGTTTCGAGCCGAATCCTTATATCGTTGATATGTCAAGTCAATGCACTGTTATTGTCTTTATACTGCAATCTAAAAAAACATTTTCAATTGCTGTTTCATGTGTTAATGTTATTATTTGCTTAAATATTGGAAACTTCTCCCTTTTATAAAAAGGCCTCATATCATGCAGGCGGTGAAATATACAACAAGATGAAATGTACATGGTGACCGAATTTGTTTGAGAATGAACTAAAATATCAGCAATAACCATAAAACATAATAATTTATAGTTTGCAAACCAAAAATATTAACAAGTGAAATGTGTTATTTTTCTAAAAATTGCAAAAGAAATAAGTTTGAGTCGTTGTATAAAATTGGAAACAAGAACAGGTTGAATAGGTCGTATGAATACTTAATTATAATTTCGGAAATTTCTAATTAAATATTCATGAGGAAAAGTGATATCAGGTCAGTGACTGTACATGTATATGACATAGAAATATACGGTCAACGCATTTTGACTGCTCAAAAAGAACGAGTGCAGTATAAATGTAAATATGCACTCGCATAAAGTCGATTTCTATCCGACGCAGCTCATATGATGTTCCTCTTGCTAACTTGAGCTCATCGAAATAACCTCAGATTTGAAGTATTTCAGAAAATACATATTTTATACAACATGAATACACATTCATGACATTCAGACCGTCATACATTTTTCTTTCCATTTTACATACAGCTATTACTGAAACAATTTTAGCTGCGAATTATACGTCTGTGTGTATTATGTCGTGTACAAGTTGCGATTTTGTACAGGTTATAACATGTACAAAAATATTGTACATGTTATAACTTGTATAATGCAAAAATACAAGTTATAACATGTACAAAAGTATCCCATACATGTTATAACCTGTACAAAATATTGCTTAAAAATGGTTTTAACTTGTACAAAATCAAAAAATAAGGATATTTTTCTATTATCGCAATAGATGATATTGACCTCAATAACATTTTCATAACTTTTTTATTATTCCTTCATGTTAGTGTGTTTGTCTCTTTTTGCTACAGTTGGGTCAATATCTTTAATTGTTTTTACATAGGCGGTAATGGTAACGTTTTTTCCTGTAGCTCAGTCCATATCGTTAACTTGGATAGCTTGTTAGTTAGCTGTGACACTTTCACAAATGTGGTTAAATTTTCCGGGTACAAAGTGAGATTACTTTTTCCGTAAATAAGCATACCCCGAACATCCTTTTGTGATGTGGCTCCTTGTGGTAAAATATCCACTTTTTAACACAATAAGTTCTTTGAAAATTGAATACTTTGAACACATTTTATAGCTCTATTTTTTAACACATTTATTCTATGTTCCTCTACTTTCCTAATCACCACAAATGGTTAAGTTCAGTCATTTGTAAAAATTAGAAACATATCCAATATCACTACACAGAGATTTTTTCTTTACACATGACTTTTGAGTTCCTCATTTCGAGGCGCATTAGGGATGTTGTCCCAGTTAATGTCCTCTTTGAAGGCAATAGTAAAATACTTTTATTCTAGTTGACACTAAAAGACATAAGAGGATAGCCAGGATAGATGTGTTTACAAATAAAATTGAGAATTGAAATGGGGTATGTGTCTAAAAAAACAACCTGCCCGTGAAGCAGACAACATCCAAAGGCCACAAATACATGCTTTCAAAGTAGAGGATATATATTTAAAACATATCAAAATGACATTCGCCTCATGCAATGATCTTATAGTTTATAAACAAAAATTAAGTTATAAATTTACATAAGTCATGTTGTAGGCCAAAAATGTTGAAGAGTAGATACAAAGATATTGATAATGAAGCGTGGTCCAATGAAAACTATTTCAGCTATCTCTCTTACTTTTACAGAGTAAGCATATAAGACATTGTTTTAGTCTTGCACGCTATAAAATCGAGAGGGAGGAGTATTTCCCAAAATTATTAGGAATCTTTCTAAAAATTTTTGGAAGAATTTAGTTACTAGTATCTAATGTAATTGTCGTTGAGGAATGCAAGCTTTTAGTAAATAGTTTCACACTTATTTAAGCCATGATGGACTGCATAACCATACAATAACATGAAAACACATTTTGCCAACATAAGTCATGAAACATATATTTCTGAAACTTTGTGATCACTGTCCTCTACAGAAAAAGACAAGTTCTGGTCTATTTATTGTTGTTCTTTATGCATTGGTGAATTTAAATGTATATTTTACTTTATTTTATATTTTGTACAAGTTAAAACCATTTTTAAGCAATATTTTGTACAGGTTATAACATGTATGAGGTACTTTTGTACATGTTATAACTTGTATTTTTGCGTTATACAAGTTATAACATGTACAATATTTTTGTACATGTTATAACCTGTACAAAATCGCAACTTGTACACGACATATATATCTTTATTGCAAAACGGGTAAAAATGCAAACATTATATACACATGTGACAAGAAAAATAATACATGATAAGTGTTTTAAAAAAGTGAAGTTGATATTAATAATATATATACATATATATTAGAAGTGTATAATTGACTAATGTGGATCTTATTTTCGCAATTCCATAGATGGCGCCGGCTTTGTATAGTATACAACACTAGATAAAATATCTTTATTGTGATCTAGAATAGTTGTAAGTTTAGAATTTGAGTCAAGCTGGCTAAAATTAGGATAATGGGTTTTAAAAATTGCATTTTTCTATAAGGGGAATTCTTATATTATACTGTTAATTTTGCAATGAAGGAAAATGTGTTCCTTAACATCTAAAATTTTACAGACTTTGCACAGGCTGTGTTCTCTTTGATTTTTTTTAATAGCGTCTTATTTCAATTTCCAAATTATGGTCACTTACACGTAATTTGTTAAAAGTTGACGACTATTAAAATTGTTTAGATTGTGCAAGTAGTCTTCCAATTTAATTTAATTTTTAAGTTTACTATAAAAGTAACACAACACGTGAAAGTCAATATTTCGAACATAGCTAAAATTCATGTATGCGTATTACCTTCATTGATTGAACCAGGAATTGGAATACTATTACCATTATTCTAGACAAGCTCTTGCGCTAACAAACATTTAAAACCCCGCCACAATATTAAAGTGCCTTTCCAAATCCACGAGCCTGTAGTTCAGTGGGTTTTGTTGGTTCATGTCTGTCATATTTGGTTTTGGAAAATTGTTTTGTTATAAATCAGGCCATTAGTTTTCACAATTGAATTGTTTCATGTTTGTCGTGTCGGGGTCTTTCGTAGCCGACTATACGGTTTGAGATTTTTCATTGTTAAAGGCTGTATGGTTGCCTTTAATTGCGTACATCCATTTTATTTGAACTTTGATGGATAGTTGTCTCATTGGCAATGATACCACACATTTCGTTGATTTATTTATATTTACTCGGAGAAGTATTGTCGTTTTGTTTGGACTTAAAAATGTGTAACACGTTTATCATGATAAAGGTATGGAATGAAACGCTGACAAAGATTAATGGCAACAATATCACTTCTGCATACTTATACTATTATGAAACAATTATGTCCTTGATATGGGACATGTTTTGAACCTTACACAACCTGCTATGATTTAATAGATTTTTACAACGAAGTCATTTATTTTTCTGTCATGTTATTCTTCATTGTTCTTTCTCTCTAATATAAAAATTGAAAACAACACGTTAAATAATTTCATGCGTGAAGCGCTTTTCTGGATTTACTCCGATTTACCTTCATCAGGAACGCTCAAAGCCAAACATTTGAAATCCGAGGATGTATATGTATAAGTACCGAAACCGTCGAAGAGCTATATGTCAAAACTACCTAAAGTTAACTTTGCCTAAGGGATCTACGCATGTGTACCAATAGTTACAGTATTTCAGCAACAGAAAGCAATGAGATCTGGTATGAGCAAACTATCCAGCTGGCTTCAAATCATAAAGATTTTTAAAAGCTATTAATCGCTGTGCACGGCCTTCAACAATATAAAACCCATACCTTAAAGTCAACTAAAAAAGGACCCGTTGTGAAAAAATGTAAAAAAATCTAACGAGAAAACTATTTGGCATAATTTATGACAGTACAATTTACGAAAATAAAATATGGCAGACACGAAATTGTTCAAAGGAAATTACAAATAATGAATACATCATATTTTCTTAGACTGCTGTATCAGTGTTCACAAATAAACTTGAAATTATATGCAAATTTTACAACAAAACCAATATAAATTTAGATGATGTGGTGTGATTTTTAGTGAGACATCTGTCCACTAGAAAACAAAGCGTGGTAGACGTTGGCGACTAAAGATCATGCACTGAACGCCCTTTATCAAAGAGCAAAACCCTCAACGCATAACAAGCTATACAAATACACCAACTTAATATATCGGTCTTTTGTTTTGTTAATTAAATACAGTGAAACCTGTTTAAACTGAACCTCTTCGGGACTTAAGATTTGTATCGGTTTTGTCAGGTTCACAACGCATGCAATTTGATATGACGGTGCTTTAGAACATGTTTGGTTAAGACAGGTTTTCGTTTTATGCAGGATTCGGTTTAGTTTAAACAGTATTTATTAATGAAAAATTACAAGATAATTATAACAATGTTACTTAAAGTTCAAATATGGGATTCGGAAACAAGTTTGGAAACACTTTTAGAAATCCGTCTCCCTAGGATTCGGTTAAGTCAGGTTTTACTGTAACTCCAAGGTAAGCCTGTGTATTCTTCTTGATTTTAATGGAGGAAGGTATCGACCACAGTAGTGTTTCATAAACAATGTCTTAAGCATCATAAATAGAAGTGTTCGATCTTCTTTTTAAAATTTTGTTCCCTAAGTTTTATGACCAATCTATTCAGATCTTTTCCCAATCAAAATAACTGTCTTTATACAGGTATTTAAAATATAGTCCGAATATTCTGTAAACTCCTTATTTTTACACTCGAACAGGACTTTCCTTTTCTATTATTATAACTGATTTGTTAGTATTTGATAAGGAAGTCACCTTTTTGCACTTTCAATTTAAATCACCAATTTGCCGCCACTGCACTGTTGATTAATGATCGAAATAGTCTTACTGATTAAAACACAGGTGCATCAGTACTGACCTTTCTTTACCTTATGTTTACATAATTATTTATTACACAACCAGGTTTCAGCAATTAACCAAGATTAAATTGTATAATGTTTTTAAGGTTATACTTCCTGACCGAATTTCTCATTGTATATCTATTGTGAGGGTTTGAAAAGCTAAGCGCTAGAACTATCGACCGTGCAAGGGCTATATAGCCAGTCAAGGTCGTTAGAAACTTCCATCGTCGTCTTAGCGCTTCGAACGTTTTACGGCGTCATATCGGATCCTTTTTTTTCTTTGAAACAACGATTCTTCATTTTGCTAAGATCAAAAATGTGCTTATAGCAAAAATGATTTTACATAGATTACGGTTTCAACTAAACCTGTAAGACCTTATTTGCATTTGATAGTAATAAAAGGTCCTTCAGAGGTAATTTAATTGCAAAATCTATTTCTAATGCGCTTTGCTCATTGTTTTAAGCGCTACAAATAAAATATATGTATAGATACAGTTTTACTTCCATGATGTCATTGTTTTGTACATGAAGTAAAACGAGAGTAAAACACCCTTTAAAAAAATACATATCTAATATTATCTAGTATATATATATGTGATTTTGGCAATTCTTTGAAAACTATCGAGACATAAACCTACAGATTGCAAAAACAGCAATGAAAGGAGGACTGTCGCATTTGAGGAATGCATATGATTTGTTGATCAATATAGCCTTTTTGCGCTCGTGTGGCGTAAAGCAAACACCAAACAATCCATATTATCATTCTCGACAAGTACAATTTGTTGTTTCGTCTAAAAATACGAATATCATGACTGACAGTTTGTTAACAGGCAGTAATGTGTAGGTTTCGTGCAATTTGTATGTTATTCTGCAAAATAAAAGAACCGGCGAGATATTAATGTTTGACCACTTTTTCATCCATGCCATGGGGTCGAAATTAGAATTAATAAAACTTTAGAATTATTATAAAAATGTACCATTGCTTTTTTCAAAAAATATGAAAATTTATGGAGCACGTATTAATGTACAAATCAATGAACGAAAAACAGATATGATTATACAGAACAAACGCGACAACCACTACAGGTTCCTGACTTGGGACAGACACATACAGAATATGGTAGAGTTAAACATGTTTGCTGGCGCGCCAACCCCTCTCCCAGTTTTGTTTTTGTATTAATAGTCTTAAAAATGTGATAAATATATATTGAATCTGAAAAGTTTTACAAATAAATTGCATTCCTCTCTCAAAATTTGCACATGTGTTTAAAAATCTAGATTGATTGAGATTTGACTTTACAATCCTAGACGGCAACACCGATCTGCATTAAGTCCTTTTTCGAACAGGGGAATCACAATGTACGTTTTTTGAAGAGTGAGCTGCATGAGGGTACATTGTATACACAAAACTACTCAACCCGGCATTGCACAGCTATCATACAATTATATCCGTAAACATCAACGTAATTTGTCCAGAATGTAGGACAAACATATGGTATACATGTAAAACAAATGTTTGACCATGAAATGTCTAATTGATGTATTGTCTCTTTCTTTCATTTTTTATATAATACATTTTTGGTATCCAATTAATTATTTCGGCAAAAATAGAAATTGCATGCATGACCGACAATTTTACTTGTGTTAATGTTATAAAACATACTTGATTTACTTTGTTTTTGTCAAATCTCGGTCTTGCTTACTAATGATACTCTCATGACGTCACAAATATGCTGCATCTGTGAAAAGTTTACTGTCAACAAGGACAAAAAAGTCAACTACTTTAATGTCCTTAAACGAGGACTGTTTATTAATATAACATGACTGTGTTTTCTGTAAGACTGTTAAAATATGTTTTTGGACAGTAACCATTCCTTGAAACAGTTTTTCGTAAGGATATACAAAGTGTTTTCCAATTCTATTTTGTGCAATATTTTCAGCCACAATTCAACACGAACCAAGCCGAACAGTGGGGATGATCTCATGTGCTCCAGAAGTGTTAACATATCTTGCTTCACATTTAGCAGTGATGATACTTAGGAAACAATTAAAAACCTGTTACAAATGAGACATTCGGTTTCTACAAAACCAATTGACCCGTAACCTTGCTCCCGTATTGATCTCTTGATTCCATTTCTGATCTTGAAGTAGTCTCGATCACCCAGACGCATTATGAATGTTTGATTTGTAAAATTCAAGCGTCTGGGTAACCGAGACTAATTTTGAAGTTGATTTCAATCATATGGAAAGCATAGTTTAACCGATCACACAGTACAGTAGTCCGAGATTACTCTGACGTCCAACGGCTGTTTTGCCAGACAAGCTGGGGCCGTGGGACATGTTTGGCCCCAGCTTGTCTGGCAAAACATGTCCCACGGCCCCAGGTTGTCTTGCAAAACAGCCGTTGGACGTCAGAGTAATCTCGGACTAACAGTACAGTAAACATTTAAAATTAAAAAGATAAACTCAGTTTTAATTTCTCTTTTGAAAATATTTGAATAATGTGAACAAAAGAGTAACGTAAAACAAAAACGTTCTTAATGAAGAGAAGGCATGTTGTCAACAATAATATTGTAATAAATGTTAACATGTGTGTTTTAATGCTACATGTTTGTATTGTTTTCTGTCTATCGCTTTGTTATTACTGCCCCGAAAAAAATATTTAACATGCTTATAGAAAACATATGGTGCATTAATAAACTGTCCTCGTTATAGGACGTTAAAGAAATCGTCCTTGTTGACAATGAACTTTTTACAGATGCGGCATATTCGTGACGTCATGAAAGTATCATTAGTAAGCAAGACTTTGACAAAAAATAAAATAAATCAAGTTCGTTTTCCAAAATTTACTTCCGATACTATCTTATGATCAACAACATGCTTCTGTCCAAGTATGGTAGAATTTCAGGATAGTTTAAGGAATGTAGGATCGCTATGTCTCGCCTTTTATACGACAAAAGTCACAGGCTCTACAAAAATAACCCACGATGATGAAAAAAAAAGACTTGTATTTTTGTTTTCTCACGAAAACTCATTAAATAAATTTAGTCCTTGTATAATAACAAAAATCTTAAACAGTTTTGTACATATTTGAAAACTTGTTCACGGCCATTTATAAACTTTCAAAATGAATCATGTTATAATTTGTTAAATTTTACCTCATTATGCTTTTAACATACATTAAAATATATAGCGTAACTAATTATAATAACGTTAAGCAAAAGTCAGAAAAAAAACTACCCCACCATTTCCTTCCAAGAAAAAAAGAAGAAAAAAGAAAAAAAAACTAAGAATGACAGGAATGTAGTGAAGTGCATATAACCCAGTCCTGTAGGGAGTTCAACGTAAAAACACCTATTCTTAGATCGACCAGTTATTAATAGTGATGTTTACATGGCTTTTGCCTTGAAACAAATAACGATACTTCAGTTGATTGTTATGACCATGACCTGTATATCGTTTGTGATTACAAGAAAAATAGTATAAAATACAACCGATTAAACGTATTTACATTTAGAAGCCTTATTTTGCGAAACTGTTTCTTGGTTTCTCTATTGGTTTTCATTGCGAAACTGATTTTTTCCCCCATGGTGTAATCTTCAGTTTAATTCATACAAAAATTCTTAACATAAACCACATGGTCACTTGACTAACTCCGCAAGTTTAACAGTTAGTCTATCCTTCAACACAAATTAAAATTTGATCGTTGCTCCATATTATACATAGGACTAAACAGTAAAAAAATAAGTTTTATGGCAATAATAGTTTGAAGCATATTTAATTTTAAACTAGAAAAAGTATTTTTTTTTGTGTCTTTGTATGTTGTGATGTTACATTATTGTTTCAGGTAAGGGTGAAGGTTGGCACCTATTAAAACCTTTAAACCCGCTGCATTTGGTTGCACCTGTCCCCCCCTGTCCTAAGTCATGAATTTGATGTTCAGTGGTTGTCATTTGTTGTTATTATACTTCACGTTAAAATGCCATATTTTGATTGGCTGATACTAGGGTATCTCACATGGTTGAGAGGGTAACATTTTTTTAATGTTACCCTCTCGTCTAGACCAATATATAAATAACACATAGCTGAGAGGGTGATAGAGCAGATTGTTACCCCAAGAAAACATTGTCAACCGCGGCGAAGCCAAGGTTGACAATGCTTTTTCGAGGGGTACCAATCTGCTCTATCACCCTCTCAGCTATGTGTTATTTAATTTATTATACTGAATGTCCTATCATTGTAGTTTTTGGCAGATCAATTTTATTTTAAAAGTATTTTCTAAGACGTCATGTAAATCTACATAACACCGTTACTGGTTTTAGAAAAAACAACAAAGTTAAGCAAGATGTTTTATCTTTTATTTTTATTTTAAATAATAGAATCTGAGCCAAAACGTAGAAATTTAGCATTGTATTTTTGATTGGTCTGAATTGAATTAAAAAAAATGTCACCCTCTCAGCCGCGGTTGACAATGCTTTCTTGGGGTAACAATCTGCTCTATCACCCTTTCAGCTATATGTTATTTATATAATGTGGTTCATGAATGTTTCTTGTTTCTCGTATTTTAAATAGATTAGACCGTTGTTTTTTTTTTCGTTTGAATAGTTTTTCACAAGTAATTTTTTGGGGTGCTTAATAGCTTGCTGTTCGGTGTGAGCCAAAGCTCCGTGTTGAAGACTGTACTTTGACCTGTAATTGTTTACTTTTACAAATTATGACTTGCATTGAGAGTTCTCTCTTTGGCACTCATATCACATCTTCTAATACCTAAGTAATCTTTTAGCTATGTTTGAGTATACTTCCGTCCGACGTGATTGCAACCCTCGAAAATTATGAAGATATGATCTTAATTACATTTAAAAACTGATCAAATACTATGTAGTTTATAATAAAGCCCTGGTCACAACGAATCAACGACACATCAATGCAGCGCCACGACATGAAAATTGGTCAAATCGTGGGTCATTTGTGATCATCGTACGACAGTCGCACGATATTTTGAGCATCGTGGCGCTGTCATGTGTCGTGGGACGAAAATTGGACATGCACCTTTTTGCTCTACGATGTTTTGTCGTGTCACTGTCTGGTGGCTGTCGTGATAGTGTCTTTAATACCACAGTCGTGCGACTGTCGTGCGATAAACACATTGTCGTGGGTACCAACATAAGCCATTTTGATAGAGAAAAATCGGACTAATGTTGCACGATTGTCGTACGACAATCCCACGACTGTTGCAAGACACTCTTGATACAGTGGCACGATTGTCTGACGAATACCAAATTTCGTACGATGTCCGCACAATATTGATGGTCTGTCGTACGACTGTTGTGCGTTCGTCGTAAAACATATTTTTGTTTTATTTAGAAGACTACAATTCGGAGGGAATGAATGTTTGGAAAAACATACCGTACGCCGTATAAAGAGGATGGCTATACCATCTGAACGATTACGGTTAGCCTTACTGAATATGCGCCTTGCCGTTCTCCAACAAGAACAAAATATGGTCCTGTTAGCGTTGATTCGAGCTCGTGATTAGTATAGGAACCAACGAAACGCCCGACGTTGGTGGGTTAGGCCATGGATCGAACGGCGCCTGATATTTGGTCAGTATAGTATACACTGATGCAAGAGTTAGAGCGGGAATCTGCTGTTGATTTCGTTGGATTCATGCAGATGGAGCCTGGCATGTTTCAAAACAGTGGCACGACAGTCCTACGACATTGGCACGACAGTCCTACGACATTGCCACGACAGTGACACGACAGTAACACGCGCATTCCATGACATGAAAACCTGAAAAATAGCCCCAAACAACTCATGATTGTCGTACGACTGTCACACGACCGACTTACGACAGTACACGTACAATTCTTTTTTCTCTGACGTGTACCCATTGTGGACATGTCGTAGCTGATGTGACCACACGAAATATTTTTTTGATATTTTGCACGACAGTGCCACGACAACTGTTTTATACATACATAGATCTTCCACGACAAAAAATCGTACGATCTGTTGTGACCGGTTTTAAGAGTTAAAAGCAAGTGAGTGCATGTAGCGAGGGACGGAAGCACTTATGTCAATGCAATATGATTTGAAAAATCAAAAAGATTGTATCAGGTTTTGCAAGAAAATTCTTCTTCAGAAAAAAACCCCAAACTTAATAACAGTCGAGATCCCCTAAAAAAGGAGGACACAAGGATGGACATATTTTTTAGGTGATCGTGACGTCATCAACGTTTTTTAATTATTTATTCATTAAAATAGAATTTAGAATTAAGTTATAAGAAATATTTTCAATATTCTCTCTGCCTATTCGAAATAACCTTAAAAATGTGGAGCCCACTTTTAAATACTATTATCACGCTACGAGGGTAATTCAGAGCATAGTGCACAGGTCTCAGTTTTGAGGCTATTTCTTCAGGGACAAAAAAATATTACAGTCAGTCATTATAGTAGTTTTAAATAATATTTTAGTCTGAAATGGTATTGACCATTTTGTGGGTCAGGTAAGGTATATAAATCACTGTAATTTCATTTTATCAAGAGTAGGGTTCCAAAAGAAATCAAAATTTATTTTAAGGATACCTTATTATTATAGTATCAAGCTATATTTGTTTACCATTGATTATTTATCTTATTCATGTTAAAGTAAATTCCGTTTCTTTTAGGGGCCATGCTGATGGCTATGTATCTGAAGGAACTAAACATTGAGGAAACAACAAATCTGACGCGATCCATGATGGTATCAGGGGACATGCTTATGTGGCCAAAGGAACTTAGAGGCAAACTGGTAGACAAACATAGTACTGGTGGAGTAGGTGACAAAATAAGTCTGGTATTGGCACCAGCTTTAGCAGCATGTGGAATGAAGGTAAGTAGTCTCTCAACAATTACGTCAAATACTAAGGATTTTCTTATCCCCGACATAGATAACCTTAGCCGTATTTGGCACATTTTTTGGAAATTTTGGGTCATCAATGCTCTTCAAATTTGTACTTGTTTGGCTTTCTAACCTTTTTGATATGAAAATACTGATGATGGTTATGCAGACGAAACGCGCGTCCGGTACTTTTGATAACTCTTTACGTCAAATTGTACGCCTAAATTCCCGTATTCCGGACGTACCTTAATACAATGTATAAAGGACATTTTATTTCTGAGACAAGTGCCTTTAAGGTATAGAGGATTTTTTTTTGCTGAGAAAAGTGTGCTACATGTATATGACATAAATACAAAATTGAATAACGCTATATGAGGTGTATTTAATTACGGACAAGATCTGATAGGTCACAAGACAATTCAAATTGTTGTAAACATCAATCCATTAATGATAGTTAATCGAGCAATCATAGTATTTTGTTTTTGTTTTATAGGTGCCAATGATATCTGGACGAGGACTGGGTCACACTGGTGGAACTCTTGACAAACTTGAAGCTATCCCAGGCTTCATAGTTTGTATCGACCAAACCCGTATGCAGGAGATAATTGACAGTGTCGGCTGCTGCATTGTGGGCCAAACAAAATCATTAGTACCAGCAGACAAGATTTTCTATGCAACTCGTGATGTAACAGGGACCATTGATGATACATCTTTAATAGCAGGTAGTTGTTAAAAACTGTTACTAGATAAGACAACTGACAAAAGCACTAGATAAGAAACAAGTAAAAGCACCAGACAAGAAACTGGTAAAAACACAAAATAAGAACACTGGTAAACGCATTATATAAGAAACTGGTTAAAGCACTTAATATGACAATTTAAATCATAAGTATTATACAAAATTAATGCAGCATATAAAGCACACTGTTGGAAATTATTGTTTGCATTCATATGTAGTTAAACTCGAGGGGGGGGGGGTCAATTTAATTCACAAAAACTGAAAATTGCATTCAGGAAAAAAAAGCAATATGTTAAATTGTTCCATTCCTTCGAAGCGCCGCTTTTCTATATTTACCATCATCATGAATGTTCAAAGCCGAATATTAAGCCGAGAATGAATAAGAACCGAAGCAGTTGGAGTTTTCCCCGAGTTTAATTTCATATGTATATCTTATCAGTGTATTAGTTCTATTAACATGATTAACGTATTTTAAAACGTATCATATAATATGATTGCATGCAGTTGAAATTTCAATTTATTTTCAGACCACATGACATTTAATTAAAAAAAAAAAAAAAATATTATGATTACTCTTGGAACAATATAACAATATATGTGTTCCTGGGTTACTTGTATGGCTGAAATTAACTCGTGCTATACATATTTCAGCTTCTATAATTTCCAAGAAAGCCGCAGAACAGGTTGGGGCTTTAGTACTAGATGTTAAATGTGGAAAGGGATCCTTTAACAAAACAGAGACAGCAGCCCGAAAACTAGCATCGAAAATGGTAAGAGAATATTATCAATCTATTTAATTCATAATTGTTAATTTAGTAACGTCTATTGTTTTATTAATTGATATCGATGTAATGTGTGTTTATTCAATGTATGGGTGCCTAGTTCTCCTGAACCGGTAATCACTCGAGGGATTAATTTTTGTAATTACTACAAATGAAGAACATTTTGGCTACTTTTAATTAACATCTGTTAACCATATTCAAATCTGATAAATCGATTAAGAAGACAATTACAGGTAACAAACAAACAAAACTGAAGGTATCACATGATTTTGATAAGTAGCTAATGCCTTTACTTCATATGGTGTGTATATAATATCGTCTATCATAGACCTTTTTCAAGCATCGTATGCTTTTGCCCTAGATTAGCATTCTGATGCTGTTTATATTGATATCTTAAATTTTGTTATATATTAAATATAATGAGTTTCTTTTCTTATAAAATCTTCTAACATGTTCACTCACAAAGTAAGTAAGCACAAGATTGGGGAAATATGTCGCAATCAAATTATTCTGACTTGTATGCTTTTTCTGAAGAATGCATCGAAATTGACTGAAGAAGTAAATACCTGATTAAAAGTTTGGATTGACCCAGCTGGTGCTCTAATCCATTACGTCCAGAACTCGAGGCGATCATGCTATGACTTGTTAAACTGCATGTTTGATTATAGGAACACCATATGTTATAACATATATACACCTCGCCAAAAGTGAAGCAACACCTTATAATTTTCTAGAATCGTTTTTTACTGAATTCGTAACTTATCAAATTATTGATACAATGAACTGAATTTGTGTTTTTATAAGAAAACATATAGAATGTTAATTGAAAAGTTAAAGTTTGGACTGTTTTCATGATTGAACTTTTGACTGTTTCATTTTTGGCAAATGTTTGTAAAATGGCAAAATAAAATACAAGATAAAGTTTCAACTTAAACTGAAGTTTTTATAAAGTTTGCTCTGCACTACACACACTATTCTTTTAAAAACTCGAGAGTGACAATTTGTGAATAAATTAAAGTACAATTTAGGTCAGTAGCGATTGTATCCTCCACGCTTCCGGAAAAATTCAGCCACACGTCGTCTCGTGCTTTGAACTAAGTGTCGTAATGTTCTAACAGATTTTTTTTGCCATTTATCAAGGCTGTTCGTATTTCATGTAAATTCTTACTGACTGGAACCCTGTTGTTGACTTTTCGAGCAATATCATCTCAAGCATGCTAAATGGAAACCATATCCGGTGGTATGGGTGGCCAAGGAATCGTGCCAACTGCCTCCTGGCGTATTTTTTCGGATACAATGCGTTCTCTGTGTTATCGTCCATAAATATCGGTCTAGTTCCTAGATTGTTATTGTCAAAATGTGACACAACGATATCTCGGATGATTTTAACGCGATATTTTTAACCCGTTATAGTCCCGTCCAGACCATAAAGGTCAATTTTTCAGTCAAATACAAAACATCCCCAAACTGTCAAATCCCCACAACCAAACGCTGTAGTAACATGGATGTGATGTTTCTTGTATGCTGTATCCCGAGGGCGCCATACGCGCATGTGCCCATCAATGTGATGTAGGAGAAATCTGCACTCCTCAGACCAATGGACTTGACGCCATTGTCTCATAGTCCTATTGCGGTGATCACGTGACCACTGATGTCGAGCCTGACGATGCCTACGAGTCAGCAATGGTCTTTTTACTGGTCTACAGGCACGTAAATTGGCACAATTTAGTCGCCGGTTAAAAGTTAAATTTCATTGCAATTAACTGGGAAAGACAAAACGTGCATGTAGCTTTCGAAAACCTGTTTTTTAATGTACCTAGCAATAAAACTCCGACCTGAATTTTTACCAGTCGATTAACAATAGATTGACAAAATATATGGAAACAAAGCAGTATCAAATTTAATTGTAAAACAAAAATTAGAAGCAAAAACATTTAGGTGTTGCTTAAAAGAGGGACGAAAGATACCAAAGGGACAGTCAAACTCATAAATCTAAAACAAACTGACAACGCCATGGCTAAAAATGAAAAAGACAAACAGAAAAACAATAGTACACATGACACAACATAGAAAACTAAAGAATAAACAACACGAACCCCACCAAAAACTAGGGGTGATCTCAGGTGCTCCGGAAGAGTAAGCAGATCCTGATCCACATGTGGCACCCGTCGTGTTGCTTATGTGATTACAAATCCGGTAAATAGTCTAATTCGGTAGGTCACATTCATGAAAGGGAAGGGGATTGTAGTTACGACGTAAGGAACATATCCGATATAATTTTTGAAACGGTTATTCCATAACGGTCAACCAACTCGTGATGGCGTCCGTAAAATTTACGAAGGGATGATTTCAACTTCACCATTTAGAACTCTTGGTTTAATAGCTTCCTTGTGAGCAGTAACCCTCTATCAAGAAAATCATGATAGGAAATGCAAGCACGGGAATATCGTATCAATTGGGAGATATATACCCCGTATGCAGGTGCTGCTGGAATGTTGCTACTTAGAAATGGAAAGTTCACAATTGGAAAGCTGAAATCATCTCATTTGTCGTAAAGTTTTGTTTTCAACCGACCCTCATTGTCAATTTCTAGATGTAAGTCAAGATATGAAGCCGACTTAACTGTATCTGTAGTATCCTTTATCTCCAATTCGATGGGATAGATGCGTTCCACATAGTCACCAAATTTTGAATTGTTTAGTGAAAGAACGTCATCTATATAGCGGAAAGTAGAGTTAAAGGATTTTGCTAACTTCTTATCTTTCTTCCTAAGAAGTTCCTGCATGAAGTCAGCCTCATAATAATAAAGAAACAAGTCGGCAAGTAGAGGGGCACAGTTTGTTCCAATTGGGATGCCGACAGTATGTTGAAAAACTTATGGCGAGGTGTATATATGCAAATGCCAGAAACGATATAGGTATTACCCGAAACGAAAATCCAAAATTAACAGTATGGTTTCGAATTCCGCTTCTAAAGGAACTCTGACTTTTAATTGTTATTTCATTGAAGGTCAACATTGGAAATGGACTTGGGGTTAAAACAGTTGCATTAATTACAAAAATGGATTCGCCTATAGGGAATGCTATTGGAAATGCTCTTGAAGTTGTCGAAGCTATCGAATGTCTCCATGACAACGGACCTGATGATATCATGGATCTTGTTTATAGTTTAGGTAATTGATTTATACTGGACTTCCCAATGTTTTAGTCTCTAATTATAACAAAGATATGTTTTTCATTTTTTATTATTTAAACAATATTATGTAAGATTAAAGATAGGCAACAGTAGTATACAGCTGTTCAAAATTCATAAATCGATTGAGAAAAAAACAATACGGGTTTCAAACTAAAACTGAGGGAAACACATCAAATATAAGAGGAGAACTACGACACAACAGAAACATTTGAATGTTACACACACAGAAACGAACTATAATATAACAATGGCCATTTTCCTGAATTGGTACAGGACGTTTTGAAAAAAAAAAAAAATGGTGGGTTGAACTGTTTTGTGGCATGTTAAACCTCCCGCTTTTATGGCAATGTTAAATTTAAACTTAAAATGACCAACATTACATGATAGGACTTCAATACAAAAAATTGGAGACAACATATAGGACAGAGAAACACACGAATAATATCTAAAATAAAGGCGCCCGGGTTGAATTGCTTTTTTGATTAGTGAAAAAAAAAACGTCAGTCAGTTCACTGTCCTTTCCCTTTTAAGCTTTTAAAATTTGTTGAAGAATTATTCATAACCTGTTTATAACCAAATATCAAAGAAGACTAAAATAATTACTTTTTTAAAGGAGCACAAGTATTGCATCAGAATTGTAAGACACTCTCCATAACAGAAGCTCGCCACCAAATGATTGACATCATATCTTCTGGCGCTGCATTAAGAAAGTTCAGAGACATGATTGTTGCCCAGGGAGTATCAGAACCAATTGCAGATAGTCTCTGCGAGCCTGGAGCGGATATGTTCAAGATTCTACCAAAAGCTCAAAATGTTACTCCAATAATTTGCAAGAAAGAAGGTATGTTTTCTTTTTAATGATATACGATACACGATACATCAGTAGGGCTGGCACTGATGATAACCCATCCTAATGCATCAACTTGCTTTAAAAAATGTAAAAAATGTCGTAGAAATACGCTACCGCAATCAAATCAGGTGCGTGAATGTGGACGCAACCTAGAGGTGCTATTCCTGGAAGCACAAAATAGCAGCTTCCTATCATAAATTTCGAGGCAAATTAAGATTTGTTACTTTCCAATCATCACTAAGTTCCAATAAATCACTGTAAATCGTATATATATATAACGTTGATATGATGAACGACGTAAATTGCCCCCCGACGATGTTGCATTTATCATATACGGTGACCTTATTTGAGTCAAAAAGAAAATAGAACCTCCAACATTTAAAAAGACTTAGGATTTTGGCTTTTTACTTACATAAGAGCAGATTTTATTTATTTTGCGGCAATTGTGAACTGTTTCAAGAATGTTGTTTTGAAATTACACCATCTACGGGTAATCTTTTTTCTGTATGCATTTATCGACGAATATTCTTTTATATAACTTTTAAACTGTTATTGTTGCCTCTAGTTTGTAAATTACAATTATTTCGAAGATTCTCATACCACTGTCAGAAATCTTGTTGATGGCATGTATGATCTGTTTCGCGCTGCTTTATGGGAGCAGAAATACTTTTGACATTATACAATTCTTTTATATGATTATTATTTTTATGGAGATATATTGTAAACAACATACAAAAAACTAAAATAAAAATAATACTAAACTTCAAGGAAAATTCAAAACGGAAAGTCCCTAATCAAATGACAAAAAACAAAAGCTCAAACACATTGAGCTAATGAACAACTGTCATAAGCCTGATTATGTTTGAATTATTTAATGTTTACTTTTATAGTTCAATTTTCAAAGCCTAAAATTTAAAACATCATAATTTATATTTCAGGTTCAGTTTTGGAAATAGATTCTTTGAGATGCGCCGAAATTAGTGGTAGACTTGGTGCAGGTAGATTCAAGTCATCAGATCCTATTAATTATGCAGTAGGATTGGAACTTTGTGTACATGTCGGAAGCAAAGTTAAAGAAGGTGGGTGTTAAGTTATTTGGCATATTAGTTTTTTTTTGGTTTAAACATATTAGTGCAGTGACAGAATAGGAAAAAGTCGATTATTAAAGGAGTTTAATTTCACTTCATGGTACACGGCTAAAAGTTGGCACAGTCCTAGAAAAATGATTTTACTTGAATTTAAGATTGGTCGTCAAAAAGTCGTATGGTGCAGTTTTTTTTATTTCAGCTTTTAGTCAGCAAATTTGACATCAAATGCAGATCATAAGTGGCATGCAGTTGGCGTTTTATTCAAAAGCTGCCATCGCATATCTTTCTTTTTTGTTTTATTTAAACGTGAAACATAATGTTCTATGCATTAAACAAAAAGGGTAATCCTCAAAGCCTTTTGATGACAAATTATGAAGGTAAAAACTACTGTTAACGGGGATATTTTGTGTTTTACCCGATTCCAACATCGTACAACAAAGCGCTGATGAATGGATTATATCGTATCTACTATAAAGTAATAAAACTACATTTTTTCTTTTCATGTACACATGTTTTTATGAGGTCATATTGTTTAAAACGATATTTTTTTAATTTCAAAAATCTCTTCTCATCAATCATTTACTTAAAAATATTCCGGATAGTTGTGTCCCGTCCATGATTGGGCTGGGACATAGTTTTCCTGTAATATTTGGACTTGATATTACTTGTTTTGGTTGATGTTTTATTGTTTCGTTGAATTATTTTGGTGTCCGTAATTCTTTTTTAAGGTTGTGTTATTTTGATTTTATTTATGTAAAAGGCGAAATAAGTTTTTCAATGATTTATTTAAGAAATAGGGATCCGACAAAATCCCCAAAAGATAACAAAACTAGAAAGTCCGTTGAAACTTTGCGTTTTCATTTCAAAGAAGCAAACATTCATTTTAATACCCTAAATAGTGCTATTTTATTAAATGCAGAAGTAGAATAATTGATTTATTTTTACAAACGTACAGTAAATTGAGGTATTTTGACACAGTTGATTGGTGTAAATATAAATATACACAAGATTGTGCATATAATTGTGACTTTAATTCATAGATGTACATCTATCATCGGATTCATTCTATTCGCTTGAAAATTGTTTATAATAAAAATGGATACGAATGATGCATAAGTCTACATGACATAGTGATATCTACATTTCGCACTGCAATTTGAAATGCTAAACCTTTTAAAGACCTAAAGTAAACCGTTTTGCTTAGTTCTATGATTTCAAAATTCAGATGTATTGAAGATTACCTTTCTTTTTTTTACCTACATTTTCGTCAGTCAGTACTTACATTTCCCAGTTAGCTTGTGATAAAGGATACTACAGAAGTTAGAATGTTCGCTTCATATCTTGGCCTTTTTCTTTGATATTGAGACGGATTGACGACTACAAATAAAAATCTATGACAAACTTTGGATGGCGATTTTAACTTTCCAAATGTCAATTCCCCAGCTAGGTCTCAATGTACTACACTCCTCTGCGCCATCGTATATTGTGCACATATCTCAAATGATACCCTATGCTGGTGCTTGTTGAGTCAATACAGTCTTCTTGGGCAGGGGTATACCCCTGACTACTTAAAACAGGCCGCAGAATTTTAAGGGATGTTCAAACATATTAGTCGACGATAATATCAAAACGACATGGTAAAATTAGGAGAACGACGTAAATGACAAACAAAATTCTGCAAAACTATTCATAGACTACCAAAGATTAACACGAAACATACTGAAAACACGGTTATCTCGTGTGCCCCCGGAATGTTTAGAAGATTATGTTTCAATTTTAAAACCTGAGTGTCGAACGTGGAAATTTAATTTTGGTGTCATGTACTTAATTATGAAGACTTGCGACTGAAATAGACACAAAATAGGTTTGTATATTACCGTATCACGAATAATGATACATTTAAGCTCTGTCGTGGCCCAACTCACTAGCACGTCTTTTTGCGGTTTACAATTTTAAGTTACTAAGTGTCAGATCAGATCTGAAAATTTGCAATTAATTTGTGTTCCATTCCTGTTTGTAATATAATGATACTTTTGATTCGCATGACACGGGTAACATCTTGTTGACACAACCAAACTGAGCTATTTTTTGTTTTTCCTGGAATTCACCATGCTTTGTTTTAAACATAACCGTCGGTAACTTATGTACTGTTGCCTGTTTTTCTTTGAGACATACAGACAAAATGGCAGCCGGCTCAAGTCAAGAAACCGAAGTCACGGCTATCAAAGGTTGTGCTATGTGTACTATAACTGTTTGTCTGTGGTTTTTTTTTCATTTTTTGGCCATGGCGTTGTCAGCTTATTTCGACTTATGACTTTTAATGTTCCTTTGGTATCTTTTGTCTCTCTTTCATATGCTTGCATCTATTGTAAAGAAAACTACAACCAAGACGAGGAATTTCATTCTAATCTCTAAAACAGAACATTTAAGTAAAGGCTGTGTAATGCGTATTTGTCATATAGCCACTATGAACCTTTACTGGGAGTCAAACTGTTGTATTCTAAATTACAAGATCATTCACAGAAGAAAGTGTTTCTACCATCAGCAGATAAAAATGCTATCCCTAGTTCAGATATCAAATCACTTATACAGACCAGAATGTAGGGCGTAACGACCACGACAATCGGAAACTTTGCACAAACTACAGTCATGTGATCATGGCTAGTGTATACTGTCGATGCGGATCACATATTTTTTTTTCTTGGCTTTTGTTTAGAGATATTTTGAGTTTCAAGCAGCAGGACAAGACGTTTCTTTCAACACAGGGTTCTTTTGACATTTGTCCTAGAGGTGCACTGATGTTTCAGTTGTTTTATGTCCCCCATAAAATAGATTGACATGGCCAAAGTGTATTTAGCAATAACGATTTGATGTCAAATGGTGATGGATAAAAGCTCGCTATATGTGGTACACAAACATTTGACCAACACTCTATTGCAAGGCATAACACGTTAGATGTCCGAAGTTTAACATTGATATTCGCAATATCATTATAGGATTTGTGGCTTAAGAATTTTGTCGTTTTCGTTAAACACTACGGACCAATACTGACATTCGAGATTTGCTAATACTTCCACTTGCTAACATACGTATTCCAGCCAATGGTCAGAACGTTCTAATAACGTCCCCACATTACAAAAGTCATTTGAGGTCTGAATTACTGATTAAAGTTAGGTATATTTAGTGCTATGTCAATATATCCCGCATAAAAAAAATATGATCTTGCGTCACTTAGTTTGGGATTGAATAACCGAAACGTTCTTCATTTTCAAACGAATAAAAGGCTGTTCTTTCATAAACTATACCTTTTTAAAGTTGTAAGTTTATCTTAAAATGAATTATTTTCCTATTGATACAAATTTATTTCATAGAAATCGTCATGATATTGTCAAAACTCAGCTATAAGTATGTTTTAAAATAATTTGTGTTGTCTGTTTTGCATGAACCGAGTTCAACGTATATGGCAAAAAATTAAGTTTTCACTTTCATTGATGTATACTAGATGGTTATATGAATAAATACATATTTCTTCATAATTTTCTTTGAATTTTGTTAAGTTTTGACAGACGTTGATCTTATTATTTGAAAAAAATACATCATGTAAAACTGAAAACTACCCCCCTTTTTGTACAGTCGTATACGTGTGTTCGGAAATCTCATATAATGATGGATTTCCACTTTTTGGATGAAAAATTAAATAAGGAAGAAAATAGATTAAAGTTTTCAATCATTCTACTGTAAAAAGGGTATTTAAATTAGAGTTGGATATTCAATTTTAATTTTCCTTGAAAACGACATATGACCTTTGATCAAGATTTCTGAAAAACTGCACCATATTTTCATTTGACGACCAGAAGAATCTCGAAATACACATATTTCCGAATCCAATGATATATGATATAGACGTGTACCATTTTTGACGATTAAAATTTTATAAATCCGACTTTGGTCACCGGCCTATATTTATTAGCAAAACTTATATAACATAATGCATATGAATACTCAACTGGTTTTAATATTTTAGATACAGTTTGGTATGTTTATTATCGTGGATAAAATCTCGAAATTGACAATGGTGGTCGCTTGTAAACTAATATGTACTATTTGCATTTTTCGGTTGTAAAAATTATTTTTTTGTGGCAACATTGCGGCACCACCTGCATAATGAGTTTATTTATATCTCCCAGATGATATCTTTTTTTATGAATGCTTGTGTTTTCTATTAAAATATCTTAGTGTACGGTAAAATTGAGAATGAAATTGCATCCTATATTGACGCTTTCTATAGTAGTAAATGAATTTTAAGCTGAAATGATCAATTTGGTCTAAACAGGATCTGCAAAATCTGAACAATGAAATATTCACTCACGTTCAGTATTTTAGTGCTTTTTAAGCAGTTAAGCTGCTTTATGCGAGCACCCTAGATTTATGTTCTACCCAATAAATGCTGAAATATGTGCCACTTTTATTATCTGGCTGGCTATCATGTTATTTAGGGCGATATCTTTTTGCGCCAAAAAGTAACTCATTTGCGCCACAACTTATTTGCGCCAATACTTCTTTTGCGCCATCTAATTTTCAAAACCATAGGTATCATTTGCGCCAATAAAATTATCATCTAATTGCGCCAATTCTATTTATTTTTATTCATATATAACAACTAAATGATTGACTAGGTACCATCAGCAAACAATCCTCTTACATTGTACAAAGAAATTTTAAATTAGCCTCGCATCCTAATAAAATCATCCCGCTTTCTGGATCGTTACACAATACAAAGTCATCATCTTTGTTTGTAACAACACCAATATCATCCAATATTGTGTGAAATTCTTCTTGATTTTTAGGTTGAGCCGGATGCAGTTTTCTTCTCTCTTTATACATTGACTGACGCACATATTTTAAATCTTTCTTTTCTAAATTTTCTTTTTCAATTTTGAAGAGCTCTGAATTTATTATTTTTGAAGGTCGCCCTGACAACATATCTGTTGCTTTTGTTTTGCACGAAGTTCTTTCTTTCTTTTTACAAATGAAAATATGATATTTTATACTGCCAAAATATGCTATGAAATTTTAATAAAGCGAAAATGTATTTTATACTCATGATAGTTGACTTGTATTTGTATTATAATTTTTAGAAAAATTGTTTTATAGGCTGTCAAAACTCTTTATAGAGTGGCTCTTGTTAACTTGTGTTTTAAAAAGCTGTATATTTCATATGTACATGTAACAAGTCACGTTGGTGAGAGTATTTGTCTTGTCTTGTCTTGTCTTGATAGGTAAAACATGTACAGGTATGATATAGGTAAAAAATATTAACAGGTAAATGTGGCGCAATTTCATTTCATTTATTGGCGCAATTAATACTATCAAAATAAAAGAGAGTGGCGCAATTAATACCTTTTCAAAACTGCAATTGGCGCAAATTGATTCTGCCCGTTATTTATAACTTATTGGGCACTTTTTTCATACTTTTTATTTTGGAATATAAAAAATATTACCATAAAAACGGTAAATGGTCGTCGATTTTCCCAAAAGTGTTGAAGTTGCACATAGGAAGTAGTGCTCGATAGAAATCCTTCTATAGTTTATTACCCCCTGTGATGTGGGCTATTAAAGATGTCAAAGAACAATTGTATGAAATATTTGATCGCTGAAAATCTATAAAGATGAGTCGTTTACATTTCCCAGATGGCAAACGTCGTAGGAATATTGTTTGTCATCGATACGTATTACATACGTCAGTAGTCTATTAATAAGCTGATATAAGTTGGCGGCAATTTCAAATTACATAGAAGACGAAATTTACGTACCTTTTAAATTGGGAGAATTCTGATGATACATAGGTACTTTATTATTAATCATTTTATTCGTTTTTTTGTCTGATTGGGATTATTTAAATCATCTTTATTCAGTAATCTTTAATGTATGCTCATTTGTTTTCTTGTTAATATTATTCCGATTTCTAGCAAATCACCTTCATGCTTGTCAAATTAAGTTGTTGTTATTGTAGTTTTCTGATTGGTCGATGTCAAGGTCATTTTAAGATTGTTTCGCTTTTGTGTACAATGTAACATAATGCTACACGTGCTTTGATTAAGCTCGATGTGGTTCAATAAATATTGTGATGTAAACTTTAACAATTGTTTTCTAAAGGACGGCATTATATAACTTCAAAGCCGCATATTTTGTAAAATATTAAGTCCGAATCTGTGACGCGTATCACACCGTAATTGTTTTTGATTTACAAGGACTGTTCGATTTCCGGTACAGAAAAATATGACTTTTTTATATGTTTTTTTTTATAATTTTTCGCATTTGAACACTCGTTAAGTGTTATTGAATCAATTCTATGCGGTTCCTTCAGCAACTTTATGCTGGTAAACGATTTCCCCATGAAAATAATATGAAAAGAAATCACATGATACGATAAAAAAGGTAACGAGTCGACTAACGAGACTCGAGAACAGTTGAAGTTACAAACAAGTTTTTCTTAATTTTTACTATTACAGTTATTGAAAGTTTAAATAAATGTTTTTTTATTATGATATTAGTAATGGAAGACAGTTAAACCGTAATCAACATATTTTAATTCAGTTATAATTTGAGACGTAAAAAAAATGAGAGTGAAAATGGGGAATGTGTCATAGAGACAATAACCAGATCTTAGAGCAGACAACAGTCGAAGGTTACCAATGGATCTTTAATGCAGGGAGAAACTCCTACACCCAAAGGATTGCTTTTGCTGGCCCCTTAACACAATAACCATGATAACAAAAATGTAAACTATTTCAACTAGTCGCTTGTTCAGGTGGAACTTTTAAACCAGAGGAAGAACAAAGTAACTACAATGTAGTTAATAAGTTCTGGAGAACTTTTCGGCTAGTTAGTTCTTTCCGCCTGGAACTTTCCAACGTCGGAACAAAAGAGCATTTACAATATTAAACTTGGACATCATACTAAAATCAGAAGTATACACAAGAAATTAATAAAATTTTTAAAAATGTACAAAACAATTATGCAAAATAAATATGATATACAGCAACAATCACCGCATTCGTGGGTCCTCACTATGGACAGGTACATACAGAATGTGGCGGCTTAAACATCTTAACTGGCACAAAACTCTCCCCTAACATAGGACAGTGTATGTGTATAATCTCAGACATTGAATCTTTATAAATATAAATTGGAAATAACTTTTGAAAGTGGTAGGATTGCATAACATAAACATTACTGTACAAGCATTATTTGATACTTTAGAAATAGCTGAGAACAATGCCGGAGATAAATATTTTGACTAATTCTTTTCACTATATATTCATCTGAACGTGGCCAAGTTTGCCTTTGGGTTTTTGATTAACTGCCTATAGCACCCTTTGGTGCTTTGATTTGGACTTGTTTACTGCGGTAAATTCAGATATGTTCATAGAGTTAGCTTGCAGTCAATTAAGTACTGTTCAGGAGAATTCAAGACAATTCAGTATGATGTTGATATGTTCAGGTAAATAGCAGCTACTGATCATAGACTGAATATATCTGAATTTATTGCAATCAAATTGTTTGAACATAACTGCATTTATCACAGTGGAGAAGTGTGACAGGAAATCTGAAAATAATATTAAAATTTATTATTCAGTCTTTTATGAGCTGTTCAAATCAAAATGACAGTTTTAGATTAAAATTGGTGTACTAGCTAATAATAAAATTAAAGAATCCTTGAAAACAGTTTTACGACCGCCAAAATAATTATGTTTTGTCAATGTGTTCTGGACCGAGTGTGTTTTGCGATACCTTTTTGATAACCAGAAAAAAAAACTTATAGTACATGAGACGTATGTTTTTTCACTAGTAAAACGTCACACAAAGAGTCTAGCTAAACAGAGTGAAAGTTCATTTAAGTTTTTTCACTTTCTTTGTGAGATCCACCTGTGAAAATAAAAATAAGCAGGTATACTCGCCTTTGTTTTGAACATGTCTTGTAGTTCGATATTTTTGTGAATACTAGGTAGACAAATCACGCATAAACAATCCGAAATATGACAGTTGTTATCCATTCGTTTGGTGTGTTTAAGCTTTTGATTTTGCCATTTGGTTCAGGACTTTCCTTTTTGAGTTTTCCTCGGAGTTCAGTATTTTTGTGATTTTATTTTTTGTATAAGGAATTAATTAAAAACAGTCTCAATACAAATGTAACGATGTATGCTTGATTTTTTTCAGGACAGACTTGGTTGAAGATTCATCATGATGGACCACTTCAGAAGGAGCTGATTGAAAATATTGATTCCATTCTATCATTGGTACCACCTGGTGAAGTTGTCGTAAATGGGTCAAGAATCATTGATGTGGTCTCTTAAATTGAATATTGTCTACACAATTGGAAAAACATGCACTTGGATTTCTGGTTCGACTATAAAATAGCCTACTTAATTAGGCTTAACAATGATACGTGATAATACATACCCTATGGGTCGTGGCTCATTGCTTGAGTACTTGTTCGTACATCAGTGTGTTGCAGATTGTGACTTTAAAATATAAATGTAATTTTAGAAAGAAATTGTGGTTGAAAAATGTATTTTAGTCACTATGGCAATCATTTTGTATTACATACCTGTAAATTACAAGTCTTACGGTATAATGGAACAGAATAGAAAAAGGAGAAATCGTGCTATTCATTTTTATATAAAATTTACCATACATGTTTTTAATTGTTTTCTGGATTGAGAGGGTACTGCTTAATTCTTTCTTGGCAGCAACCATATAAATAAGAGATCTGTAAAATATAATGAGAAAATTATTTGTAGAATGTACTTTGAAGCAAATATTGGTTGAAGTCGTTTGATAGAACAGCATTTGTTTAATCCGACCAAACATGCACACTTATATTCGATTGTTTTTTTTTTATCAACTAATAACATTCTTTGCAAAAAATTACTTCCATTTGTTATGATATAAAGCTAAAATCTTTAACTGAATCTGTAAAAGGGTACTGGTCTTTACACAGGACTACTCCATTTAAAAACGATCGTCGGTTCGACCATGGGTCAGACAAAAAAGTATCTGCATTTATATATAAAAAGGATCTGGTAAATGGTTAAATGATGTAAATGAATAAAGTTATCTAGTCAAAACATGGGATGGATAGGTTACATAATAGGGTTAAAGGAAATGTTTTCTTTATTCAAATCTAAATTTCTATGAAAAGTTTTATTTATTTTAAAATACTTTTTTTTGTGAAGACACACTATAATTCTTTGATAGAATTTGATTTATAACTATTGACATTATGATTATTATGTACATAGTCTAATTTTTTGTATTTATTGTATATATGATACGCAAAATAGGGCAACATATTTCTTTATATGTTTTGTTTTATTCACATTATCAAACAAAATACATAAATAATATTTCATATTTTAATGATTGCAAGTTCATTTTTTACATTCGTTGTTCGTACATATATTTTGTTTACTCGTATTTTTGATTGCTGTGTAGTTGGTGTACTGTTCGTATTACTATTTGGGGAATCATTTAGTTTAATTTTATCTTTTTGTGTTGATGTCCTTTGTTTGTAAGTCTACAGAAACTGTTTCATAACAAATATTCAGTTTTTCAGTTAAACAAACTATGGGGGAAAATTCATAAGTTCGTATAATTGCATAATAAAGATATGTTTTAAATTTCATCTTCATCAGTAAGGTTCTGTTCATCTTTCAGGTTGCTGGTCTCTTTTTGAAAGTTCTTGAAACTTTTTTCAGTTAACAAGTCCATAATTGTAACCAAAGGAAGATAACTCACAATTTTATATTGCAAACTACAGATCTTTTCACTGCCAATTATAAAAGAGCATAGATATTATTAAAAAGATATGGTATGAGGGCCAATAAAAAAAATCTCATTCCAAGTATCTATGAATAAAAAGTAGTCAATTGTAGGTCAAAATTCGGCTTTCAACTCGGAGCATTTGCTCACAAGGAACACATAGATGTACACTGTATTATGTATTGTATATCTTTAAAGGTTAAACTAAATTCACATTTAAATATCTTTTGAAGATCAAATTAATTCAAGTACGTTATAAGTTGTTTTATTTTAGCTATTATAGATTTGTTTTTACTCGTTTTTAACAGTTCAAAATTGCAGCTTTGACAAATTGGGATGAATATTTTATTACATTTATTGTATTTGTGACATATTCAAAGCATTTCTTTTTAAGTATGCAAAATTGTCTCCAAACGTTTCCAAAGAGTTCATTCACATGTATACTTACTCTTTCTGATTTCAATTGTTGTAACTTTTATTGGGAGACAGAATCTCATAACATTCGTCTCAACTCGGCCGATTCCGTACCATAGAAGGAGAGTAGCGGATCCTATGGAGGATTGCCAATGAATCTCATAAGTTATGTAAAATGTAGCATTATTTGAATTCTGATTATATCTGACGTTATGATATGGTTGGTTTTGGGATCTTATTTATTTATTATGTCAAATATATTTCGACAGAAGAAAACGACATTTTGATATGTAAAATTGCAACATTGCATTGTATATATTGTGTATATATGTATTGTTTTGAGGAAACATTTCATGTTTACTTTTGTAATAAACACTTTTTATGCGTCTTAACATTAGTCTGTCTTTTAATATGATGGCAGTATGCCGCGGATAAGGATATTAACAACTCTGACATCAGAGTGAATGTCTTAAAGCTCACATATATGACCAAACAGGTGCAAGAGATGTGTATAGCTGCATTCACATCTTCGTTGTAGTTCTTTGTATATTCCTTTGTCTGATGATATTTTTGTTTTCTTTTATACTGTTTGTGGTAATCTAATAAGTTTCTTTTTTAATTCCACTGCAATCTTATAACAGCAAGTCCTCCGCATTTATTTATTTCAACCTCTTTAGGTAAAACATTACCTGATATGTACGAACCAACATCACAAGATAATATTTATTTATTTCAACCTCTCTAGGTAAAAAATGACCTTAGATGATAAACCCATTATTATACTTCTGTTTTGTCACATAGCACCTACGATGTTTTGATCATTTGCATCCTTGGCTTTAAAATAACGATGTTTCGATCATTTGCATCCTTGGCTTTAAAATAACGATGTTTCGATCATTTGCATCCTTGGCTTTAAAATAACGATCTTTCGATGATTTGCATCCTTGGCTTTAAAATAACGATGTTTCGATCATTTGAATCCTTGGCTTTAAAATAACGATCTTTCGATCATTTGCATCCTTGGCTTTAAAATAACGATGTTTCGATCATTTGCATCCTTGGCTTTAAAATAACGATCTTTCGATCATTTGCATCCTTGGCTTTAAAATAACGATGTTTCGATCATTTTCATACTTGGCTTTAAAATAACGATGTTTCGATGATTTGCATCCTTGGCTTTAAAATAACGATGTTTCGATCATTTGCATCCTTGGCTTCAAGTTAAAATAACGATGTTTCGATCATTTGCATCCTTGGCTTTAAAATAACGATGTTTCGATCCTTTGCATCCTTGGCTTTAAAATATTTGACTTTGAATGATCATGATGAAAACAAATCAAGATACAACCAAAATGTAGGTGCAACGCACGCATACAATTTTAAAAGTGTTATTTTCATTTATTTCTTGGTCACATGAATAACAAATTTTTCGGTCTGCTTTATATATAAATTTTGAACTCAGAGATTTGGATGGATGAGTCACCAGTTGTCGATATTTAATGTAAATGGTTCGTCTGACTACTTTCATGTTACAGGAGATACAAAGTTGACACAGAATAATCCTGCGATATACGGGACCATATACACACACGGAAACTGACCTGGCTTGAAGCGTTTTCCCAAGGTTATTTCAATCAAAGTTAATATAAAATGTCCCCTTTAAAGTTGAACTACGGTATTTCTTTTGAACTACAAATCACATTCATTTCTATGATAATGGGTACAGATTAGAAATTATTTTTGACTGTTCTCTTTTATTTTGCATGTGTAACTAAACCAATGTAGGATAATGTATTTCCACATGAATATAGACTAGAGTGTTATTTGCATAATTCAAAGGACACGGATAAATCTTCACTATTTTTAGTATCCATAACTCTTGAATGTAGTGATGTAATCTTCACACACAATTTGCAAAGTCTATCATTTAAACTCTGTAAATGCCCCGTTCGCTGTTAAATCCTTATCCTCATCCACAACTGGATAAACTGCTTTTTGTAATTATTTGGCAATACACACATTTGCTTAATAGGAGCTAGTTGATTGATGTATGTCTCCAAAGGAAAAGGCATACAAAAAAGAAACCGACTGACTGACGTTAGTTTCTGCGTTCTATTTTAGTTTAAACTCGTCAAATATTTTAAACGATTGTTCAGTACATCACTACCGAACATTGTCATTTAACCAACGATGCTGCATATAGCTTACTGTCTAAAGAAGAAAACTTTGCATGAAGATAAGTTGACAACTGGTGTAATATGACTGAATGAAATGTTTGAACACATAATTTTATAACGATGTTTTGTTTTGAGCAGTCAGCAGACAAATTATCATTTAAGTCCTCGGAATTTATGATCGCGCTCGTTTTTATTACCCTGTCGTAGCGGAGGAGGGCATTACGTTTTACCCTTGTTCCTCTGTAAGTCCCGAAATTAGTTTCTGTGTTTTAAATTTAGTTTGCCTCTACCAAATGTTATGAAACTTATACACAATACTTATTACCACAAAAAACAGATCCAGTTTGAATTTCGTGGGTGTGACCATCATCATATGTAACAAAGAAGCACAAAAAGGCATATAACCTCATGCATTGCTTTACAATACAGTATTCGGATCCCTGACCAGAAACTTCTCGAAAGCTGAGGAAGGAGCTGCCAAATTTAATAAGCTGTGAATGTGTAAGCTGCTTATTTTTATGTAAGTTAGGATTATGTTAAATGGACTGATTATAATTTTCCTGACTGTCACAGTGTTATTTAGTGGTGGTTTTTGGTGTACAAATTGACATGTTTTCTCCGTTATACTACAACGGTGATCTAACTTGGTACAGACATTAATTTAAATGTATTTGTCTATAACATCTACTACATTTTTAATATCAAAAAGTATATAAACAGATAATCATAACCCAATATGTATGTGAGGGGAGCCACTCAGCTTGAAATACATGCAATAGAGGTAGTCAGATGTATATGCGAATTTTTCGTTGATAATCACAAAGTCATGTTTAATGATGTCTTGTACTCCATAGGCAACCTGCTGACATGCTGTTACGCGTCTGACGTGTGTATTAAATTTGGTCCCGGTATCTATGATGAGTTTATGTACACGTTTTCTATTTTTAAATATTTTGCAGTAAGTGTAAATAATAGTTGTTATCAAAGGTACAGGATTATATGTAACATTGTTCTAAGCAGCAACTGTGAAGATTCTTTCCGGTCAACCACGATTTACTGTGTACAGAGTAAGTTACCATGTAAATACCATCTGTCATATGCCCTAAACTTACAGTATGTCGGTAAACAATTGACATCTTTGCTCTGATCGAAGTTGCTTCCTGTAGTATCATCTTTATGCAGTGCTGCAGTGACGAAAGGTGAATTCTGAACAGTTTGGTTCCTTATAGCTACATGTGCGTTGCTGTGTCCTGATATTTGTTTGAAATCTGTCAAAATTTGTTTTTATAACCAATTCAAATTGAAAAAAAACCACATAATTTCCCATGACACGTACCTGCTTCCATAGTTTTAATACAATGTAATGTAGAAAATAAAAATGATGTAATGATCTACAAAATTTCGCGAGAAACAAATGGTTACATTAACCTTATCATTCATGAATCCAAGAGTTATATATTATTCATTATTATCATTATAATTATTATTGGTATCATCTTTCAGTTTCTGTTTGAATATTTCTGTAAGCAGCTGCTGAAGGATGTCAATGATGAACATGTTTTCATCATCATTAACTAGGTGAATTTGCGTTCGTCATTCGTGACTGAATTAGAATGAAATTCATAACAGTGTAGCTATGGCCATTCATTGACTGGGGAAAATTAGGTGAACGTTCGTCTGTAATGCCCACTGTTCACGACGTACTTATCATAGAAATTTAAACTGTGAGGTCACCAAAGGTTCTAAACGCCTAATAAAATAATTAAAAATACTAATCAGGAATAACCTTTGTAATTTGAAAATAAATAAAAATGGCCTTTAACACGGAGTCTTGGCTCACACCGAACAGCAAGCTATAAAGGTTGAATACTTAAAATTCTTTACTTGATTTTTTGTTATGGTTTGACCATTAATTTTCCTAATATGATATCGCACGTTCTTTCAGATTATTTTTTTTACTTAATTGGCAAAATTAAAATTTGCAATGCATGATGTCGTCTGTTTATGTAGTTCATATGTGTTTTTCGTTTGTCGTTGGTTTTCCCGTTTGAATGGTTTTACACTAGTAGTTTTGGGGCCCTCTATAACTTGCTGTTCGGTGTGAGCCAAGGCTCCCTGTTGCAGGTCGTACCTTGACCTATAATGGTTTACTTTTATGAATTATTACTTGGGAGGAGAGTTGTCTCATTGGCACTCATACCACATCTTCCTATATCTATCTATATCTATACATTTTTTTTTTCAACAAAAGAATACATCACAAGAATATAAGTTTTGTAAGAAACGTGAGAAATTGTGTTGGACTTGAAGATAAGACAAAGTGACAAATATCTGAAAGAATGAATCGTTTTATGGTATTAAACAAAGAAATCAAATGATTTTTTAATTATCCAGAACTCTTCACAAACAAAACCCACATGTATACGCATTAAATAAATAGTAGGCCATTCTTAAATGATCACACCGTAGAAGTAGTTGTGCTCTTAATCAATGAGATATTTTGTGAATTAACACGGCCGACACTCGGCTAACCGAGAGATTGGTCGGTTAATCTATATTGAGTATGCGGCTATATCGGCGGTTGGTCTGTTAATCGGGTTGGCTAAAGTCTGTTAATCAGGTGTTATCGAGAAAACCATTGAAAGTTCAGCATGTTTCATTGCATAACTTTCTAAATATATTTTCATCATAAAAAGTATTCATGTCTAACAAAACAATTCAATGTACTGAATTCAGTGGTGTAGTTATTATTTTTCTAGCTTCGATGTACGATCTGCTAAATGAAAAGGCGGGTTACTCATCAATAAATTTATACACATTTTACACACATAAAATGTAAACAAAATGACACATTGGTTAAATTTACTTGCATTCAATATTTTGAACATCAAAAAAAGAAAGGCCATATGTTTGTTAACCATATTGATATCACTGTGTGAAAAATCTACACGAAAATCTGTATTTTGGTGACATAAATCAATCTTTATTTAAAACCTGGTCTGTTAATGTGTCGGATGTATAAAACCCGGTCTGTTAATTGGTCTGTTAAGAGTTATGAATGGCAATAATCTTATTGCTATATGGGGTGTTATCAGATCAAATGGATAGGCTCAAGACGAGCGGCTAAAATATACGAAAACAACACATGAGCAATGAAACATAACATATACAGAAACAACACATGAAATTGAAAATTGATAAAAATGGTTTTAAAAAAAAAGGTAATATTAAAGTAATATTATTTTCATCCAAGAATGATCGCATATATCATGTTGATTCTGTTTAATTGTCATGAATGACACAAATTTGTCATCTACATTGGTAACCAGTATACAAATCAGAGATAAACGTCGTACTTTAACTAAACATCAGTAAGTAAAATATATTGGGATGACAAAATATGAAAAATAAAGAAAGAATAATGAGTAAGATAAATAAAATGAAGAAAAAAATGACATAACAATTTAAAGAATACAGAAATAAACAATACCCCCAATCCGGACCCTCATGGTTTACACGAGAATCTGGATGGAAACGCAGAATATAGAATAATAGATAAGGACAGTAGAGAGTGATACATTGCTAAAAACGAGAAAAAAATAATACTTGTTTAAGAATACACACATGAAACACCTATGACTGTTGATACAGTAACGGATTACGATGTACTTATATTGGTGACAAATTCTAGAAGTTTACATGCGGACAACTATGGTGGCAGGTTAATGCCATTTTGCGTTTTCGCCTTTTATATTCTATATGGCGAAAACGCGAAATTGCGAAGTCGAAAACGCGAAATCGGTTTCGCGTTTTCGACTTCGCGTTTTCGACTTCGGGATTTCGCGATTTCTCATTTTCACGTTTTCGCCTTATCCCTTCGCGATGTCGCGTTTTCGCCCTATAGAATATGAAATGCGAAAACGTGAAAACGCGAAAACGCGAATGGACTTCACCGGCCACCATAGACAACTGTAGTTCTCCTCTGCACTTATGAAGATAGGAACTAAACGTAATAAAATGAATTGAAACTTAAAATAACCAAACGTAGCTGCATTTGTTCCTTTCCGTTTACTTCTTTAGAATGGTTTGTAAACAACATATGATTAAGTAATAGAAGAAAAGAACCAATTGGATGATACTGACGAATTAGGGTTTAACGTCCAGTGACAAATGTCATGTTCATATGAAAACGAGAACACGTTATATGTACCCTGTGTTGTATTAGAAAGACACTTTCAGTTGGAATTGAGAACTTACTACTTCGAACAGACACAAACATTAAGGCTGTTTGAAAAGGTCAATAAAAAATGCATGCATATTCCAGAGGCCAATCCATATCACGCTATATTGAAGTGACACACCCTTCAATAAAATGCAAAGAAAGTCAAAATAAAAATGCTCTTTCTAGGATACTGTGGCACCGTATTGTCATTTTTGTTTACTCAGGAACATCTCATTCTTAAATTTTTCAAGGGTAAAATATAAAGGTAGCAAAATTATTGTCGTTGCTAAATAACTCTTAACTGACACAATTTCAATTGTCCAACCCATTAACAGACTTTATTCCCATAATTTTCACTAAAACGTGATATTATTCACGTTATTTTACAATTATGAAATATTTACTAATGTCAATTTATTTTTTAGAACCACAGTACTATTTTTTGTCCTTTAAATGACATCTAAATTTGTTTGTTTCGCTTTTTATTAAAAAATTGCTATGCGTATAATCATAAATACTACATACTTGCGCGACGCCTTTTAGTTTTATTGAAAACTGCGCAGACTAAGAAATGTTTTTTCAAGTGCAAAATGTTCTATGATAGATATCATTTTGTCAGACATTTTTCTTTTTTTGATTTGGTTCTTATAAAATGCCAAAAATATGTATATTTAATAGAGTTTAACATTAAATTAAGCGTTTTACTCTTAACAGACGTATAACCAACCCGATTAACAGACCAATCGCCCATATAGCCGCATACTCAATATAGATTAACCGACCAATCTCTCGGTTAGCCGAGTGTCGGCCGTGATTAACCCCATCAACTTAATAGTTTTTTTTACAATGGATAAACCTATTTTTTTATAATAATTAAATAATATCATCTCTGACTCTGAACATTATTATTCTTATAAATGACACGGTTGTATGTGATGATTATAATAAATATTTAAAACAAATTCCTTTCAAGCTTTGTAAAAAGAAAGTTTCATTTTATGTATCGGAATGTGTAACAAGTGAATATTTCAATCCCCACTGGAAGGCCTCTGACAGACTGGGTGAGCATAAAA